>NW_028227270.1:57043138-57080638 GCF_978045245.1 Mus caroli | reverse complement strand
TTATGTTGTGATTGGACCCTATGTACATTGAGTGTTGATGCCTGGTCCCTAGCACAGTTGGGCAGTTATTTACTAGTAGATAGCTTGCTTATTTATTTATTTATTTTTAAATTTATTTACATTTCAAGGGTTATCTCCTTACCCGGTTTCCTCTCCTCCTGGAAACCCTCTATCCCATCTCACCTCCCCCTGCTTCTATGAGGGTGTTCCTTCACCCACCCACCCACTCCCACCTCTCCACCCTTGATTCCCCTACACTGGGGCATCTATCCAGCCTTCATAGGACCAAGGACCTCTCCTCTCATTGATGCCTGACAAGGCCATCCTCTGCTACATATGCAGTTGGAGCCATGTGTACTCCTTGGTTGGTGACTTAATCCCTGGGAGCTCTGGAGGTTCTAGTTGGTTGATATTGTTGTTCTTCCTATGGGGTTGCAAACCCCTTAAGCTCCTTCAGTCCTTTCTCTAACTCCTCCATTGGGGACCCGCACTCAGTGCAATGATTGGCTGTGAGCATCTGACTCTGTATTTGTAAGGTTCTGGCAGGGCCTCTCAGGAGACAGCTATATCAGGGTCCTTTCAGCAAGCATTTCTTAGCATCCACAATAGTGTTGGAGTTTGGTGACTCTATCTGGGACTCTACCTGTCCCCAGGTAGGACAGTCTCTGGATGCCTTTCCTTCAGTCTCTGCTCTACATTTTGTCTCTATATTTGCTCCCATGAGTATTTTGTTCCTCCTTCTAAGAAGCAACCACACTTTGGTCTTTCTTCTTCTTGAGCTTCATGTGGTCTGTGAATTATATCTTGGATATTCAGGGTAGATCACTTTAATAGTTTGCTTTCTTCTTATTTCAGGATTTTCTTCAAATGCTGTTGGAGAACATTCCAGAAAACAAAAGGTAAGTACCAGTATAGGAATTAGGAGCCCCAGTTCACTTTTAATTTTGAAATAGCCCTACCTTTGTTTGACCCATTGTTACAACCTTGACTGTTGAGATTTCCTCTCTGCACCAAGGAACTTAGGGCAGCTCTTAGTGTCACAGATAGACCAGAAAATAGGTTGAGACTTCAGCAGCATGTCCAGCCCAGGCCCCTTCTGTGTGAAATAGGAAGCCAGCCAAGGGCACTCTGAGGCTTCAGCTGCCACAGCTAAGAATGGAGGAGAGGGCTGGGCAGGACTCAGTGATAGAGTGCTTGCTTGTCATGAGAGGATGCAGGGAAATTACTCTAGACCACTTCTTTAAAAATAGACAAACAAACAAACAAACAGAAGAGCAGGTTGGGGTGGCTCTAGTCAGTATAGATTTATATAAGGGCATACCGTTTCACTGAGGCAGAGACTGATATGCAGTAAGAATCTGAGGTGGAGGCCACTTTGTGGTCTCCTGTCTGAGACCACCGTTCATTGCTATAATAAAATGCCTGACAAAAAGCAACTTGGGAGAATGGATATATTTTAGCTCACAGTTCCAGGGTATAGTCTATCACTGTGGCAAAGTCAAGAGAGCAGAGGCTTCAGCAGCTGGTGAGATCACAGTCACAGGCAGAGAGAACGCTAAACATGATGCTTAGCTTTCTCTATACAACCTAGGGTCCAAAACCAGATAATACGGCCATATGTTTTCAGCCAAAGTTGTCCCCATCAATCAAAACAGTCAAGATACTCTCCTATAGTCACACCCACAAGCCAACCTGATTTAGATACTCACTCTTTGAGACTGTCTTCCTAAGTGATTCTAGACTGTGCTGAGTTGGTAATTAAAACTAACCATCATACCTTTTAGTTTCAGAGTTTGGAGTAAGTCATTTAAACCCACGTGGATAGTATTTTATCAGGTGTTAAAAAGCAAAGCTGATATCTATGTTTAAACAAGTTGCTCAACTGATGGTTTGTATGTGCATTAAAACATAAGCACTTCTTATGCATAGCACTGCACACAGATCTATGTGCATCATCATCAGCCCTGACTTTAATGTTCTCATAATCACCACCAGGGAGATTATTAGAAAGCAACAGAGTATGATGTCACTCAACCTTGAAACAACACTCTTACTTAGGGTCTCATGGATGGCAGGGTAGCCTCAAACTCACTACATAACTGAGGCTAACCTTGAACTTCTGAACTTCCTGCCTCTGTCTCTGCCGTCTGCCGTCTGCCGTCTGCCGTCTGCCCTCTGCCCTCTGCCCTCTGCCCTCTGCCTCTGCCTCCTGAGAACTGGGATTACAGGTTGTGTGTCACCACTACTAACTTATGTGATGCCAGGGATCAAACCCTTATACATGCTAGGCAAGAACTCACCCAACTGAACAGCAGCATGGGTGAACAACATTCTTTTTAGTATGTGATCTTTCTTTCATATTTGACCAAAAAGACAACTGAAGAAACATGACATAAGTCACCAGTATGTACCTTGGGGCCACGTAGGTAGTGTGGCTCCAGAGTTGTGAAAGCTGAGGTTGCAGAAGTTAAGTAGCTTTTCCTTTAGTGTATGAGCCCACAGGGACTGGCTCCATCCCATGACTATCTCATCTTCATGTTCCCTGCAAGCTTCATGAAAAGGAAGAACACACTGGTTGTTGGATGTGGTCATTTGCAGACCTGGGACCTGGCCTCACACAGCCTCTAGAGGAAACCCAGAGGCCCTGTTACCCATGTAGATTCCTCCACCTTGCTTCTTCTAAGGCTCTATCTTAACCCCTAAATATAAATACCCAAAGCATCATTTCTAATAGAAAACTGGCATTCAGACATCAAAGGGGACTCGTTGAACAATTTAAGTGTTTCTTTGTTGAAGGACTGACATTGCTTTTCTTTCTTTGACCTTCGGGCTTAGCTGTGCTTTTAATGCATGTGAACATTTTCAAGTGTGGACATGAATTCTTTGACATGGATATTGTTTTAGATTCATGCAAGGCCAGTCACTTGTATGTTGATGGGCCTGTCTGATAGGCAGTTTAATTAGATGTCTCAAGGGTAACTTATTATGCAACCAGGCTAGATCTAGAGAAGGGGGTACTGCGAGGACATGGAGGCTTTTTCTATACAGTGGATCTACCCTGGGTGACTTTGTTGAAACCTCCCTATGGCTCACCTTCCTCCAGCAGGTAGAAGCCTGGCTATTAGTCCTGGTTCTATTGTGGTCTTTCTTTCCAGTACAGGGGCTCACACTTGTCAGACAAGCACTCTGCCACTGGACTAAACCCTGATTATTCTTTGTGTATGAGTGTGCATACAGCAAGGTGTTTATGTAGTCAGAGAGCAGCTTTGTGGAGTGAAGTCTCTCCTCTACCTTTAGTGTACGTTCTAGAGAGTGAGCTCATACCATCTATCAGGTTTGCATAACAAGCACGTTTATCCGTTAAGCCATCTTACAGAACAAACATTAATAAAGCAGGAACATGCAAACATGAAGCCAATCCATGCTTCATTCAGAGTCAATGGATTTCTTGATTCCTGCCATTCTGTGCTCATTCACAAGCATAAACTGTAACTTCAATAACTGGGTAAGACAACAGGCTTTCAGGAGGCTGTGCTAAGGAACTGTGTTGTGTGGATGGCTTTAAATGTTTCCTGGTTTTTATTTGTTTTGTTTTTGGTTTGCTTTGGTTTGGTTTTTTTTGAGACAGGATTTCTCTGTGTAGCTCTGGCTGTCCTGGAACTCACTTTGTAGACCAGGTTGGCCTGGAACTCAGAAATCTGCCTGCCTCTGCCTCCCAAGTGTATTTTTGTTGTTTTTTTTTTTATAGACATATCATGGTGGTATCTTAGAGTTATCACTGATATAATGAAGCACCATGACCAAAGCAATTTGGGAAAGGGTTTATTTGGCTTATACCTCCACATCTCTGTTCATCACTGAAGGAAGTCAGGACAGGAACCTGGAGTTAGGAGCTGATGCAGAGGCCATGGAAGGGTGCTGCTTATTGGCTTGCTCCTCATAACTTGTTCAGCCCACTTTCTAATAGAACCCAGAACCCCAAGCCCAGGGGTGACACCATCTTCAATACACTGGGTCCTCTCTCATCAATCACTAACAAAGAAAATGCCTTACAGGCTTGCCTGCAGTCCGATCTTATGGAAGCAGTTTCTCATCAATTGAAGTTCCCTCTTCTCACATGACTCCAGCTTGTGTCAAGTTGACATAAAACCAGCCAGCACAGGTGGTGATTCTTCTGCAAAACTGATATCAGATGTGGCTATTTATTATTCAGAAGTAGACCTAAAATGTATACGTATTTCCCCCCTTTCTTCCTCAGTATTGGATGTGAAGCTCAAGGCTTCACACGTGCTAGGCATGTGCCTGGCTACCATGCTATAGTGGCAATAATTTCCTTTTCTTTTATACCTGCCCCCTAGGACAATAGCTCAGGTTCTCTGGTAGAGTTCAGAGGCCTTTATTTAGGACCTTAGGCATAGGAAATAGGGAAGAAGGGAGGGGGAAAGAGGAAGAGGAGGGTGAAAAGGAAGAAATTTATAGATGTGGCATATGGCCTCTTCTGTTGGTTATAAATTTGCATTCCGAGTGCTGACTGCATTCCTTCAGGACAAAGTTCTTAGGGCAGAAACACAGCAGTTTTCACAGAAGCACAGTACACTTTAGTTCGAGAGGTCTGTGTCTTTTAATCTCCATGATGCGGTATGGAGTTCATTTGGATGCCCTGAGCCCTCTGGCTCCACAGGCCTGGATTTTATTGTTGTAGATATTTACTGAGGCAACACACTGGGCCCACAAAGAAACTTTTGTTGTAGTTGTGGAGATTAGTGCAGCATCCATGGCCTGTGTGGCTGCCAACCACCCACTGCATCCCTTTGACAAGGCGGGACGCCTTTCCCAGTGGGACCATGCTTTGCTTAGCAGACTTAAGTCTCATTAAGAATTCTCCTTAAATATTAAAGTGGTCTCTTGCCTACAAAACAAAAACCAAAAAAAAAAAAAAAAAAAAAACCAAACCAAAACAACAACAACAAAAAAAACCTACTTCACCAAGTATATTCGAGTACATTTTTAAACTTAAACATCTTCTTGCCTGCTAACTAATCTCAAAATCTAGTTTGCCTGTTCAAGCAGATGGCTTGCTCTATTACCTATGCAGCATATTGTACTAATTTTATGTGGGCCTCCAAAGACTGCACATCTACCCCCTGGAGCCTCTAATCTTTGGCCCCGGTTGCAAACTGATCCTCTGGTACATCTGTTAGGCACTTGAGCCATGCTGAGCAGGCAAGGCTTCGCCTGTCACACTGAGTGGTTAGTGTCAAGCTTCCTCTGCACCTTTGTCTTGCCCCAACTTACTAACATCCTCTGTGGAGCATCTCCTGTAACAGGCTGTAGTCTGGACTATGGGAGAAGGGAGAGAATAAATCCAATGATAGCCTTCAAAGAGATCCTAACCAACTATCAAAATCTCAGGTCACTATAATCATCCATACAGGACATTAGAATCAGCACATGCAGAGTACTGTAAGGTCGGGGTCCTGGGGCAGGGGGTTTACAGATAGCAGACTCATCAGCCCTGAATTTGAAATGAGACCTAAAGGCAGAGCCTAGGTCTTAGGATGTTGGGGAGTGAAGAGGAATGGGAGGCTAGAAGCTCTACTAGATAACACTAGTACATTTGAGTCAAAAGATCTTGAGAACTGGAATTATTTCAGTGATGGTTACAGTGCCAGTGGGCTTTAAAGCAAAGAACAGAGTCATGGGTTGTTTGAGAGGTACCACAGTTAAAAATGGGTGAGTTGTCAAGTTGAATGAAGAAATCAGATGTGAGCCTGGCTTTTCTTTCTTGACCCATGAGCTACATTCTGAAGTGCAGTGGGTAGCTACTTGTCCCTGGAATCAGTATTGAGGGGAAAGAGATAGTGCTCAGGAGGCCATCTAGAAGGACCCATGTACCATCCTCCCCCTGCCAAAAACCTATGCTCCCCCGGAGAATAGCTGGTCCAACAACCTTGGTCCCCAGGTTCTGGTGTCAGCCACAGCTACTGATTAATCTTGCCCATCAATTACAGTATTTGTGTGTGCATGTTCATCTGTTTGTTTGCCCCCTTCCCCCTTTTCCTCCCCCACAGAGCAGGGAGCACTCATTTGCCCTGCCTCATAAGCAGTCTTCATTATCTACCTGAGCACAAATGCTTTGTTTTGATCAAGAAAATGAGCAACACCATGGAGAGCTCTGAGACATAAAAAGGATAATTTATCAGCAATTTAAAAACCTGTATAGAATTTAAGTTGTGCTCTCAGACAAGGACATTTCCATTCCAAACTCTGATCCTTTTCTCTGTCCAGAACATAAACATTCAAAGTTGTTGAGGCCTGGCATTTGTTTCATGTGAAACTGGTGGGAGTGTGTGCTGGGTTGTAGAGGGAAAATGTGAGGGTTAAAATCCCAGGAGGCTGAAGGCAGGAGCCAAGAATGATAGCAGCATGGTACCCAGTCACCAGCAAGCTGATGGGCCCATAATAGACACAGGTGATAGTTGCTGCTTCATTCAACACAGCAGCTCAGAAGTCAACAGCAAGACGTCCAGGTGTGTGCAACCTGTCTTCCTGCAAGCCTGTGCTTATTTCTGCTCACGTCCACGTCATGGAGAGATCACTTACGTGTTCCCTTTCTAGGCTCTGAACACAGCTTACTTTTCTAAGCAGTGTTGTATCAGGGAGAGAAGCACGTTCTGGTTCCTTCTCTATTAACTAATTATGCCCACATTTATAGTCCAGAGGGTCTCAAGATAGCCCATGGAAACTCCACGCTGCCATGTGAAGTGTGGTAAACACACACACACACACACACACACACACATACACACACATGCAGGCAGCCAGTGGGTAGCACTGCCTGCTGCTCCCAGTACCAGGTCTCAGCCGTAGGGTGGGAAAAGTGAATGCCCTAGTACAGATCTGAAGGTCATGCACCTTGGGTCTGTATCCAGTTAGCTATCTGCTGCATAAAATCAGTTTCTGTAGTGATGAGATATGCAGATGGGTCATTTTCTGTGTGTCCTGGGTCCTGGCTACATGGAAATGCCTCTGCTTGTCTGCTGGGATCATTTGAGTGACCTCAGAGGGAAAACACGCACCACCAGCTTAGACACTGTGGTGACTGTGACAGGCAGCTGTTCACTTAATCACTGCTGTGCCATTTCTATAGTAATGATCAAAGCAGCAAAACTATCATAGATGCTCACTTTGCTCTGAAGCCACATGGTCCACTTTTTCCCAGGGCGGGGGTGGAACAAGAAGTATCATTCTGTGGTGGCTCCCTTGCTTTTTAGGGGGCGAGTATTAATGCATGACTCTTCTTCTGATCGCCTAACATTTTACTCCACGGTTCCCAGACAGGCTTAGTGCACTAACAGCAGAGCTTAGAAGTCCCTCCAGCAATTCTGACTTTGGCCAGAATCCACCTAGGTTGTAGACTGAACACTTGCTCAGGTGGTCATCATCCACTTCACATAGCTTCCATAAGGACCAAATGATTGTGCTTATAAGATGCTTTCAATCTTTCCAGAGAAAAGTGGCCTGAAAATTCAAACTGTCTTCAGTTAAGGCAGGAGAGTTTTTGCTCCTGACTAGCCTAGAGAGCTCTCCTGTTCTCACATCTCTGCCCCTAAAGGCTCTCTTCTTCTCTTAAAATGTAATTGGAGAGCTGACAAGCAGGGCAGCCACAGCAGGAAGCAGGCCACCTTTAGGGGTGAGAAGTGTTAGCAAGAAGGGACAGCTATGTTGGGCACACATGCACAGATGCACAGGCTCTGTGTCTGTGGTGTGTTTATACCACAGCAGAAAGGGATTCGTGATGAAGCCCAGGTTCCACACAGGAAGGAAAGCAGAGCTTTATAAATTTCAATCCCAGCTCTTCAGGTACTGTCTGCGCAGCCTTAGGTAAGTTTCCTAAGCCCTGAGGACTTTGTTCAATTCCATGCAGTGCACAACAACACTGGATTTGTGCTGTTCCTCTAAGGCTTAGGTGGATGTTTTCTGTACTGCTCTTATATAGTAAGTACATAGATGGCAGCTACCACTTCTGTGCCTCCACTTGGCAGTGCTTAGAGAGAACTTTATTTTTTTCCTGTTTTAGTGCCACCAGAGAGTCTGTGTGAAGAAACTGAATATGGCAGCAGTATCTGCTTCACTACTAGCCAGTGAACAAGCTATCAGCATTGGCCAAAGATAGGCACAGTAGTGGTCACGTGCCTTCTGGGGAATACTGTCTGGTAGAGATTAATAGAAGCCAGAGTCTACTGCCAGTCTTTCAGCCTTCCATACCCTTCCCCAGCATTCTATGTCCTTGGCATGGGTGGCACATACTCAGGGAACTGAGGTAGAAGGACCTTGAGTTTGAAATCATCCTGTGCTACATAGACTATATCTCTAAAATAAGTGCATATGCACACACATGCACACATACCAGCAAATCAGCAGCTTGCCATGTGGCCTCCCTGCCTCTAGCTTCTTCCTTGTTTTGTAGTCTGTTCTCACACCATGCTAGGTGCTACTGGCTGGGCCAAGCCTTATCTACACCTTGTCTCTGTGGGACAGGCATGTAGGCGTGTCTTCTTACTCTGTGTCTCCTCCATCTCCACTGTTCCTGCTCGACTACATGTTCAAGTGGCACCCCTTCCCTAGCCTCTCTGAGTGTTGGTATCCTCTACCCATTTATCTTCCCTGAGTGAGAAGATGGTCTTCCATATCACAGATGCACATTCTACAAGCTGTAGCATCTTATGAAGCACCCATCATCTATTCTTCAGACACAGTGACTCTCTGGGATGTTTTCACCTCAGCTCCCCTCTACTCTGGGCATGGTATCCCCACCAGATGCTTGTCTCATACAGATGTTTGCGTGACCCTTGGGCTCCTTGCCTGAGGACTTGGGACAATGCTCAACACCTACTTTCTCAGTCTTTGCTCCCAGCCTCTCTTTATGACATGAAAAGAAGAGTCTTGCAATGGAAATTCCACAAAGGAAATGATGTTGTATCCTGAATTTACTCCTCTGTGGTGATGCCCAACAGCTGTTCACCATCTTTTGTAGAATCACTCAGAAATGGCAATTAAGTCACCACTCAGATGTTGCCTTTTCAGGACATGTAATCCCAGTTCCTATGAACTCTCAGATGCATCCTCTGTGTCTGACTCTGACCATCCATGCTACTAAGCATTCTAAGTGCTGTCTCTCCCCATATACTGTTTTCTCCCCAGACCTGTTTTCCTAGATGCCAGGTGCATGGCAGCCTTAGAAGTGCCTCTGACTTTGGCTTTTCTATGGGTCACTAAGATAATGCCAGAGTGTAGCTCACAGGAGTCTGGATAGAAATTAAGCCAGTAAACAACACTTCCTACCTACATCCCAGAAAATAATGGTTTGTTGTTGTTTTCCCTTGAGATGTGTGAGGCTAGCATATAAGACTGATTTCTGTTCACTTGAGACAACTCAGTTGAAGGCCTATTCTTGTTTGGAACAAAGGCACTCTGTCCAGCACCTTACCTACCATTGATGATGCCACTGGGACACAGTTTACTTGGTGGAGGGGTCTGTTTCCTGTGCTCATCCTGAGAAGCCCTGGGTTTTGAGCACTGGAGCCAGTTCTGTGTATACTAGTTTCTAGGCCTGTCTTCTGGGACCTTCTCTCCTGTTTTTCCCCAAGGGGCCAGCCAGACCTACCCTCATAGTCCTGTCTGGTCAGTCAAGTCCACTGAGGGTGTATTGGGACCTTTGCCCAAGCTCAAGGGAAGACAGTGATCCTCCTGATGGTGCTCTGAGGAGCAATCTGTCTCTGAGTATAAGATGTACAGAGAGCTTGGCTGTTTGCACTGGATTGATGGTGTTACATGGTAGCAGGTGATGAAAAGGCCAGCAGTGGAGGTCCTCAGCTTTCTTGTGAGGCGTTCCTGGAAATGCCACTGATTACAGGGACCAGAAAGGCCTGACCGGCTGTCTTCTTAGGCCCGCTCCCCATCATCTGCCTATCCTATTGTGAGGCACTGGCTGTAGAAGCTCAGACCCTCATCATATATGCCCTGTGTTTCAGCCCACTGAAGGCTGATTCCTGACCAGATGCCCACAGTAGGCTACACTCAGCCTTGTCGCACCTCAGCATCCTTCATATTTCTACAACTTCTGTCATCAATAGAGAAATTGTAGAGGGGATTTACTTGGGGACTTAAATTTATTTGTGTGCAGGTGTGTGTTCATGTACCTGCTCATGGATGCCAGATGACTACTCCGGAGAGTCAGCTCTCAATTTCACCCTGCTAGGGCAGGGGCTCTTTTGTTTCCTGCTATCTGGCCCACACATTTTGAGACAGTTGTTTTGTTTCTACTTCCCTTCTCCTGATAGGAGTGCTGGGATTGCCATGATGTGCCATTTGTGTAGGTCCTAGGATGGAACTCTAGCCACCAGGCTTAAACAGCCAAGGCTTTTAATAGAACCATCTCCCTGCCCCAAGAAATGTGTTTTTATTCATTCAGATAAAAATATCTCCACAAAAACCCACTTTCCTACCAGGAACCGAGGTGAGTGCTGAGTGCTGGGGTTAGCTGGTAGAGAGTGTCCATCCTTCAAGAAGACAGTAAACGTGATGCCACCAAACCATTCCATCCCAAGTGTGCTAGATCGAGGGGGCAGAGAGTGATGAGTATACCCAAGGAAGCAGGCTGCCTTCTTCCTGCCTAAGGTTTTGGCTAAGTGAGCAGATATTGGGCATGAGCAGGAATTGCCTGGTACCGAAGGAAGACTGCCAGCTGTTACTATACCAGATATTTAATGATTTTATAGACCAGTAAGTCAGCAGGGCAAGAAAGCACTTACATTTCAACCAATGTAATAAATATTCATAATACTGCACAGAGAGGGGCTTTGATGTGAGTCTGCCTGGAAAACAAACAGGTGGGCCAATCACACTGTGCCCTGTTCTTGCGGCCCATTGTTACTGCCCATTTCATAGACTTGTTGCCACACTAGCAGCCTGCCGGTGCTTCATCAGTTTCAGTGTGCAGACACTACTGTTCACTGGAGAGATCACCCTAACGTGATGGGTTCCTTCCCACACCCCAACCAGTGGGGCAGTGCTCATCCTCAAGAGAGTACCTCCTCTGCCTGAATACTTAGCCATGTCCTGGCTCTTTGTGTTCTGAAGCCTTTTTTTTTTTTTTTTTTTTTTTTAACTCTTTGGTTCTTGTTTTGTTTTTGAAGGCTCGGCCTGTCTGTTGAGAACATCATCCGCGATTGGCTTGAGTGTTCCGGAATACCTAAGGTACCTGCCAACTGTTTCAGGAATAGAGTAAAGCTTACTAGCCTCTCAACCATGGCAGTAATGTGTCTATAAAAGTAACTGTCAGGAAAATGCTGGCTTGAGTCCCTGTGGGATGTAGGTGAATGTGATAGTGGCCATGTGTTGTGTAGTAAGTGAGGCCATGCAAAGCATTTTGGGTAGAGTCTCCAAGCAACAGTTTAATACCTTCAGTAGGTGAAGCAGATTGCTTGGGTATAGCCAAACAGGTGATCTGGTTTGCCACAGCTTTACCTGACCGTTGTACTTGTTTCCATTCCAACCCTATCTTTTAGCTTCCTCCCTGTTGTTTTATGCATCAGGCTGGCATCTCCACCTAGTCATTGCTTTGTCTTGGGACCCTGGATTCAACTTTTTCTCTCTTTTAATTCATGGGTATCTGTGAAAGAGAAATCCCCATGGGAAGGTCCATGTTTCTAGGATCTATTGGGTAATCCAGGTTCCTCCCTAGTCCAGATGCTGGCCTAAGGACCAGGCTAACTGTGTAGTAGCCCTTGGTGGCTGTGGACAGACCCTAGCAAAGTTTGGTCCTGTTTTCAGGTCAGCACCCCCTGTACTCTGCTTATTCTTTCTGGTTTTGTGGCTAGTTATGTGAACTTCTGCTTTGGAGTGTCTGGGTACAAGCCGTGAAATGAAGTGGAGGGTGTTGAGTCTTCCAACATGGGGAAATGTCACTACCAGCTACCATCAGCTCGCTGGGAGATACTTGGCCTTCAGTTCAGAACTGTGTGCTAGCCACTCGAAGTTACTGGTTGGCTCAGTCCCTCTGGGAACCATCAAAGAAATATAAACTAAACAAAGCAGGTGAGAGGATGCTGCCTGGAGCCCTAACAGCTGTACTTTCGCATCAGCTATGTTATGAGAGCCTGTGGCTTCTAAGAAGGTGACTTCAGAATGTGATAAGTTGTAGAACCAACCTCACCATGCAGTATTTTGGGTGAGGCTTCTCTGGTAGTTTCACTGGAGTTTGTCTTATAGGCCTAAGGAGGCTGCTGGAGGCTCCTAGGCCTTCTTGGTGTGGCTGCTCTAGAACAGGACCCTTATTTGTACCAGCTAGCCAGGAGGGAAGAAAGAGGAATTCCTAAAGTCTGAGCAGTGCCTGCTAGGAAGTAGGCCGCCCACAAGGCATATGAGGTAGGACTGACCGACCCTCTTCTTGGTGGCAACAAGGGATGTTGCCTCATACAAACTGGGAGAAAGAAAAAGAAAGGGTAAGATTTGCCTCTGAGATGAACCTTTCTTCCCAAGATCTAGTTGCATTCGTGACAGCTTTAGCAGAGACAAGGCTTTCCACCATGAACTGATGAAACCTACTGTCAAAACAGCCAGGTGCGATGAGGCTCAGCAGCTATAACTTATCTTTAAGGCCCAGCTGACGTTTCCCTTGGTGCTTAGTTGTTGAGTAAAAACAGCAGCAGACAGAAGCAAGCCTGATTTAGTGCATAAGTTAGGCTGGTAAGCAATCACAGGGTGTCTTTTCATCCCCACCACCGCACCCCAGTTCTCTGGTTATTTATGTGGCCACTGGTGATCTACCTACCTGCTTTCCGCCCCTTTCACACTCCTTGTAAGTTTCTTTTTGTTTCCACTTCAGTGAAATGCTTGGCAGGGCCTGAGAGCCTGTGGTGGCAGGAGCTCGCAGTGAATGGGACACCTTGTTCTTCATCCCGCCATTATAATATAAAGTTACTAGCATGCCTGCCCTGAAGTGACAGCACAGCACCAACAGGCTCTCTGCTCTTTGTTCTCCTCAGAATTTCTGTCCTCCAGCAACCGAATTCTCTGATGACAGAGACCAGTGTTCTTTTATGAAGTTTCCATCCCACAGGCTACAGAGGCTTTTTGTCTTCTCGGAAAGGCCTGCCTCAATTTTCCTCCACAGCTCTGCTGAATATAAATCATAAAGAGAAAATAAGTGGGCATAGCTTCAGGAGCAGCAGAAGTGGGCATGAGACCCACAGACACGAAAGCTTTGGATCCAGCCTCAAGGAACACCTCATCCTGTAGCCTTTGGCCTCGCAGAGACTGAGATTATCTGTGTTCTCAGACTTGTTGCCTTTTGTCAATTTTTATGAAAAGATTATATACTTATTTGAGGATATGAAAAGCTTTTAGTAGGAAAATTAGAATGACACCGGGTGACTTTTTTTCCCCACACTGTGGTATTTGAGGCAGGGTCCCACATAGTCCAGACTGGCTTTGGATTTCTCGTAGCTGAAGTTGCCCACCCACATTTCAGTACTCCCCGAATGCTGGGGCTCCAGGTGTGTACCTCTGTGGCTGGTAACCAAAGAGAAGGGTTTAGTGCACCTCTTTTCAGCCACCATTCAGAATCTATATCTACATTTTTTTGTCCTTTCTACACCATTTTTGTTTTGATTTTGAGGTGCAGGAGACAGAACTCAGGGCTCTGTGCATGATGGATATGTTTCCCGCCAATTATAAAATAAAAACAGTAAGCCCCAGAAGCAAGGCCACCCAGAAGCCTAAACTGTGGACCCACTGCTGTGTCAGTCTCAGAGGTAACCCAGGCCTACTGACAGCAGGCTGTGAGCCTCATGCTTGCTTTCTGGTCTACGTAGTCGATATCTATACTTTTCAAGATAAATCACGACCTTGGTCTGAGCTTTTAGACAGTGTTTCTTCACTACTTTCCTTTGTCCTTTGATAAAAGCTAAAGAGCAAATGTTGGCAACTGCTGCTTCTTGATGTTGTCGGCTCTCCAGTCCTGGGCTGGACTAGTGTACAGCTGTCTCCTAGTCTACTGGGCATTAGTTCCAGAACCCCTCAGAGGACAGCCAGCCCTTCTGTACAGTGGCTTAGTGTGTCCATGCAGCCATCACAATCCCCATGTGTGTGAAAGCCATCGTCTGCCATCACACCGTTCCCCAGAGACTTAATTGGCATTCTTGATCAGTCTGATGTGGCTGTTTCTCTTCATGTGTGCCCTAAGGCCCACTTCACCCTTAGTCACGTTTCAACCTCCATTACATGGTCTCAGTACAGATGCACTAGAGATGGCATTTCTTCATTCAGGTCTTCAGTCCTCCTTGGTTTAATTGCTACAGAGCCTTGGAAGATCCTCTGGAACTTGTCAAGTCCTGAGGTCCTCCCCATAAACAACTCCACAGTCCTGATCCCATTCCCCAGAACCTGCACCACTTCCTTGTTGTATTTTGCCTGGGCTGTGTAGTAGCTAATTGGTCATGGAGCAGCCAAGCTCTTTTCTTTTTGTGTGTCTGTTTATCATCCACATCAGTGTCAAGTGAGTTCTCCCCAAACACAGCTCAAATCCTTCCTCACCAGGGCTCTCTTTATTGGCAGTGTTCTGAGAATGCTCTCTGGCCTGCTGGTGATACTTTCAGTCCTGCCCAAGGCTGTCATCTTCAGAGACTTTTTGTCCCACTTTCCAAGCATAGCAGACTCCAAAAACAACAGTCACCTTTGCACATGCTCTTTCCTATCTCTCTAACATTCTCTCTCTTCTGTTTTGTATTCATTACAACTTGACCTTACATGTTTCTCATGCTGTCCTTCTCGTCCCTGCCAGGAAGAAGCTTTACATCTGAAGCATCCCCATAGTTCTTGCCACTATACGCATGGTTCTGGTTTTTCTGCTTAGCCTTTTTTGGTGCTCAGAAGCCCTTTGTCTGATAGAGAAGTGACAGAAACACATGGCATTGAGTACTAGAACTATATCTAGCACACATGGACACCTGGACTAATTAATTAGTCAATTAATATATATGTGTGTAGTATGTATGTATGTATGTATGTATGTGTGTGTGTGTGTGTGTATTTGGTGAGACAGGGTCCCATTATGTAGTCCTGGGACTCATAGACCTTGATAGTTCTGCCTCCTGAGTGGGATTGCAGGCCTGTGTGAACAGCTGGCCTCAGTGGCTGAATCTTAAGTCTAATCTTAATTAAATTTGTCTAAATTTAAAAGTTAATAAATCTATATTGCTTGATACATCTCAGGTATAATAATAAACCCACTTTTCAACTGTAGATTTTATGTAATAAAAATAAAACCCAAGCGTTTATGATTAAAACTCAGCATTTGGGTTGAGATGGAATGTGTACCAGATTATGAAGCCTCATACTAATAAGAAAGGAGGAGGAGAAGAAAGAAAGAAAAAAGAAAAAAAAAGTGAAGCATTTCTCTAATATAAATTTTTTTGGCCACATTTGAAATGGTAGTGTTGGAGTGCACAGTACAGTTGGTGCCCATTCCTTTGGTTGCTACATGAGGTCAGCCAGCTACAGGTAAAAATATTTTTAAAGAAACTGCCTCTGAACACCTACAGACCCCCTGGAGCAGCAGTGTGCCCTCTGATTTTGCCCTCTGGTTTTGAACAAACTGGGCAGGAAGACCGCATGCTGTACCTGCACCACTTTATGTAAGGGGCTGGAGTGTCACCGGGTTTTATGCCCACAGGGGTCTTGGACCAGTCCTTCAGATGCTACAAGATGAACTAATTCATTAAAACCTCATCTGGGACTTTAGTAGAAGCTGGAGTAGCTGAATGGAGTACATGGGGGTCGGTGGGTGTCACATTAGTAAACAGTTCGGTTGGAGGGTAGAATGCAGTAACCTGTAGTTTATGTAGATGCAGACTCAGCCCTGCACGTATCACTGGGCCATGGGATTGCCCTGCTTCTGGACAATGAAAGAAGCCAAGATGAATAATGGTTCACTTTCTGGACTGGACCTCCTCAGTTGGATCACTGTGGCTCAGGATGTTGCCCAGGATCATGTGTCATGCGGACATCCGTGGTATATGCTGCAGCCTAAGGCCGTGTTGATGTCTACAAGCTGTGCTGCCATGGGGCCATACTAATCTATGTGGCCTTCACTGCCTCCTGAGACCATGGTGATGTCTGAGCCATGCTACCACCAAGGGCCATGTCTGGGTCCATGGTCCTAGAGTAGCTGGGGGTCTATGTTGATGTCTGTGACCCATGTTAACCACTGAAGACTATGCAGATGTCCATGATCCAAACTATAGCCTGAAGCCAACCTGATGTCTATAGGCCATGCTGCTGCAGAGCGCCACACTGATGTGAGTGGCCTACATTGCCACATGAGGCCATGTTGATGCCCATGGTCCAGGCTGCCTCTGAGTGTCTTGTCTGTGTTGGGGGTCCTACTGAAGCCATATCACCAGAAACCATGAGCAAGCCCATGATCTGACCTCCTACTGACTGTAAAGCACAAGGAGGCTCCTCTGGCAGTGCTACTGATGATTGCAGATGCACATCTGAGGAGGAGGAGTATGGAAGGCTTAAGTGACAACCCTTACCACCCCAGGAAGCCATCAAAGACAACTCTTAAAAACTGTGATAAGGGGGCAGCAGAGATGGCTCAGTGAGTAAGAGCGCTGACTGCTTTTCATGAGGTTCTGAGTTCAATTCCCAGCAACCACATGGTGGCCCAATAAGTCTTTTAAAAACTGTGATAAAGATGCTGAGATGTAGCTTTCCACAACTCATTGCTTTTGGCAACTCTGTAGGTGGAGAAGGACTCAATTTTCTTTAGAGGGTGGGCCAATGGGAGTTTCACCATGCTCTAGTAAGTATATGGACAATACAGATTGAACTTTTTTGGGAAGGGATGTAGGTCACAAGGGATGACATGGAAGTACTGGGAGGTGAGAGTGATTGGGGTGTATGAGGTAAAATTCCCAAAGAACAATAAAAATATTATTTTGAAAAACAAAAACTTTATCTGCTATGCCTTACTTTAAAGATGTAGCACCTGCATTGAGTGTGATAGAGTAGGTCTGTAACCACAGCCCTGAAGCAAAGATTGTGAGTTTGAACTGAGCCTGGCCTACATAGCAAGTCTCTGACTTAAAAAAAATTTACAAAAATGACAGCTAAAAAATTAATAATTAAAAAAGTGCGTATATATGGTGTGTGCATGTGCATGTATACTTGGGGAGGAGGGAGCTATGCATGTAAGTAAGGTGGCAGAGACTGACAGCCAGTGTCCTCTATCACTCTCTACTTCATTTATTTAAAGACTTATTTTTATTTGTATAAGTGTGTGTGTGTGTGTGTTATGAGTGTGTATGTGTGTGATTGTGTGTGTGTGTGTATGAGTATGCATGTATGAATGTATGAGAGTGTTAGTGTGTGTGTTTTGAGTGTGTTAGTGTGTGTATGAGTATGTGAGTATGTGTTTGTGTATATGAATGTATGGGTGAGTATTGTATGAGTGTGTGTGTATATGAGTGTGTGAGTATGTGTGAATGAATGAGTGTGTGTTTGTGTGTTTGTGTGAGTGCATGTGCTAGATAGAGTTCCTGGTAGCATCATACCACCCAACATGGGTGCAAGAATTGCTGAGTCATCTCCTCAGGCTCACAGACCCTGCAGCTCCCAGCAAATTCCCAAGAGCCTCTCCCTTCCACCTCCCAGCACTGGGATTCCAAGTGCTTGCCTAGGTCCAGCTTTTCCCATCTCCTCACCCAGACATCTGACAAGCTTAACTGTTGTTCTGTGTGGTCCCTGTGTGTCCTACTGAGCAGAACTGTTCACACAGCCTGTGTGCTGTTGAGGAGAACTGTTATGTGACCTGTGTGTCTGGGTGTACAGAACTGTTGACATGGCCTATGTGTTCCAGTATGCAAAACCGCTCTGCAGCTGTTAGCTGAGTTATCAGGTGAGTCATGGTATCTTAGAGTCATCCACAGAGCAGATATGAGCAAAACTATCTAAACTCTGTGAGTCAAAGTAGAGATGGCCTCTCAAGGGTAGGAACTAATCCCCACCTTGTGTCTGCTCTCAATTTCTACTCCTAGTCAACTTGTTTCCAGAGATCTGTACATGTTTTCTTGCTAACTTAAGTGAACCTGGGGTCCATCTGCACCTAGACCTTCTCAGAAGAATGTCCTAGTAGTAGCATCAGCAGAAGCAAGGACAGCACAAAGGAGAGGATGGCTGTCAGACTAGCTGTATCATGTGTCCCAGAAACAGGCTGAGAGCCACCTGAATTCCCACACTAGCCCCTGAATCCCAGAACTGAGAGCAGAAAGTTATTTTGCCATCTTGGGAATATGCCACTTCATTTCCAAGCAAACATCAAGAAATTGCCAAAGGTCAAACAAGCCAATAAGGGAAGCCAGAGGCTCTACAGAGAAAATGCTGCAGTTATGGAGCTGGGAGGAGGTGGTCTTAGCCAAGGGTGGGTGTTCCGGATAGAGAATGAGAGCTGCTTTATCGGGATGATGGCTTGTAGGCTTCTTTTAGCACATTCCTGTAATTTTTTTTTTCATGTAATCTTAGAGGCCATTAGAATAGTTAATCACCCGGCATTTATAAAAGTTTGACACTTCGTGA
This sequence comes from Mus caroli, assembly GCF_978045245.1. Taxonomy (NCBI): domain Eukaryota; kingdom Metazoa; phylum Chordata; class Mammalia; order Rodentia; family Muridae; genus Mus; species Mus caroli. Next base: position 57,061,996 of record NW_028227270.1, on the reverse strand, counting down.
TCAATCAAGAAAGGACTGTTTCTGAAATTTTCATCAGATTAGATTCCTGTCGTACTAACTGTGGGGCGGTTATTTCTTGCTAATAGTGGAGGTACCCATGGCCGACCTCTGGATAAGTTCACTATCATTTTGTTTAGTAGTTCATCCACACTTTTTGACTGAGCATCTTGAAGATGCACTGATGGAGCTCTCTGGCTTGCTTGAGGCAGCATCTGAAGTGAGGATGACCCGCGGTGGCCCCTCTCTGTCCATCAAGGTGTCTGGTCCTTTCCACAGCTTCTTCAAATGCCATACTACTCAGCTGAGTCACTTTTTCATTTTTAGTCTAATTTTCTTTAACTTTGGCATTTATAGTTCAGTACTCAACTTTGTTTGCTAGGCTATTATAGCAAAGTACTACAGGCAGAGCAGCTTCAACAGCAATTTGATTTTCTTACAGTTTTTCAAAGTTAGAAATCTAAAGTCACAAAGTTGGCTTTTCCTGAGGCCTCTCTCCTTGGCTAGCAGATAGCTTCCCTCCCCACCCCTCATGTGTGCATGCCTGTGCATGTGTGTCAGTGTCTCACACACACATTCGTATTTCTGCCCCTATGTCCCCGTTGTAAGGACACCCGTTACACTGGATTAAGGCTTGGACAAGCGATTTTATTTTACTGTGATGGGTCCTGCCTCCAGTGCAGTCATGCTGAGCTACTGCAGGTTTATGACGTCAACCTGAGAAGAGACAGCTCAGCCCACATCAAAGCTCACCACCAATTTCCTGACAAGTTCCAATTTTCTAGGAAATCTTCAACACAATAAAGGTCACTAGCCAGCCTCACACAGTTTAACCCCATGGAGGAATAGTTTTTGGTCCCAAATGATGTTGATTACTTAGTAAAAAACAAAAAACAAAAACCAAAAAAACCTGAAGGTCATGTCTGGTAAAATAAATAAGAAATAAAAGAAGGGATTGTTCTTCTCTCTCACAGTGCTACCTGTACTGGCATTGTGTGTGCCCTGTTCAAGGATCCACTATGACCCATCCTGACACAAGGCCCCACAGTATAGTAGGAAGCACTTGCTGAAATGACCCTTCCCATCCCATTGCCTTTCCTGTGCCCAGGTGTCCTTCTTCGTGAGGGGCTGTGAGTGAAGGAAAGACGAAAGAAGCAGTATTTCCCTTAAGTCTCAGTGAAATTCAGCAGGGAAACGTGCATACATAAATAATCAACCTAAACCAGAAAGCAACCCAACAGCTAGCTTTACAGAGCTCTTGCTATGGAAAGCACAGAGGCTATGGGGATACTGGAAGCTGGTTCCGAAGGACAGGCAGGTTTGAGGCAGAAATCGGGAAGATACTGGGTGAGGGGGGGAACTAATGTGCCCATGTGAGCTGTCAGGTAACCAAAGTCTGTGATATGCTTATGTCAGAAACAGGGCTGACACGCAGAGGATGGTTCCTGATTCCTGCTGGGAGAGGGGTCATAGTAGCCCTTCTCCATCAGCCTCACACTTACCCTCTGCCCCTCCCAAAACCACGTCTACTGCTCCAGTGATGGAAGAGTAAATTGCTTTTAAATTACTGAGAGACTCCACCTTGTGATGTGTTTGAGTCATGATCTTTCCCTTCCAGCTTCCATTATGAACTGGTATGTGGTTGCTTGTTATGTGTGGAGAGCAAGATCTGCCAAGGGTGTCAGTCAGTAAGGCAGGACACAGGTCCCACAGGGACTTGTGATGCAGGGCTCACCAGAGGCTTTTGATGGTATAACAGTTGCTTGAGTGACTATTTCACAGCATGGACAGGTGGGCCAACAGGCCTGTTGGAAAGATAACTTCCTGGGTGAAGGGTTATACCTTTCTCCTCCTCAATAGGATGATGTGATTCAGTGCAGAGAGAAGAAGTTAGACTGACTCTTGTCCCTTAGTTTTCAACTCGGAACTTTCATGTGTAGAGTTGTTCATTTGCACTGATACCTAAAAAGTAGCATTAAATCTATGTGGCCAATAGTATGTAGCTAGAGAGCACACGGGCTGGACGGGGACTCGTCCACACCCACAGGAGTCGTTAAAGAAGGCATGGGAAGGAGTGGCTTAGTTGGTAAACCACAGGCTTTATGAGTGATCTCCAGAACCTAAGAGAAAATTCTAGGTGCAGTGGCCCCTAGGCTTATTTTATTATCCGAGGCCTGGGGAGTCGGAGACAGGGATCCCCAGAGCTTCAGAGCCAGACAATCTAGACTAATTGTTAAGTCCCTGCTAGAAGAATAGCTCCCAGTGAGAGGCTCTATCTCAAAGGAGGGGAACTGCCTTCATGAAGACTCCAGGCCTCCACAAACATGTACATATACACACATACGCACCACAACTGCATGCATACATACATATGCATTAAAATGAGTAAGTATACAGCCTTGGAGAACAAGTTAAATGGTTGAAATACAAATTGTGTAATGCCCAGATCCTGGCAAGGATGAGGGAAGATCCCCAGAGAATTTGATGGTGGAGTGAAACTGAAGGCCTGCATCCTTAAGGACCTCAGATTGAGTACTACGTGTGTGTAGGTGGACATGTGCTGGTAGAGGCTTCATGTGTGCTGGGCATGCATCTTACCCCTGAGCTGCTCCCCAACTGTCCATGTATTTTTAAAGGAAGCTCATAGAACTTATGTATGATTCATGTCAGAATGGCTTTCTTGGTCAAAGAGCATTAGAGAACTTTTTTTTCCTTGAGGGGGAAAAAAATGAAAAATTTAAACTAGGCCAAATTGATGCAAATACTTTCAGACATGTGGCACCACAGGAGAGAGATCTAGTATTTGTTTAGTAAACTGAAATAAATCTATTGTGCCTTTTGAAGCAGAAGGAGAAGGAGGCAAGGACAACTAGCTTTGGAAAGATGGCATCATATTCCTGTGGCCCCACTGAGAGACAGACACAGGAGGTTACAGTACACTAGGGGTTGTCTTGCTCTGTATAATAGTAAAGTCCAAGCAAGCTAAGGCTGTGAACTAGATCCTCTCTCCAACAGAAGAGAGAGATGGATTTGATAGTGAGTGGTTCAAATGATTTATCAAAGAGCTAGGCTGACTCCCTGCTAGAATAGCCCCATGCACTTGGGTCAGGGACCACAGGCCATCCGGATCACAGAGGAGCCTAATTAAAGCTCAGGCTCAGCCCACTTCTACTCTCATGAGTAGGTCTGGAATTGGTTGATAGGAACTATAATTGTGTTATCCTCAGAAATGGCTTTTGTTAAACATTCCTTTTCTAAGTACGTTCTAAACACTTGGCATCCTTCGATTTCATATTCTTCACATACTTGGTCCAGATACTTGCTGTGATGTTTACTTTGTTCAAGCACAACAGTGTATCCATGTGCAGTGTGCTGGATATCAGCTGACAGACTCTGCCAGTGAGCTCAGTGTGCTTGATCAGCAAGGCACAGAGGCCTCTGCCCCAGAACCGGACACCTAAAAGGAGCTGTAGAGGTTGACTCTGGTATTTGCCATGTTCAGTTTGGAGGCTGAATCAAACCCCAGCTCATTCACAAGTCAGCAAGCTTCTTTTGTAAGCAAGCCATGTGATTGCTATTAAGGTACTGTGTGAGGGGCCATCTTGGAACGTGTGAGCATTGCCTGGTTTTTTTGTTTGTTTGGTTTTTGGTTTTTTTCAGGCTTGTGGTGGTTGTGCACTCATACAGACCTTTAGAGTCTTTCATGCCCCTCATAGCAAGCAAGACTGCCCTGAAGGATTCTACTGTAATGAAGCTGTTCTATCACGAGAGCTCTTTAGAAAGGATTGTGTAAACTCAGAAAGCTGGAAGGAAGATAGCTACTGGAAATACATGTCTGTCCCTGGGAGCTACTCCACTTCAGTAAAAGCTGCCCCAGCTTCTTTTTTCCCTTTTCCGTTTCAACACTCTCTATAAGAACTATCTGTCTTTATATGAGCACGGTATCCCTCCTAAATTCAAGGAGCAGGCTGGGGAGTTGGCGCCATGGCACTGCATGACATCACCTAGCATCACTGCACAGCTTGATGGGTAAAAATCAGCATCTGGGTTTTCGAGGCAGTGACTCTCAATGGGGCTTCCTCGATACCTACGGCATATTGTTCCAGCTCTTGCCACCAGAGAATCCCACTTTCAGAGAACAGGACTGTTCTTCCTTCTCTGTTAGGAAGAACCATCGTATGGTACCAGATAGGTTTGATGTCTTGCATGGAATGTTTTTTGGGCACTGCCTGCTCTGCTTCATCTTGTCGGATGCTTTAGGGTCACCAGCTAGGGACTCTTTCTAGAGAACCAAACCTGCTTTCCTCACCATGATAAGAGGAGCCCTGAGAAAAGAGTTGCCATCTTCCAGCCCTTGCAAGTCTAGTTAGGGGCACAGCTAAGGTCCAGACTAAGATCTTTTTGTAATTTTTAGCAGTGTTTTTAACCCAGGTTAACTCCATGCTTTTGGTGAATATAGGTGCAACAGAGGCACACAGCAGAGGACCGTGGGCAGCAGTGAGGGCTCTTTCTTCTTGGGCCTGTCCTTATACTGCCAGGCTTCTCCAGGTGCTTGATGGAAACACAGAGCCCTTCTCTTAGCTGTCTCTAAAGGACAGCCGTGTGTATGGACTGGAGCTCTGCATAGGCAATATAGACCTTCAGTGCATCCAAGAGCTAATTGTTTCTGGTGTGAGTGACTGCAGACTAGTTTAGTGTTTTTTGCTTGGTAAACATTAAGCCCATACTCTCTTGAGGCAACAAAAAACAAATTAGATGATAAATTCCAGATCACCAAAATGAAAAATGAGGAAAGGCAAATGGTCAAACAAACAAGCAAACAAACACAAGGAGGTCTCTCTGTATCAGCTAAAGCGCCGGAAGGATATTATCTGCATCCTCTTGGTGAGTTCCCATCTCAAGGTCCTGGCTTCTGTCCTCTGTGCTTGAGACTAAGCAGTAAAGGAGCACAGGTGGTGGGCAGCCAACAAGTGTGTCACAAGTCAGGGTAGGTCAGCGACTGTCCCATCACCAAAGTGCAAATGTGTTTATAAAAGGGCAGCTCTCTTGCCACATGCCTCTGACGAAAGCTGATGCTCCCTAGTGAGAGTTCAGGTCATTCAGCAGAGGCCATGCCCTTCCAGGTGTGTCCTCTGCCTGGACCTTTGCAAACAGATACTCGTCCTACCTAGGGTCCTGCAGAGCTGTAGCTGCCATTGTCACAGTGTGACACATAAAATGCAAGGTGATACCACTATATGATGAATGAACAGTCGTGCAGCTGGTGACAAGGTCTCCTTCAAGTTTGTGTTTTCACAGCCCACTTCATCGTGAGGTTCTGCTAAGCTGTACTGATACCCTAATGGACTCTGGAGGCAGTTCAGATAGTGAGTGGAGCTCTGGAGCCATGTTAGTTACCACTGAGCTGTGTGACGCTGAGTGGAGCCCTTTCCTTGTTTGACACCTCACTGCTTCTGTACCCTGAGTGAAGAGCAGAGCTTGTGATATCTCACTGGTTTTTGCATCATAGGCATGCCTGGTCACCTCTAATAGAAGTGCCTTTCTCTCCTTGGGATCTGAGCTATGCTAGATCTGAGACCCAGTATGGCGGTTTGGGGGATGTTACCTACCTTCCTGCATGATGTTCTATAAACTGTGTCAAGAAATGCTGTTTCTACTTGCCTTTCTCCCCCACTGGGAGAAACCCCAGATGACCATCAGGTTACAGGGCCTGTGTACCGTGTGCCAATGACTAAGGAAGAAAGGGGCTGGTCTCAGATACTAACCTGTCTGACCAGCAAGAGATAAGAAAGCTATACCAGGCTTGTTAGTCTCAAATTTTCTATAGATCAGAAAACACTACAGGTTCAGTTTCTCTCTTCATTGAGAGATATAAAAGCAAAATGATCCTTTATATCTATTACCTAACTGTCCTTGAGGAGGAGGCCCAGTGAGATTGCTGTGTGGAGCACCAAGTCCTCCAGAAGAGGCCTCCTTTGATCTGGCTTTTAGTTTAAGCAGAGTCCACTGAGCCAGCCCTGCGGCCATGTTTGTGAGAAGCTGCCACACTCAGCCTTAGGTCAAGAAAGCTGAGCATAGTTGAGGTTGGGATGATCAAACCCAGACAGTTTCCTACAATTATATTTTTAGTGCATCTATATATTTGTTACAGAGTGTGCTACATGCTAAAAATATTTTCCTTTGTAGGCCAATGGAAATTACAAAGCACACTGAGGGAGCACAGGTAAGATAGTTTTTAGTGTGCTAGGGGCACCCTGGTTGTTATCAGCCTCAACTTTACAGCATGACATCACTCATGCCTCAAAGCTTCACAACTAAATTCTTGAATTTCAACAACTTTGTTGCCATAAAACCATAAAGGAGTACAGCAAAACTCAATACACAGAGCTCAGGACCAGGACTCTGGGGAAGTAAGTGACTGGGAGTCACCAGCAACGGCGACAATGTCTGGCTGCTGCCTCTCAGACAAAAGCTTCATCTCTTTTCCTTCCCTGTGTCCTTTCCTCGAGGTGCTTTCCGGCCTGCTCTGAGCCACCAAGCACACATGTGCTTCCCCTCAAGGCTCTGTGCTTGTGCTTGTTATAAAGTTACTTTGAGGTTTATTATTCTCCAGAGTTCTCGGTGCCCCCTTCTCAAAGTATGTTTTGTTGTTGTTGTTGTGGTGGTGGTGGTGGTGGTGGTGGTGGTGGTGGTGGTGGTGGTGGTCTTTTGTAGTTGTTGTCTTAGTTTGGTTTCTGTGGGGGGTTTTGGTCACTGGTTTCGTAGTTACAGATATTTGCCTGAGTTTTGGAGTTTTACATAAATCCTTTAAGAAACTATGGCAAACACAAGAATATGTAAGTTGTTTAACTATCTGAATGTAGTTTTTAAATATCTAGTGTGTGAGTCTTTCTTTCTCTGTCACTTTTAAACTTATTTTAAAAGACTTTTTTTTTTGGTTTTTCGAGGCAGGGTTTCTCTGTATAGTCCTGGCTGTCTTGGAACTCACTTTGTAGACCAAGCTGGCCTCAAACTCAGAAATCCGCCTGCCTCTGCCTCCCAAGTGCTGGGATTAAAGGCGTGTGCCACCACCCCTGGCTTTAAAAGACTTTTTAAAAAAGCATTTGTTTGTGTGCATGAATGCCATATATATATATATATAGGCAAAAAGGTCAGAGTGTATATCTGATCCCCTAGAGCAGGAGTTCCAGGAGGTTGGGAGCCTCTGAGTATGGGTGCTGGGGTCCACACTTGGATCCCCTGGACAAGCAGAAAGCATTCTGCCTGCAGAACTTTCTGTCCCCTCCATTGATTTTTGAGTTAGAGTTTCTCACTAACCCTAGTTCACTGGTTATTAGACTGGCTGCCTAGCAAGCCCTTGAAGTTTTCCTGTCTTGGCCTCCCAGTTCTGGGATCATGGCTTGGTTGTTTTATGTTTTTTTTTTTTTTTTTTTTTTGGTTGTTGTTATTGTTTTTTTAGTTTTTAGGGTTTGTTTTTTTTTGGGGGGGGGGGTTCTTGTTTTGTTCTGTCCTGTTAATGAGTTTATGAGATCCACATTCAGGTCCTCATGCTTTTAAACAAAGGGTTTTACCCATCGAGCCTTCTTTTCCAGCCCTAAGAACTGTAATTGTTTTTAATGTAATTTAATTCTTTCCTCTGTCCCATTTTATATATTAGAAAATTCAAGATGAAAGCAGCTGTTATATGGGAGAGACTCTGTTAGGAGCATCACACATGATACTGATGTATGTCTACTCAGAAGTCTGTAAGATCAACATTGTTGCACCCATTTTATAGATGAGGTGACTAATGAGTCCATCTAACTTGGAAGCCCCTGTTAATTAGTGCTTTGGGTTTGCAACACTTCCACAACTGAGACTTAATTGCGCTGATTCATTCAAAGGAGTGTCAACATGCCACTATATGGTCAGTTTCTTTGTTTGTTTTGACACAGTATTACCATGCATCCTAGGGTGGCCTTGGACTCTTGATCCTCTTGACTCCATGTTCCAAATGCTGAGATTACAGGTGTGACCACCACGTCTTGCTTTGTTTTCCTTATTCCTGTAACAAGAGATTGCCTATTGTTTTGTATGAGAAGGGGCTACTAATAGAATTATTGATTCTACTTAGTAATAAGGGGGACCTGCTTCCTCTTCTCTTCCACTTGTCATTGGAAGGGACAGGTGCTTGTTTGTAGTAGCTCAGATGGGCCACATCTCTCCTGGCTCCATCCAAGGACACTGAGTTCCTGTGGTTGTCAGAACAGGCGTTTCTATTATGATGTCACAACCCAGTTATTTGTGAGACCTTTGAAAGTTTACTTTGGTTCAAACTACCAGATAGGCTTTTGTCTTCAGAAAAAAGGTGGGGGTGGAGTCTGTGGAGGAATTAAAGATTACTGTTGTGCCTGCTTCATGCATCATCTCACTTCACCCTCAGTAAAGTGTGTGACTCTCACAGGCTCTGAGAAGTGGAGAGAGGGTATCTTGGTCTCAGTTTTCAGGGGCACCTTCCCCATTACACCTGGGCGTTGACCCAAGACAGTGAGGCCAGATTCACAGGATATCACAGAAAACAGTGACAGCTAGCTGGCTGCACTAGCCCATTTTCTGATGACCTTTAACCTCAGACAGCAAGGCAAAGAAGATAAGCAAAGCTAAAACAAACCACAGCAGTTGTATAATAGGTTAAAACTCATAACTAGGAAAGCAATGGACAATGTGGAGCTTGTTGACCACTTATTCACCTAGTATGTATGAGGCCTTGGATTCTGTGGGCAACTCAGAGAAGTGGGAGGGTCCTAGGAGTCTGTTAGTCTTATCGTCTGAGGTATAGAAGTATAAATTGTCTCTTGCACTTGGTCTCTTAGGGGTATCCATGATGCAAAGCTTTAATGTCCTGTAGAGCTTTTTCTTGTCTGACTGCTGAGCACAAAAGCTATGCTGTGTGTCGAGTGCCTGGGTTGATCTCTTCTAGAGAGAAGCTATGTTTGGTATCTAAAGAACAATGAGGGTGTGCTGCTTGGCTGATCAGTGTGGGATCAAGTTCACATTCCCCAGCATCCACACTCCCACCTCCACACACGGTTGGTGGAAGCAGAGCAAGGAAGGGCAGGTCCTTTTTACCCTGGAGAGATGTGAGCTCTGGCTTTCCTAATATGGACACAGCTGGGCCTGGGGAGCATTAAACATTGATTTAATCCACGACTGGAGGAACGTCCCAGGAAGAAGAAATGGATTAATAACCAATCAGCACAGGCCCTTCCCCTTGTTTTCCCAGGGCACCTCCTTCTATGGAGCTAACTGTTTGGTGAACAAACACCCTGGAAACTGGCTTTCTATCATAATTATTTGTATTAGAGTTAGCAACCCTCCAAGGTGGTAGACTTTACTTTCCTCTGTGTGTGTGAAGGAGAGATTTTTATAATGCTTGCTAATAGAGATGATTCAGGCACAGTCTTCTGTTTGTAAATTGCAAGTTATTTAAGTTCCTTTTAAAGGCCCGATGACCAGCAATCTCTTCTGAGTGGGAAATTTTATAAAAGAATAGATTTTCTGGGGTCATAGACTTCTTATACAGCCCTTCCTTCACAGGCACATGGGGCAGTGGCACATCCACTCACACACACACACTTCTGCACACCTTGGCACATGGGGCAGCGGCACAGACACATGCACACACTTCTGCACACCATACCATGCCATGCCAAATCCCACCCCATGAAATGAAGGGAAAGTATCCACATGTGCTGCTGGCTTTCCAGCTAGTAAAATACCATCAGACAATATATGTGTGTTTGTGCCTTTGGGGAGATGTTTGTCATTAATTCTCCCAGCATGCATGCATGAGGGTGTGTGTGTGTGTGTGTGTTTTCTAATCAAGGGAACCCATTTGGCCTGAGCAGGCTACCCACAACTTAAGGAAGTCAGCCAGCATGGCTACTCTTGAATGAAGCAATCCCTTTGTACATAGCAAAGGGTCTTCTCCACTGGAATAGGCCTCCTCCCTGATTCTAGGCTAGATCTGTAATCAGACCATGGGAAGTGATGCCTTCTGTAGACAGTGCTCTAGGCCAACACTAAACCAGCACCCCCCAGCCCCCCGAAGACACGTGTTAAGGTCTTTGTGCAAGACCCAGAATTGTATTAACTATGAATCTCAAGGGTATTCCTTGCTTCTTCATGGGAGGGCCATTGAAATCCTATATTGTTTAAGTCTTTTTGTAGGTTTGTTTATTCATGTCCTTAGTTTATTCCTAAATACAAGTGATGGGAAATGCTCCCTGTGTCAGCCCAACAGTCCATCCTCTTCATCGCCATGTCTCCCTTCTTTCTGCCCATGGAAACTTGCTGTCATAGAGCACAATACCCTCTGTGTTATTGGCCTTCAAAGTTAGATGCCTCCTAAATATCTATAATTTTTTGGTAGCTATTACATATAGGACATCATTAAAAACACCCAAATTAGTGTTTCTCAGCACTGTTAGCACATTGAAATTACTGAAAAAGAGGACATTAAGATGACTCTGAGGCACAAATCATAGAGAGCCCGAAATGTTAAGATTTGTAACACCCTTACCCCAACACTCACTTCATATCAACACATCCCCTCACACCACACACATACACACACACACACACACACACACACACACACACACACATTGTGAGACACATACATGGTGATTCTCAAAGAGGATTTAGAGGTAGGAACTGCAGATGGAAAGCCCCTGTATGTGATTTAGTATTTCGCCTGTGATGACCCTTTAAGGTTATCGTGTCTATGAGTAAATGTCAAGGTCACATGAAGAATTACAATCAGGGGCTGGGGAGATGACACACTCAATAAAATGTCTGCCATGCAAGTGTGATGACCTGAATTTGATCCACAGAACAGGTATAACAAAGACCAGGGGGAGGCAAGGCAGCCAGACTGTGGCCACCTTGTCAAGCTTCAGCCCAATGAGAGACCCTGTTTCAGAAACTAAAGTGAATAGTTCTCAAGGGACAGCACCCAGGATTGACCTATTGCCTCAATGTTGACGTGCACACATGCATGCACATCTGCACACACACATCCATACACTAAAAAACAAAAAAAACAAAAAAACTACAGCCATACTTATGGTGAAGAATATATGATAATGTCTCTTATAGCAGATGTTATGGGGTTGGGTTACATTTTGTGGTCTGTAATTTGACCTGGGATTAATCATATCCATAAAATAAACAAGAGTTTTAAAGGGACATGGTCACAGTGGATGTTCCATTCAGAACTTAAGGGCCAGGTTATATGAAGTGATAAAGGCACTGAAATTACCTAAGACCCATTGTCTCCATTCTTAAGCAGTGACCCCAAGAGGCATAGGCAGAGCAGCTTAAGTGTCTAGTGCTGTGTAAACTGCTTCTGTTGATAGTGAGCTGTTCTGGTTTTCTACCAGTTACAAGGTTCTTGAGATCTCTGATAGCTGGCACTTCAGAACACCTTTCCTCTGGCCTTGATATCATTAAACTGGTCAACATTTTCTTCTCTCCTCTCCTCTCCTCGCCTCGCCTCGCCTTTCCTCGCCTCGCCTTGCCTCTTCTCTTCTCTCTCTTTCCTTCCTTCCTTCTTTTCCTCCTCCTCCTCTTCCTCCTTCTTGAATGGATGAGTGCTCAGCTGCATGTACACCTGCATGCCAGAAGAGGGCATCAGATCCCTTTATAGATGGTCATAAACAACCATGTGGGTGCTGGGAATGAACTCAGAACCTCTGGAAGAGTAGTCAGTGTTCTTAAGCACTGACTTGTCTCTCTAGCCCTATGGTCAACATTCTTATGACACCTCTGTGGTACATATGCGGTATTATCTTTACTGTTGTTGTTTCTTAGTATTTTCTCTGAACTTCATAATGAACATAACCATATGGCTTTAGCATTCACATGTAACTTCCAAGTGTTGTATTAATGCAGAGAAATGCTGGAAACATGACATTTTCCAGCTCACCAAGGAGAAATGCAAATTAAAGTGGAAAGAAAGTAAAACCCAATACTTTTATTTATTCAGACCTCTCCTGCTCAAAATGGAGTTAAGGCAGCTTCCAAAACAGAATGGTAGAACTTGGCAGGAAGATGGGCAAGGAGCTTAGTTAATATCCAGCAAACTGTCCCTGAGTTCCTGTCCTGGCTAAGGAGGACCCCAAAACTCCATGTCATGAGAAGGATGACAAGAAACGAGGTGCCTTTATCTGACCATTCCTGACATTGGTACCAGAGAGAAGTAAAACTGAGTGAGGGAAGAAAGAGCCAGGTCCCTGTCAGCATAGCAGTGGATTTATAGGGCCTTTTCTCTTGCTCCCCCCCCCCCCCAAAGGTGGATGTCATCTCAGCAGATCTACATGGTAAGAGGTCATGCCTAGTGCACAGGAAGATGGAGTCCTTCACAGGGCCAGCTTTATAGAGGTCTGACTGGACCCAAGCATGAACTCAGCCACATCCCCCACCCCTCCCCGGGAGAAGTTTCATCATCCATAGTCTGGGAAATGGGAAATGGGCGTGAGCTTGTGGTAGGTGTGATTGTTTTGTTTTGTGTTGGTTTTTTTTTTTTTTGGTTGTTGTTGTTAGCACAGCACCATTAGCCTCCCTCAGCTCCTTAGCGAGGATCATGAGCTTACAGCAAAGAGCACAGTCCAGTAGAGGAGCCCTTGGCTAGGGTCCATGTGCCCAGGCTCAGCCCTTAGTGCTAAAGTACAGGAGAAGCGGACAGCAGCATCTTACACACTGTCCACTAGCCTGGGCTCAGCAGAGCATTCTGGGTAGCATTGATGAGGTCAGGGCAGCATTTACAAACAGGAAAACATCAATCTGGGCAGGGAGCTAAGCCTGCCGTAGCCCACCCGGTGTGATCCATACTTCTGTCCTGAAAATTGGGCTGCAGGATTATATCCACCCGACAGGGCTGAAATCTCCCTCAGAAAGAAACTAAGGCCTCCATCATAGCACCGATGAAGAAGACAATAACAGTATGCTTTCTTCTAAACTCAGAGAAAACAAAGGTGTGTTACATTCAGTCAAAATTTAAAGCTATAACACTCGGTCAGGGTCAGTTTTAATTCTGACTTGTTCCTGTTGCTTTGTCTATAGGTAACTATATCTGCAGACCCTGCAGACACCCGCTGTCCTGCTGTTTTGTTTTGTTTTATTCTGTTGCTCAGACTGCCCTAGAACTCACAATCCTGCAACAGTCTCTCCAGTGCTGATGCTATAAGCCTGGCATAGGTTAGTAACAGAGCCCTTAGACCCCTTGGGAGCCAAAGTCCTTGGCTTCTCTCTACAGATGGTTCTCCCTTGCCTTTGCCCAGGGGAGCATAATTTGCTGTCTGCTGGAATAATTAAAGGGCTCCCTATGTTTGCCCTACAGGGCTTCCTGTGGACTCTCCTCCTCATTCTTCTGTGTTATGCTTCGTTCACCAAATAGAAGCAGGAAGAGAGCACCCACCCTATCAGTAGGAGATTGGCATCAGGACCCTTTTCCCGTGAGAGAATAACTTCCTCTTCCACTAAAAAAAAAAAAAAAGATTGAAAGAGAAAACCAAAAAATACTTTCTCTGTGAAAATAAGCTCCAGTTTCTGTATTTAGCAGGGCTTTTGTTTAAAAGCAATGGCATTTCCTTAGGCTCTGAATTTTTCTTTGACTGTTATGAACTGCTTTGACAAAAAGTTTCTTAGAAAAACTTCCTTTCCAAACATGCCTGTCAACTAGCTGAGGCATTTAAAGAGATATAATTCAAACATAAAACAGTCCGTTTTTAAAGGATATCTTGAGAGTACATTTGTCACTCTGGAGTATGCTAGACTATCTGTCCCTGACTGCACAATGTGTTTAAAGGTTTCTCCATAGTGTACTGACATTTGTGATAACTCATAAGCAAGAAAGGATTTAAGTAAACACCAGAGAAATTTATTCAGGTTGTGTTGAACAATAAGAACATTAATTTTTCTAGTGTTACATCCTTCATTCTGGGTTAAATTCAGCCCTCAGCGCCAAGATGTAATTTGAATTAGTGGTATATAGGGACCTTTTATTTTTAATTTTTGTTTTTTAAGTCATTTTAGAAATGTGTCCCTCTTTGTTTTCTTCAAATGTAAAAGTCTGTGTTTTTCACAAATGGTGATATTCCAGCAGTTAGAGAAAGTGGAGTTAATTAGAGACATAATCATTATGAGATTAAGCCACCCTTAAACTGGATACTGTGTGTTCCTCTGTCCCTGTCTACTTGTATTTAATTTAAATAAAATTTTATTACATTTATTTATTTATTACTGTATGAGTGTGTGCCAGACAAGTGCCATGGAAGGAGTGTATCGTTGCTCCTCTCCTTCCACCATGTAGACCCTGAGGACTGAACTAAGGTCATCAGCTTAGGAGCAGGGGCTTTCATCCACTGAACTCCCTCTCTAGCTCCCCTTCACTGTTAAGATATTGAATATCTGTTATGTGTTAGGCCATGTTTTAATGTCTAGACAAAAATCAAGAAAAACAAACAAACAGGATAGTGCCATTCCAGGAGCTTAAAGTATCATCAGGGATATATATATATTTAATCAGTTAATAATAAAAAAATAATAAAAATAAATAGCAAGGTGGCAAGATGGCTTCGCAGGTTGAAGGTGATTGCTGCAAAGCTGACAGCCTAAACTTTATCTCATATCCCACGAGGTAGGAGAGACCTGACTTGCATATTATCTTCTGTCTCTACACACATGACATGCATGTGTACACACACACACACACACACAACACATACTTCGCCCCACATACATACCCACATGGTAGATTAAAAATTAATAGCCATAAAAATTGTGCCGTACTGAGTAAGCCTAATATAAGATGAGGGTTTGATTTCAGTTTAACACTGGCTCTTCAGACATACGAAATGCAAAGTGCAAGTGCATTTTATAAAATATGCAATGGTGTGAGATACGTGCTTTCAAGATCTGAAACTTAACCCTGCTCTAATAATGAGGCCTCAGTGATAGAGTTGGCAAAAGATGATACAAGCAGGGTGCTTTTAGAATACTGGAGAATATTGGATTTTGAGCTGGATAGTGAGGAGAAACCTTTCAGACATGATACATAGGTAGAAGCCAGGGGCAGGCCATGTGTTTCCAGTAAAGCAAAGGGATGGGATTGTAATTTCCTTTGGAAAGACTCTCATGGCTTCTCTATAGAAAGGACTGTGGGGCAAGGGAACACATTAGGGGACCACTCAGTCTAAGTCAGTGTCCCTGTGCACTCCCAGTGCTGGGCAGGGCTGAAAGGGGCTGTTGATGAGGGCCAGAGCTCTAGATTTTGGTTCCTAAGATATTACCAGTGGCTCTGTGGGGGTTGTGGATTTGAGAACAGTTTCACATACACGTGTGATTTGAGATTACAATGAAATGAAAATTGTAGGACCAAGGGGGGGGGCAGACGGGGGGAAGCCTTTCAATGCTTTAAATTCTATCCAGCTATAACAAGTTCTTATAAATGTCTGTGTACAACTTAATTCGCAATAGTTACCTTTCTTACTAATAACAAACTCTTGGCGTTGGACTCCTTATGTTAGTGTTCCTAAGGGTGGTAAACACCCAAGGGGAAAAATTAATGATCAAAGGCAGTGTCTGCCAGGGTGGATGTATATTGATTGATTCTGGAATTGTGAGTAGCAGGAAGCTTCAATAGTTCAAAGTTATCTTTCTCTTTAAAATTAAGTAGATTTCTGCATGTTGTTGATAATTTTTACCTATTTATGTGTGTGTGCTTCCCTGCTTTCCAAAGCATTACATATTTCTATGCATTCCCCTTAAAGCAGGGTAAAGTTGGATGTGATGGTTGTACCTGTATGTAAGACCGCTTAATATACGTAAGATACTTAGCAAATGAACATGCATTTTTGTACCTGGATAGTGAGGTACAGAACTGACTGCATCCACTTACATTCTAGAGTTTTGTTGTTTTTGTTTGGTTTACATTTCTGGAAATACAAACACTGCTAAGAATCCCCTACACAAGCAGGCCTGTTGTCTATTTTAGGACATAGCCATCTTTAGTGGCCACACGAGGGTCTGGCTGTGCTTGGGAATGGAGGGTACAATAAAGTTTTCCATTCTGATGTCTCATTAAGCAGCTCCTCTTTGTGTAAAGTACTCCATGGCGAAGTTGCTTCTATTTAAAGGCCGGAGTTTGATCTTGCCTTTGATCTAAACCTTTTGATCTTGAAAGAAGGATGGAGTAGCAATAAAGAGGACCCGGCAGACTTTTTTTTTTTTTTTTTTAAGAAATGTGATAAAGTTAAAGGGCAGCAGAGTCAGCCTCTCCTCAGGCCTGGCTGGCACAGAGGGACAGAGGTACATGGGGCGAGTCCATCCTTAACTGTGGAACAGGAGGGTCCCCCTTCCAGGTGCTTGGTGACACGTGAACACTGGACTCCCTAGGTCACCTGCCACCTTGGTGGTGCTGACAGAAAACTTACTTTCCCTCGGAATCCTGAGCTCAGGGTCCCTCCATTCCGTAACCCGAGCCTCTGTCTAGACCCGGGGGCGTGTTGTGTTCGTGGGTAGATGGATGAATGCATGGATGGATGGATAGATGGATGGGTGGGTGGTTGGGTGGATCTGTGGGGCGAGGCGCGTCGGGGCACAGGTTAAGGCAGAGGGTGCTTTCCGAGAACAATAACAGCCAGGACCTGGGAGCCTACACCTTTAAGGCAGGCCCCGCCCCGCCCGCGCCCGCCGGCCCGCGGGCCCGCCTGCTCGCCCGCCCGCCCCCGCCGAGGTGTCGCGCTTGTGGCGCTGGGCTCGGTGAACTTGACTTGTTCTCCCCACAGGCGCTGCAGGAGGAGCCCAAGGCCGAGGACTGCTCGCCTAGTAGGCTCGCACAGCAAGTAGGCTCCGAGGTAAGTACAGCGGGCAGAGGTGGCAGCAGCGCCGGCTGCTCAGGTGAGGCGGACCCCCGTACCTCGGCCTGCTTGAAATGCTGTTGGGTTTTGACTTCAGGTGGCGAAATGGATTCGAGTCAACCGCAGACCCCGAAAACGCAAACGAGGGAAGCGAGAAGCCGCCTTTGAAAAGGTAGGAGGCCCTGGAGGGTGCTGCTGGGAGGAGCTCCTGTGTGCTGCTGAGCCCAAGATTCAGTCTCCGCTAGAACAGCGTTTGGGGAGTTTGTGCTTTCCAGCAAGAAAGCTTTACTTGTGTGGGAAACAGATAAACAGCGGGGTCCACCTTGACCCGGATGGGGGGGCCTGTCACGTGCTCCGTACACTGCAGAGGTGCCTCGAGAAAGGAAAGCTTCCAGGCAGACATCCACAGGCAGGCATCGGCACATGGGCCCACACAGCCAACCCCTATCAGGAATCCTGTGGGAACTGGAGACCGGCAGTGTGAGAAGTGGGCAGCTTCAGACACGCCAGGACCAATTTTCCTTTTTGCTCAGCATTTTTCCTCCTGAATTTGGAATTTTAATAGTTACTTTGTAGACCTTGCTCGCTGCTTCCTGTTGTGAATGCATGGGGTTGAAACTTGTGATAATTTGAAATCAGGTGAGTAGCCCATTAGCCCTTTTTCTTACTTACTGAAAAGGGGGCAAATGTTAATGACATGTTTTGGTTTTGTCAATTTTGCTTAAATATACTTTTGCAGTTGGGCGGGCAGGAAGGTAGTTATTGCACTAAGGGACTAAAATAGCGGTGTGTTGTTCTGCTGCTGGGATAGATGATGAATCACTGGGCTCTGAAGCCAAATCCTTGCTGATAACTATGCTACCAGCTCCTGTGTTGCCTTAGTATGGGCATTGAGCGTCTGAGAACATGCACAGAGCTCACGGTAATGGTGATGTGAAGTTTCAGTATGCACTTGAGGGCACTTGGGGCCACTCAGAAGAGACCAGGCAAAAGAATGAGCTAGGCATATTGCTGGGGACATGCAAGGGGCTCAAATTATGTGAGAAGTGCTTCCCCTCCCAGCCTTGTAAAGAGCAAGCTGTGTGTGTCAACTAAGTTAACAGTGCTAAGAAACCAACTCTTAAACTTAGGGCTTTGGAGTCGTACCTCAGATGCTATGGCAGGTTGTGATTGTTCTCTCACAATTTAGGTGGCTTTAAGAGGTTTATGACTAATGAATGAGATCATAAAATAGCTAAAGAATGAAAACATGGTATGCCTAGCACTTGAACAAATGTTTGTAGGTATAATTATTAAGCAAGAAATAAGATCAGCCACATATGAAATAGGAGGAGGCATTATCGAGTGCTTGGTATTTCCACTACCAAAATCTGAAGCGGTAACTGTCTCTAAGAATTGGGGAGGCAAAAACAATGGAGGCCTCCATCTTCTAGTACAGTGGCAGCTCTCCCCCAACCATCCCTTCATTGTGCCCAGATAGGCCCACTGGAAAAGCCGCCTCTGACTTTCTTCCTAGACAATGTGGGTAGTGGTTTTAAAGAACTTGAAGCTGAATTGGATGGCCTTCCCTTCTAGGAGTGCAAGGACATCTGGTGTGCCCAGAGATATGTGTTTGTGTGGTATCCCCACTTCTTTTTCCCAGGCCAGCCCAACAGGCACTTTACCTGTCACACCTGGGAGAAGTGTCTGACAAGGAAGGCAGGCACTGTGCAGGGCCAGGTGAACAGTCAGATCTGTGACCCAAGGGCATTAGAGTGTAACCTGAAAGGCACAGGACCTAGGGGATCACTGAGGTGAGCATTCAAGCCAAGTCTGGTGCTAGGACTTGATCCTGTTGCTGGGGGGCCTTGAAGTAGGTCGCTCACTGTTGATTCTGATAAGTTGCTGAGCCGGGCTTGTACCTTAATACCCAGCACTCAAGAGGCAAAGGCGTGAGTTTAAGGCTAGTCTAGTCTGCATA
>NW_028227270.1:56595638-57040638 GCF_978045245.1 Mus caroli | reverse complement strand
TCCCTGCACCCAGCAACCTGGTGGGTTTGGGTGGCTGCCCTTATACCTGAGGCAAGGCTTCCCTGGAGTTTCCTAGGCATGGTGCCCTTGCCTCTTTTAAGAGTACTGTTGCTTTGTGAGAATCCATAACTAGTCCACACTTGCCGAGCTATGGTCTCATACAATAGCTTCATTGATTCTTGATTTCCATAGAAAAGCTTTATGGGTTCTAATGAATTACCAGCCGCCCTTCACCTCCTCAGAGAGTGTCTTTGTGTCCTGGGCCTCGCCTTTGGAGAAGGACTTTATGTGAGTGATGGGCGCAGAGTAATTAATGAAAGTTGTTATGAAGCAACCGAGCCAGGGAGGGGTGTGTGTGTGTGTGTGTGTGTGTGTGTGTGTATGTGTATGTCTGTATGCAGTTTACTGTATTGCTTAGATGCTTAAGTAATCCTGTGTACCTGGGCCTTGTTTCTGCACCTCTTCCTACCCTTGTATTTATAATAAATCCTTAACAAATACATTATTGAACATTCTATATCCAAATCTCATGTCAGATCAAATCATGCAAGATTTTGACATCTTTTGCTCTCTTTAAGCTGGACCAAGAGAAAATTGCTATATTTTTGTAGCCTCAGGAAGACAGTCTGGTTTGTGTAATGTTATACCATTAAATTTTCATCTGTTCCCTAGACTGATTCTTTTTAAGAGTCTACAACTTAAAGCCAGAAGAGATTCTGACATCTCTGTGTGTTCTGAAATCCCTGCCAGCTTTAAACTGGTCTAACAGGAAAAATTAAGACCATGACCGGCTGCCCTCAGCACTTACTCCTAACAACAGTCACCCGCTCGTCCCCACGCACCTCCTCACAGCCTCTCTGAGTGGAACCATTAATGCACCCATAGCTGACACTTGCCGAGTGTCAAGCCCAGTTCTGAGTGATTTATGTGCAGCAGCTGACATGAATGTCCCACTGAAGCCCGCCACAACCCACACAAAGACAGTGCAGACTGCATCGGACACTCTGTGTATGTTGGTGCAATATTAGCTAGTCAAGTAACTGCTACAAAAATAACGCTTTGGGCAGTATCTTAAAATTCTTAGCCCTCAACCACCAGCACAAAGCGCACATTTCTAAATTGAGAAAATCTCAACCAGCATGTATTTTGAAAACACTTGAAAGTGTGCAGATAATTACACTTGTGTTGATTTCAGTGTGTTTGATGCCAGCCACCACCAATTCTTCCCTGCATCAAAAGATGAAAGCTATTTTCATATAAAACATAAGAGTGGAAAAGGGAGGTGGGAGAAGAACATTCTTGTGGCTTTTTAGTTACTTTTATAGGCAGCGTTAATTTCATTCCTGTGACAGAATGCTTTCCTTGGCACTCACTCTCATCTTAGGCATTTTAATGAGCTGCTGTTTTGTGCCTGTGCTCATATGGCACTAATAAGATGTGCTATTTTTAGTAGCACCTACTGGTGTCACCTTGGGTTAGGACCTGTCATTGTTTCCATTAATTATGTGTTACAGCAGGCGGACACTTGAGTATATTCAGCCTAGACGTCAGCCAATGTGTATCTGATATATATTCAACCTTGAGAGGCCCGCACTCGGAGAAGACCACATGCGGCCTCACAAGTATTTGTGGCATTGATTAGCTGATGAAGCTCACAGTGGTGTTTACGGTTGCAATCCTCCATGATGCTGCAATTAACAACAACAACAACAACAACAAAAGCCAACACAAAACAAAACCTTTTATCATTTTGTTTAAGCTTGCTATTTATTTTGTTCTTTACTGGTTTCCCATGAAGATTCCCTGGCTTTCCTGGAGACAGTCTCTTTAGTGTCTTCTAGAAGGAGGGCTTAGAGGTGGGAGAACCTGAAGCTGAGCCTGATGCTGGCCCCTGGGTTTGCTTTCCTCTGAGAACCCCTATACCCCACAGGTCTCAGGCAGGCAGGGAGGTTTGTGAAAGTCCTACCTCAGTTTCACTTTCATATGAACTAGTGAGTTGGTCCTGTCCTTTTGGGGGATTTGGGGAAACGTCTGATTTGGCTCTCCAGGGTACTTTTTATAAACCCCCTCCTTTCTTTCGTATCGATTGTGTGATGTGAGCAGGAAGGAAATTAGACACCGTTTCTGTTCCTTCACCCTTTATCGTGTGACTTGAAATGTCCTTTTACTTCCAAGTAAATACGTCTGAACAGTGAACAAGCCGACTGTTTTTCCTGTAATTCCATGTGTGGGCATTGTCAGCAGGGGCAGTGGTGTATACTGTCCTTCTAGGGAGTACATATGACCTCAGGACACTGGCACCCTCCAGCCCTTCAAGGTCGCTCTCAGGTGTTAGCTCTTCCTTTCCATATTTGGAAGCTCGTTCTGTTGTCTGCTTCTCCGGAAGGGTTATGGTGACAATACTGAATCATGGCTGTGTGGTTGTAAGTTTGTCCTTAAACTTTACTTGTAGTTATTTATTTGGTCTCATTTCTTTTCTTCAGAGTGACCTGGTGTTTGGTTGGTTTTTGTTTTCCTTTCTGGGTGTCTGGATTTCTTTTTCTTTAAATTCCAAAATTTTTATTGTAAAAGTAGATTATTGTGGGTCACTTTCCACAGTTGCCACTTGGCCTTGAGTTTAAGTTTTCTGGTTTGTAAGTTAAGAACATACGTTTTTGACTTTTCAGTGAATAGACTTGAAACCGAATGACTTGATATATGACCTGTTTTGAATCTGTTATTCTGATGTCCTTTCTAGACTCTGTGCTTAAGATGTTTGAAATGTAGAAACTGTTACAGGCAGACCTGAACTGACAGAGATATGGGTGCTTCTGGCTCTGTATGTTTGTGGGGGTGGGGGGAGGAGGGCTCTGGGCTCCACTCAGGGAAGGCAACTTAGGAGCAAGGTGCTTTCTGAAGCCTCTCGGCTGGAAAATTCCATCTCTGTTCTGTTTGACTCTCACCAAACCCTGGGTTTATATGTTCTCAGCTATAGGTTCTCAGAATAATACACAGAAAAACAATTACCTATTAGATGATGAGTAACATAGAAAACTCACGTCAGCTAGTTTACCCAGACACTGTCTTGAATTTGTTATACAACAAGCCCTCTGTCAAAAGCTGCTGGGAAATGCCAAGGAAACATGAGCTGTAGTTTCTGGCTATGTGAAGGTATAACACAAGACACACCAACAATCAGTTGTAAAGCAATATGCCAGAAATAACCCAAATCGCACAGCAGAAGCAAAGGCTTCCGTTGTGTGATGCATTCACCTGAGAACATCCTGCGCTCCTGTCGCATGCCTGGACCTTCTTTTGATGACACAATGCTTCGCACATCGGGCTGGAAGTTATGGTGGGAAATGTAGTAACTGAGTTAACTGAGTCCATTTTAATACTTTTGTCTGATTTGTAGGCAGGGACAGGAATGGCTTTGATTGATTTGCATGTGAGCAGTGGTGGTCTTCTTCCTTGAGAACATCGTTCTTATAGTATATCCCCTCAGGTTTTGCAAGTGAGACCGAAGCCTATCACCTACGTTCTGCCAACACTTAATAGTCAGGATGATCAAGAGATCCCAGGCCAGTGTGACCTCGTCTCTGAATCATTATTCACCAAATTGTGTTTATTTAGGCAAGTTCATTACTAACTTCATTTCATATCCATGACGTACAAAACCCTGAGCAAGGAGTAGAGATTATAAGAATTGGAGAAAGCAGATTGGAAAAAAAAGTTAACGAGGTCCCTATCTCAGGTGCAGGATGAGCACAGTAGGTCGACAGTAGCTGTGGGTCTCCTCCAGACTGACGGCAGGACACTAATGCTAGTTCATTCAACTCCGGCTATTTTGTAGAACTGAGGGGACCATGATTTCTGCGGTCGACGTTCAGATGGTCATCCTGGACAGATAAAGTGTGAAATTAGCATCTGTCTTCTGCTCACAACTCAGCCAGTGTAGGTCACACTGGGTGTGGGTGGTCCCCTGTCTCCTCCAGCTAGCACACCCGCCTCCTCTTTTCACTGGTTGGGTTTCTGTTTTCTTCCCTTTAAACATTTGGCTTCAAGAAAAAGTAAGAAGTAAAATGTTTCAGTATTGGGGATGGTGATTCATAGTTCGAGAGTTTTCCTAACTTTCATTCTGTTGTGAGTTTTTTGGATATTGTGTCCTGGCACTGGGAGAGCATCCGATGTTCCCAGCACCATAGTTAAAATGGGATCTCTTTTATTTTTTAATGTTTTGTTTGTTTGTTTTTAAGTGAGTGGCTCTTTGATGATACAAAGTGAATGGGCATGATGGGTCCTTTGCGTCTCAGTATCTCATGTATCCACAAATTGAAAGTGTTGACTTCTTAGCCCTTGCACTCTAAATAGACATGGAAAAATAATGATTTTTATGTATGTAAAAGGAGGGAAGAAAACTGGATTAGCTTATACCAAGAACCATGTAGACTTGGGGGAAAATGATCGAGATGTGTGTGTGTGTGTGTGTGTATGTGTGTTTGCTTTTGGTTTTCTCCTGCTTCTGCTCACAAGGTAGCAGGACTCAAGGCTTGCTGTGAATTTTCAGTTGCAGTTCCTTTTGTTACTGTGTTGTCTAGGAAAAGGCTGTACAGGGGAGGAGACCTTAATCTGGTGCCACATGAAGGGATCTGGAAGTAGACATGCAGTGTGGTCTCCTGTTGCGGCCCTAACTATCATATTCATGTTCAGTGTCGAAGGTACAGCTCACATGTGGGTGTGGAGAGGAAGGATGCTGGCTGCCCCAGAGCCCACAAAGCACAGCCTTGAGTCTCTGAATGACTATTGAGCTGGGTAGATCTTACATGCCTAAAAATCCACACATGTGCAGGATTTTGCATTGTAAGAAACTTACATAACTGTGTGACTGTCATGGACAACTTTGAGGGAGAAAGGAGCCCTGGTCTCAAGCGTGCCAGGCCAATGCTTGCGGTGAGTCCTGCAGCCCAATTTCAGATGTCTCTGTCATCTAGAGTTCTTGTGTCAGATTCTGATCCATTCCTGTTCCTATTCCTATTTCTATGCTTTCTGACTTCATAGTTTGCCTTTTCTAGAAACTCTATTGCAGTCGACTTATAGACGGCTTAAGTGTCGTCCTGAGTTTGGGGCTCTGGCTGTCATTTCTCTGTGTGTCAGCAATTTACTCCTTCTGAATTTGTTGTTTCTTTTCATTGCAGTGATATTCCACAGCCAGACTTACTACATCTTGTTTATCTGTTTACAAGTTGTTAGGCATATTTGCCATTTTTATGTTATAAGTGCTGCTTCGCTGAACCACAGGAAGCTGTCCTTGTGTAGGTGTTTTCTTTTCCTTTGTGTGCACTCTGGGCTAGAGCGGCTCTGCCCGCTGCAGGTGCTTGCCTAGCCGACTTCAGAAGTTTCTGTTTCACATCCCCAGCAACAGTGTGGATGATCCCCAGAGTCCCTGACCCCCTTGCCTGTGCCTCCAGTTGGAAGTCTGGGTGTCTCCACAAGTGAGCCACTATACCGCCTAGGCAGCTGGCTTGTAGCAGCCTGCTTTCTGATACAGAGCTCTTGTGCCCCAGATCCTCTTGTGTCCTGGAAGCCTTCTTTGGTGTGGCTTCCTTTCTGTCTTCTAAAGATGTCCCTCCTCACCCTGTGTGGAGTGGTGTCTGATGCAATACTGTGTCTAAAGCTGCTGCCAGCCAGCTTCCTGCATCTTGAGAGAGTTTCCTCCTTTCTTTCTGCTGTGTTCCTTAGACTATGGGCAGAGCCCAGCTGTACCAAGTTTAGGGACCCCATGTCATCTTGTAGAAAAATTAAGTACGCGCCCCTTCTGAGCCTGGTGGGAATTAGGCAAGTGACCTGGTATATACACCTGGCTTTCACTAAATACTTACTCCTCAAAAATGGCGAGAAAGGGTGATAGTCCGCAGGCTTGTGGAGTAGGACTCTCCCCTCTGTGTGCTGAGAGAGAACACGCCAGCACACATACTTATAGCCTGAGAAGTAAGCTCAGCCTTGGTTGCTCCCATCTTTCTTCTCTACCAGCAGCAAATGCAGCCTGCCCATGTCCAGACCTTACTCTGGGAAACCATTGTCTCAGAGCAGCAGCAGCAGCCTTCCCTGTGTCCCTTTCCGCCCTGTTGTATTGAACAGGTGAAAGGCCATCTCTCTTCCATTGAATGTCTGAAACATGTTTTTCATGATGCCGAGGGCTTGTTTTCTACCAATCCTGCATTTCAGGTGGATCCATAGTCAGTTCTTATGCTGGGTTGGTTGTTGCGTCATTTCTTCACCCAGGCTCTTTCAATTTTCAGACACTGTGGGCACTTGGAGCATATACAGTTAGCAGCGCACAGCTCCTGCAAGGCCAGAGAAAGGGGACGATCCCAGCTCCTTCCCGTTCATGTTTTAATTCATTTTATTATAAAAAGTGAACTCTTGTTGTCTATGAGATTACTGTTTCCCTTGGATATTCTTGGTCATATTGAGATATTCAGAGCATTAAAGAAGACTAGTGTTTTGGACTGACGGAAATCTCACCATGTACTGTGCTGTAGTGTTAGGAAGACTACAGAATTGAGGCAAGTTCACAAAATAAAATCATCACCAGCAGGAAGCTGTCAAAAACAACTGGAAAAGCCACAAATCAAGCAACTTGAGGAACAAGCTCTGTTCTGTTATAACAATCACTGAGATCCTAGAGCCCATTTGTGTATGGGCCTCCTAAGAAGAGAGGGAGGCGACTGCCGGCTGCTGTAAGGAGTGGGCGGCTTAAGATCTCTCTCACAGCTTCTCCAGGGCAGAGCTTACCGTAGTTATGAGATCCTGCATGCTCTTGAGTTTAATTCCTAGGCTGTGTGGTGGCCTGATTCTCCTTTGCCTCCTTTTTTATTGAATTTTCCAGTTGTCTTTAACACCCATATGGGTGGAAGCTGATCAGTTTGGGGTTCTGGATGATGATAAATGAAATGTGAGGCTGGGTGTGCTGCGTATGGATCCTGGTGACTGAGGGAGACGGGAGAGAAATCTAGTGCTCCCCTACAAGGCCTTCCCAAAGGGAAGCCTTATGCTGTGGCTTGCTTAGGAATGCACAGGCACAGATTGCACTGGCTCACCATCAAAGAATGGACAGGAAAGACTGCTGCTGCTGCTGCTGCAATAGCCAGACATCTTCAGGAGACATTAAAGAGGTATGTCTGTAGGGTACAGATTATTGGAAGTTTCTGTGATGTTTGTCACAGACCAAAGAGCTGTAGCATAAAAGTATGTATATGTTATTCGTGTGTGCATGCAAGTGTGCTATGTGGTATGGTGTATGTGTATGGTATGGTGTGTGTATGTATGTGAGTATATGTGTGTGTTATGTGTATGTATATGCTGTGTTTGTGGTGTGTGTGTGTGTATGTTGTGGTGTGTGTGTGTGCTGTGTGTGTGCTGTGGTATGTGTGTGTGTGTTGAATCAAACATAAGTGGCCATCTTATGTTGGAATGCAGTGTGGCTCCACCCTACTGGCCTCCCCGCAGTCTTCAAATATTTTTAGTGGCTATGTTCCCTAGGGTTTTTTTTTTTTTTTTTTTTTGTAATGCTTCCATGTTTGTACATGTTCATAACTTGATGATTTGTAAAATTAGGAAAAATTTTTTTCTTTGTATGTGGTGCTCAAAGCCTTGAATGATTTAGGGAACTTTGTAACTTGCTATGCCTGTGAAATTTTCTTACAATTTGTTGGACTTTGCTTGTTGGGCAAATCTAACCATCTCCAAAACTGTAGAGATAAAGCTAATGGTCGACATGGAATGTGCAGGTTTGGTTCCTTAGAACTATGAACTCCCAGAGGGCAGAAGGAGGAGGCAGTTAGGGGAAAAGCTGCTGGTAGACACAGAAAGACAGAGCTCAAAGTGGGTGGAGAGCACACAGGAGAGTGGGGGCTGAGCTGATCAGACTCTTAAAGGTTTCCTCTCACTCCCTTTATTCCCTCAACAAAATAAAAAAATACTGGAGGGAGGGTGCCAGGTCATACTGGCTCTGAGAGCCCCAGGATACCTTGCATCTGATGGTTGGGGATATCATCAATAGTTAGTAATAGCATGGCCTCATGAGCAAACACTAGACTGTCAGAAGACAAACCTGATTGATTAGGGGATATCAAGTGGTAAAGGGATCCTTGTTGTAGCGTATGTACAACGGTAAGCTGTGTGTGTGCCTAGAAGCACATGTGTATGGAACACATGCAGACCACCTAGCTGGCCTTTGGTCTCAGAGCTTTGTTGACCTGGGCTGGGGCCTGCTTTGTGGCCAGCCTACCGTCTTGGATTGAAGCCGCAGACACTGTTCCCAGAACTGACGGTTTGCATCTGACTTTGACTCACCAGCCGACCAAGCCTTAGGGGAACTGCCTGTGTGTAATGCAAAGTCATTGGCAGCATGGCCTTTTGAGGGGGCAGCTTAGATGGAAACAGTGAGGGTTAAACAGACAGAGCTTCAGAGCAGAAGGTAAAAAAATAAGATGGTCCATTGCTTTGATTTGCTCACCTCCATACTCATTTTCTGGTTGTTTGGTTTGCTTTTTTGAGGCAGGGTCATGCTATGTGGCCCTATCTGGCCTAGAAATGTATAACCCCCTGCCTCTGCTACCACTGCCCTGTTCCCCTGGTCAAGTTCCCCACAGACTCTGCCCCAGGATCTTCCTGTGTCAGATATGAACCTAGATGCACTACTCCTCACTTGCTTCCTATGTAGAGCCCATTTTGAGGTCACAGGCTGGTACAGAAAGAACCTCTGTGTAGGCTTCATATATTATAGCATTTGCATGAAGATTAGGGGAGAAGCAGATGATGCTGGGGCTGTGTTATGAAAACCTTCACTGGCAAGTGGACTGTTTCCTTGGTTTGTAGACAGCCAGCTATAATGTATCTTAGGGTCGTGCTATAATGTATCTTAGGACATTATCCAGAAATAAGACAGAAGCTGCTTCAACAGTAGTTCAGTCAAAGCTCCCATTTTCAAAGGATGTTGTACTTCCCACTCCTTTATTTTACTTTGGTTTTCTTAGTCATGCTAACTGTGGTTGGACTGTTCGTTTCTCTTCCCAGAACGTGTGGTTTCCTGAGAACAGAGTGATGCTGTGGTCAGCAGCTCAATTAAGCTGAAATCTAGCATTTTCCTCCGTCCTTAGAGTCTTCAACGCTGGGGTATGGAATCACACAGGTGGAATGAAATCTCACATTCCACTTTTTTCTCTTGGCCATTCAAGCCTACGGCAGCCTCAGAATGCTGCCCTGTGTCATTGCTCACAAACCATGGCACTAATGCTATAAGTGATGACCTTCTAGTTTTCAGGCCTTAAAGTCATTTGTAGATGAAGAGGACAGGAGCCCTAGAGCTGAGGATAGATAGGGAATGGCAGCTGTAGTAAAGGCCACTGGTGTGTTTGCAATACTTCCTTGGTGTCTTCAAGCCAGCTGAAATGCCCCCAGTGTTAAGTTGCAGGTAACTGCACAGACACTGCTCTGGCAGGTACCCACTAGATGAATCAGAGTAGTGTAAGAAGCATGCTTTCCAGTCTCACTTAGAAGTACCTGGGTCGATGCTTTTCCTGTAACTCCAGTACTTAGAAAGTGGAGACAGGATGATCAGAACTTCAAGGTCGTCATCCTCAGCCACAGAAGGAATTTGAGACCAGCCTGCTCTACCTGAAACCCTGTCTTCAGAAAACAGCAGAATTCACTGGGGTTCTGATGGGAATTCCACTGGCTCCTCCGAGGGGATTTTAGTGGAAGCCACTAGAGCTGTTTTACTGTTTTGGGGTGAAGTCTCAAGTAAGCTCAATTTGCAAGGTCTAGCAGCTCACAGTGTAGCACCTACTGCTGTTCTGAGCACAGAAGAAGCTAGTACAGCCTTCAAGACAAGTGATGTGATCTCCACCCCACCTCCACTCCATGATAGAGGGCAGATTTTATAATAACTGTGGTTCTCAGGTAGAATTCACTTCGAGTAGTTAATATGTTTCCCTAAGCTCAGACTTACTAAGAGAAACCCACTTAGATGCTAAAGAAATGGGCTGTGTGTGTCTCAGCTATGAGTAATGGGCTATGCATGATTAAAAAGGCTTCTCAGAATGGCCTTGCTTATGTAATTGAGGATCGATACATTTTAGAAAGGTTTTATAGGTGAGCCACACTGTTACTTGGTAATCAGCTGTCACTTTCAAGTAGTTAAAAGGGTCCTTGGAAAAAGCCCAGTGGACTGATTGTGGCTTCCTAATTGCTAAGGATTGAAACTCCCATGCCCTCTGGATTATGAACATTCTTGAATTTTTTATGGGGGAAGAAATTATTTTTTATGTAGGATAATTTTCATGTCAAATGTTGCATTAGCTAGCAGGAACGGTATTGGCAGGTTGTGGTCTCATCCTCCCAGATCCCATCTTCTCTCTGAAGTTAACGTGCAGAGTCCAGAAAGAAGATGAAATGAGTGAGAAGGGCGAGCGGGTGTGAGTCACAAGAAGACACCACCCATTGTGTCCAACAGTCCTCTTAGAGCATTCTAATGCTGCTGGCAGATAACAGTCACTGCCCTGCAGACTCCATTAGGGAAAGGGCGGAGGCCTCTGGAACATTCTCCCCATTTCCTCCTGTCAGTGAAAGGAAGGACTAGGGACTTCATAGGCCAAAGGAAGTGACACCCAACTGATGGCTACAGCAGTTGCCAGTGGTGTCCGTGTACCCCTGTTGGCTCCTGGTTGCACAGACTGGGCCATGTGCCTGTTCTGGGCCTCAGCACACAGTACCACCAGCCAGTAAGGCTGGAGGAACTCTCAGTAGAAGGGGATATTGGCAGTCAGGACAGTTTTATTACTTTTTTTTCTCTAAATAAAAGGAACTCTCTTGGGGTTAGTGGGAAAGGAGATGCATAGAGTGTTTCCTATTTCCTGCTTGTTTGACCGTTTCCACGGCAATCTGTTTGTCATCAAATGGATCTTTGCCCAAATTAACTGCAACTAAAAATACCGACACCCCATTTCTATCAGTTTGGTCATCTTTTCATGTGTGCACTTTGTATTATTTCCTTTCCCATTCCAACCTCCTCTGAGAATTACAGCCCTGAGGTGCTTATCTTCTGAGTGTGCGGGTGATGGTGTGCTTCTGACTGGGACCTTCTATGCATTGGGTAGCAAGGACTGTCTGGGTGGCCTGGTTGTGCTGTGTCACTAGATTATCCTTATTCCATGTCTCCCATACCCTCATGGCCTCCCCTTATTAAGTACTGTCAGCCCTATACCGCGGTCAACAGTACAGGGCTCTACAAAGCAGTTTGTACACTGTCTGCTGGGCCTCTCCAGGCTACAGCGGGGGGAGTTCAGTCGGAGCTTGACAAATGTCAGGTTTTTCAGAGATGGGAGGGGACAGCAAGCTAGGGCGTCTCAGGTCACTGTATACTCTGGTTTGCAGATTGATGTTTTCATTATGGGTAATGATTAAGTTGATGTTGATTTTAGCATGTGCAGCCTAACTTAGAGATTTGGATGGTCAAAGGCTTGTGTTTGTTTTAGGATAAATGAACTAAGCATTGGGACGTCACCAATTTTTCATTTCCTTACTGTTTTTTTGTTTGTTTGTTTGTTTGTTTGTTTTTGGTTTTTTGAGACAGGGTTTCTCTGTGTAGCCCTGGCTGTCCTGGAACTCACTTTGTAGACCAGGCTGACCTTGAACTCAGAAATCCACCTGCCTCTGCCTCTCGAGTGCTGGGATTAAAGGCCACCACACCCAGCTCATTTCCTTACTGTTAAGTGTCTGCCGCCACCTCTTTGTAAAAGTCCTGTTTTGTTGGTGTGGTTGGCTCTGCAGTGTCTAGGCCCCAGCACTGCCTCCGCTGGGCAGTGCGCAGTACTGACTGGGCCCAGCCAGTTCCTGTCTAATAGGGCTGTGACCTGGCTTGAACTCTGTAATGAAGAAGGAACAGACTTGCTTGCTCCTCTGCATGCCTCTGTCTCCCCCACACTCCTCTATTATCCAGGAGGAAATTGAAGAGCAGATTTCTGCGTTCTCCTGATGCTGATGGGCTGATGTCATCCTTTCCACTCCAGAGTCGAGAAAGTAAAAGCCACGCAGTACAGACCCAATGCTCGCTCCACAGCTGCCCAGGGCTCCAGCTGTAGGTTCTGTATGCATGCCTGTGTTTTGGACAGCCTTGAGGCATAATTTACATACTATAAACAATTCAGTGATTTTTTTTTTTAATTGAATTAGTCAAGTTGTACAAGCATCACTAAGATCCAGTTTTAGAATGTGTTCATCACCCTCAGAGATCCTCAGTGCTGGTTAGTAGTCATTTTTAGCCACACACCCCTCTCCTTGTCACAGGAAACAAGCAGTCTTCCTTTTTGTAGATTTGTATTTTCTGGGTGTTTGATAACAGTGGAATTAACTATATGATGTATAGATATGAATGCATGCTACTTCATTTGCCTTTCATCGTGTGGCATGTTCCTAGGCCCATCCATTGTTGTAATGTAGGATTATAACTTGTTCCTTTTCATTCCTGAGTACTATTCCACTGTATGGACATACCACATTTTATCTAGCTCTGTTCCAGTAGTCAGTTTGGTTGTTTTCCCTTGAGGCCATCATGAATAATGCTGCTGAAGGACTCATGGCTTTTTGCAGGGACATAAGTTTTCCGTTATTTTGGATACATACCAAGGACACAGACATTGTTTTATATGTGCTCACTGATGTGGTTCTTGCTGCCCTGTCCCCTCTGTGTCTTCATTCTGCCATCAGTAATGCACGTGGGCCTTTAACAACTTCGAGGTAGTTAAGTGTCAGAGTTCAGAGTGAGAGACGGAGGTGTGTGTGATACACAGTATGTTGATTTATATTGAGAAAGTGATTTTTGTATCTTAAATTCTTCTTTTTTCCCAGTTTCTCTGTGACTCCACATAATGTTTGCTGGCTTGTGCTTCAGACTATGCACATCATTTTAATATGAAGCAGCTTGGATGAGTCTTGGGAGCCCTGTTTTGTGGTGCTTTCAATAATTAAACCAGTAGTTCCTAATTGATGGAATTGAGGGACTTTTATAGATTCTTTATTAGAAATGCATCTGCGGTGTTTCCGTGAACACGGGGCTGTCGCCACTGGCCTGTCCAAAGTCCTGCAAGCTGTGTGGTATCCTTGGTGTGGCAGGTCACTCACATTGCTGGCTCCATTGATGAGCTGCAGATGTTCTGCCCAAGTGAGTGGAGCGTGTCGTGGGGAAGCTGGGGAAGTAGCCCTTCAGTCCCAGGCAGGCTCACCACCATGTGGAGTGGAAGTAGGAGCCTAGAACACTGGCTGTGCATTGTTGTGAGAATACGTGGTTGTCCAGAAGACAGCTTTAGCTGTGGCTAGAGGGAGAGCACAAAGCCTCCTAAGAGGAAGGGAAGAGAGCTGACTCACAGCTCTCCAGTGCCAAGTTCTGTAAGAGGGCCAGTAGCTGCTGGGCTGACTCTCAGGCACCGATATTTGGACAGCTGATCAGCTCAGAAGGATAGTTTTGGCATCAGATGTACCTTGTGTTACAGGGCAGTTCATTATGAATCCTTAAGGGTTGATGTGGCTGTCATGGTTAAGTATGCCTCCAGGCCTGTGTAGATAGAGTCTGAAGGACTGCTGGAAACCCCTCTCAGTCCAGCAGAGTTAGTAGTGCGTGTGAGACCTCCCAACATGCAGTCTCAGCACCTATTGTGTGTGATTTTTTTTTACCTGGTGCTCATGTTCAGCCAAGGCAGCTAAAGTGGAAGGAAGGCATTCTGTTGAATGTTCCCAAGAGTTGGTTGTAGTTTCAGAAGGGTTCCACAGGATGCTTTTGTGGCATCAGGGCAACTGAGTTGTAAACCTGCTGTAGTTTTGTATCATTAGCTGCGTGTTCCTGCAGGCCATTCACCACTGCATTGCTGTGCCTTTGTGGGTTGCAGACTTCAGCCTGCCATTAAAGACACCCATGATCATACTGCAACCCACCCTTGTATTTTAAGTGGGACGTTGTATCAAGGCTTCTTTACCCAAGCACTAGGAGTTTTCATTTCAAGCTAGTTTTAGAAGTAAAGCACTGTTTCTCATCCCATGAAAGCCACTGGCTCCAGGTTTCCACAGGTTTTAGACCATAGCACTTCGTCTTTGGGTGGGAGAAGTTGCTATGGGTGACAGGGAGGGCTTGGAGGATGGATGGGGAGGGCTCCGAGGATGCAGGAGACCAAAGCTTCCAGGAGGTAGAGCTCTGTCTGCCACCAAAAGTGCTCCACTTGTTGCAGATTGATTCTCCGATGGGGACTCAGGCTTCCTCTGCCTCCTGGTCTATGAACTTGCGTTCAGGCACCCTGTGGGGGGAAAGCAGAGTTATCCTGCAGCAAGTGTACGGCCTTGTCTCTCCTCCCTATCTCCCTCTCCCTCTCCCTTGCTGATTATGGTAAAGGGGAGGGTGCATGTGGAAGTCAGAGGATAGCTTTCAGGACTCTTTTCACCATGGTTTTTAGGCAGGGGTTCTGTTTTGGCTGTGTATGCCATAGAGGGATCCTTGTAGAATCCGAGTGGGCTGCAGGCTGTCTCTTCTCTCAGTACTTGGCTGGCAGATATAGCATCTTTACGGTGGTCCCTAGCACTCCTGCTCCATTACAGAGGGTGCGGCAGCCAGTGTGGGCTCTGTTTCTACATGAAAGCTTTTTTTTTTTTTTTTTTCTGATGGTGTCTATGTCCTATGTTTTCACTGGGTTCACCATGCTTAGCTTCTGCGTTCTAAGAAACTAACTTAAGATTAAGAATTTTGCTCGCCGGGCGTGGTGGCGCACGCCTTTAATCCCAGCACTCGGGAGGCAGAGGCAGGTGGATTTCTGAGTTCAAGGCCAGCCTGGTCTACAAAGTGAGTTCCAGGACAGCCAAGGCTACACAGAGAAACCCTGTCTCGAAAAAATCAAAAAAAAAAAAAAAAAAAGAATTTTGGCCTTTTTTTTTTTTTTTTTTTTTTAATTGTCAAAGTAGTATTGTCTGCTAGACAAAATTTTAAAAATAGAGCAAAGTTTAAAAAAGAAAACTTATATTCTGGTTGCCTGGTTATTCAGCTGTTTACCCTGAACACTTTACTGGTTTGCCTTTTAAGTCTCGAGGGGAAGTAATTATTGGAGAAGGATGGGAATGTGTTTTATATTTATGACTTTTATTTTTTTACTTCAAAGGTAGTTTTCTCAAGCTCCTTTTTATTATTTAAATTAATCAAATTCAATGATGTTTTTAAAATTCTGCTTTTGGGAAAAGGTTTGTTCTGTAGCTTTCATAGAAAGTGCATTGCCTGGCCATGAATACTGGGGTTCAGCACTTGCTGCAGCCGTAACCCTCACGTTCTGGGGACTTGGACAGATGTCTGAAATTATCCCTTGTCCTGCAGTGGATCTCTGTGGAGGCAGGACAGTCTCCGGAGGATCCTGCAGGGCCCGGACAAAGACAGGCCTTGCAGATTCATTCCCTCTTTGCCTGTGACTTTCCCGTAGTGATGTCAGTGTGAAGAGAAGGCAGCCCTCTTGTTTTTCCTCTTCCCTAGGTACTTGAATTGAACTGACATCTGTTGCAAGATGTGAGGGGACTCTATGAGCCACCCAGCACTGAGTGTGTTTAGTGTGTAGTCACAGTATGGGAATCATGGAAGACGAGCCCCTGTTTAGCAATTAACTACGGGGCTATTGCTGTTTTACTTTAAGGGCTGCAGTGAAATGGATACTGCCAACTTACTTCTAAGAACTGTGCAGAGACACAGCCTGGTCCTCTTTTCTGGCTTTTATTAAAATGCAAATAGCTTAAACTTCAAAGCAGCATAATTGAATCCTGAAAGAAGCAGAGCTGACACTTGGCCTTTGCTGTGGTGTTTTTATTCCATCATCTGGCCTGGCCTGGCTGGCTTTGCTGACCAGTTTTCTCTCTTGACTACTTGGCTTGGGTATGATGGGGACAAGAAGTGTGGACTCATGGTGGCATAGAGAGACACACTGCCATGATGTGCCGGGCATGTGCATGCTTAGCGGAGCTCTGCGTGGACAAAGAGGCCTGACTCTTTTTGGCAGTCAGTAGATTCCTGGCATTGACCTGAAGTTCTTAGCGAAACAAAGGGAGTGTGTCTCTCTGTCTCTGCTCCTGTTAGCTTCAGAAATAAATGTCATGAAACCCAAGCAACCCTCTTCTTCTCCCAGACACCAAGCAAGGCGCTTTCTGCCTCATGCCCAGAGTACTGGGTTGTTATTTTTAGCTCTGGAGGAAATTGTTAACTGATTACAGCCTTGCAATCCGTCAGAGCCTGAGAGCCCAGTTCTATGTGTACACCTGGCAATGGCGGCTGCTAGACTGTGGAGTTACTATAGTTGAAATGAGTCAGGCTGTAAGGACAGATTGCTAGAACTTAGTCGTGTACTTTAGACCCAGCTCTGCCTCTTGTTTGTTGAACCCAAGCTTCCTGAACTGCGCGGGTCACATCCTCCCATGTTCCTTCAGAGCTGCGCTGCATCCTGTTTCAAACGGGACCATCACGTGTAACTTGTCTTTTGACTCTCCTACTTATCTGGGGAACCATCCCATGGATGGACTGTGCCACAACTGAGGGGCTTTGATGTTCCAGAGTCCCGCCCCAGCTTTTGAGTGCATGTGTTTCTGCTAAAGGCGCGTTTTTCTAGTGCGTATGGGGGCCGTGGAGAAGTCTCTTACTCCTCTGTAGCTTTTTGTACTCTGTGGTTTCTCTCATCCTGTTACATTAACCATAACACAAAAAGGACCCTGATCAGAAGGAACATGTCCCAGAAAATCCAACTAACTGCAGAACCCAGAAATGCTGCAGGGTGACTCTGCATCTGGAAATGTATGCACTGCCCTTCCTGTTCATGAAAACCCCGCAGCCTGGTTTCTGTCCAGCTGAAGCCCTTCGTTTTCAGATCTCTCCAACCTGGAGCTTTAGCTACATCTGCCAGCAGACAGTCTGTTAGAAAGCTCCACTTCTCCACGACACCTGGCGCTCAGATATATTCTCTATGAAGTAAGTCCTGCCACTCAGGAAACCCCAGAAGTGAAGCCAAGGTGAAATCTAGAGGTGGGTTCCTGTGTGTGCTGGTAAATGTGGGTGGCACTGTTCCTACCAGAGGTTCCAGACTGGAGTGACCAGAGACTGTAGTGAGGGCCTGGTTCCCCCATGGCTCATCGTAAGCCTAGGGGTTCATTCACAAGACCTCTTAGGACACAGTCTGTAACCAGCAGTAACAGGTATTGGTTATTGGCTCAGAAGAAGCAGGTGGACCCTGCTTGATTGAGTAGAGCCAACTGAGTGCTGTTGCTTCTCACTGTTCTCTAGGGTCTACACCTGAGAGATTCCCAGGGTCTAGTAAGAGGTATGCACACAGTACATAACAGCAGGCACCAAGGCTTTCCTACTATTATGCCAGGTGCCAGAACAGGAAAATTAATTGACTCTAGAACACGCACGTGCCCTGCACGGAGATTCCATTTGGAAGCAATACAGTAGGAGACATACCCAATATGGCTAGGAGAGGTGCCTGCAACTGCAGCCAACACAGTTAACTAAGAAGAGCTCAGCCTAGTGTGCTAATTATGTCTACACTGATGACGTGTCCATGTGTTCTGAGACACGGAAGGTCTTACAGCAGGTCACAGAGTCCAGAGACTGGGAGAGTGGAGGGGCAAGCCTGACACGCCCTCACTGCACCTCCTTCCTGACATCATTGCTGTTCTTTCTGGTCCCTCCAAGAGTGGGACAGCTCCTTCCATTTTCACCTCACACAGTGACCCTCATCTGCACTGACTTCTCACACTGCCCTGTGATGGGTGACCTGAATGTGCTGGTCAGAGAATGTCAGTGCAGATAAAATTCCAAAACTGCTTTCTTGTTTTTTTTTCAAAAAAAAATGTTTTAAAGTTTTGATTATGTCTATATTTATGAGTTTGTACATATGAGTTCAGTGCCCGTGGAAACAGAGAAGGCCATCAGATCTCTTGGAGCTGGAGTTACAGGTGGTTGTGGGCCACCCAGTATAGTACTTGGGTTCTCTGCAAAGAGCAGAAAGTGCTCTTAACCACTGAGCCATCTCCCTCGCTCTGAGTTTTCGCTAGGTTCATTATGATTATCATTAATTAGTGGATTATTCTACTCAATATGTACCTTTCACCAAAAAAGCCTGTATGTGAAGTTTGGACATTCAGAAATGTGAGCTTTAACCAGCGAGATCCAGCAGTCACAACACAGGTGTTTGTGTTTTCTTTTCTTGGTTTGGTTACTGATGTTGGAGTAGAGTTCCTGCCTGATGGTTCTAGGAAGGAACTAGCAAAATCCACATGGTATATGAAGTCAAATGCCATAAATTCCATATGTGCACTTGTAAACATGTGGCAAATGGGCATACTATCAAGTTCCACTCTGCTTAATCCTGGGGAGATTTTTAATTCTTGCATGTTCTGTCCCTTCTGTGTGAAGTCATTGAACAGGAGAGGATTGTGTTCTGAATGACGTGCTGAGGACATGCCCGTGCTGTGTGTTCTAGTAGAAGTTTGTTTTGGAGTCCTGGCATTCCTGATGCCTCCCTTACCCCCACACCTCATGCTGGGGAATGAATTCCAAGCTCAGCTGTACACTATGCCTCTCTGCATTTAAGCTTCTGAGACAGGGTCTTGCTAAATTGCCCAGACTGGCATCGAACTTGTCACCCTCCTGCCTCTGCTTCCAAGTGCTGTGAAACACCTGTTCTTTCTTTGTCCTCAAAGTCAAGGTTATATAGTTGTCACCTCACCTGTCTTTTTATTAGGGTTTTTAGACAGTAGATTGAACAGTGATTCACAAAGGAGTCCCTACATTCTCCATGCATGAAATTTGGAGTGTCACACAGTGTTAGGGAGCCACAGGATGGACTGCCCTGGTAAGCTAGGTTCTGGTACAGGTCAGACAGCTGAGGGAGTTGGAGAGCATGCTGTGTGTATGAGAAGCAGATGTGGGTAGAAGCATCCTGAGGGCTGGGGCTGAAACAAACATGGGATAAAGGTGAAACAGTCTTGAAATTCTGTTTGGATAACTAACTTCCTCAACACACTTACTGGCTTGTGAGGCCCTTGGGCAAAGACACTGTGGGCAGGCTGTGAATATCCTCCTGTTTCTAGCAGGGAGAGGTGGGACAATTGACTATGCTTTGACACCTGGAATTCTTCTGCTTGACTGGAGCCATACTGAGAGAACATAGACTGTTGGATCCTGTTGTCACATGGGCCTTGCCAGGGATTTCTACCTAGGAGGTGGGTCAGACTGGAGGAGGTTTGGCTTTGATAGGAATCTGGCCTAGCGCTAAGACAGGCCTGTCCATCCAGCACGTTGCTCAGTGATGTAGAAAAGATGAGTATTTCGTGATTACCACACTCCACTGTTTCTAAACTGGGTATTGCCTCTTCGCATGTTTGGAAGATGTGCCCCAGTTATGCATCCTGTAGTATTCTGAAGCCAGGGCTGCAGAGTCTCAAACTTCAGGGCCAAGTGGAGCATCCTGGTGGTTCATAGTGTAGATGTCCAAGAGGGTAGTACAAGAAATTTCTTAAGCCGGGTGTCGTGGCACAGGCCTTTAATCTCAGCACTCGGGAGGCAGAGGCAGGGGGATTTCTGAGTTTGGGGCCAGCCTGGTCTACAAAGTGAGTTCCAGGACAGCCATAGCTATACAGAGAAACCCTGTCTTGAAAAACCATAAAAAAAAAAAAAAGGAAAGAAAGAAAGAAAAGAAAGGAAATTTCTTTCATGTGTATTTGATATTATGTTTTATAAAGGAAATGTCTCTGCTAGCAAAATCAAATAATACTTATATCCCCCCATCCCTTTTCTGGTCCTCCATCATTAATTTCCCCAGACATACTTTCTGGGCCTTTCCTGGAGGATAAATCTTGAGTGGAGATCTCTAGAGACTGGGTGAGTCCTTTTGAATACAGAGGTTCGTGGGACTATTATAGTTCCAGTCTCCCCAAGTCTTTGCTGCGGCTAATTAAAATGGCTTTAGGAACTTGTATGTTGCGAACACAGAGACACCACCCTCACCCGTGTGCATGCGGGTTACTCTGAGCTTGAAGATGGCTGGAACTTCCACTGATGGCTTTTTAAAGATCTTTGCCAGTGAACTTCTCAGAGGGACATCTGTAAACATAGTTAATTAAAGTATGAAATCATAGTTCATGGAGACATAATTTATCTTGCAAGCCCTACTTGCTTTTAATCTTTGCTTATAGGAAGAAAACCCTAAGTTTTAAATGAATTCCTTAAGAGCAGCTGCCCCTAAAATGGCCATAACAGTGGTCAGGGAGGAAGGTCTTTATTACCCTTAAAGGTATTAATTTTCAAATATTATTTTATTGTTTCAAATTAAAATACTTCTCCATTCCCTCTTTCATTCACTAAGTCCCGCCCTTCCTGTCACCTCACATTGTGCTGTCTCAGACCTATGACCTCTTTTTCTTTGTTACATACTGTCTTAAATTCTTAGTCGTTGTTACATGTATGTACATATATATGTTACATATAAGTACAGCCTGCTCAGTCCCTATAATGTTACTTGTGTGTGTTGAGCCCCTCCTTGAGGTCCCCTTCAAAGTCCAGCTCTTAACCAGTCAATAGGTTATGAGTTCTGAATGTACCACTTTCGGAGAAGCACCAGGTTACAGGAGAATTGGGGTTCCCTTTGTGGGTTATTAACAATTTCTTGAAGCTTTTCAAAGTGAGTTGCTTAGGATTTGAACATCACAATGTAATATGCTATCTTTGACTTAAGAAGGGGCTATGAGCATTAGAAAGCCCAGGCTCGACCTTTCTTAAAGGACCCAAATCACAAGGGTCAGCATGGTTTAAAGTAACTGTTCTGCAAAATCTCAGGAGAAATTAAAATTTCATCTAATGCCTTTATCACAATTTTCAAGAGGAAGGTTTTCTGTTATGTCCTCTTGACCTTATGTCTGGAGGTTTCTCTCTAAAGCTGTCCTTTGTTTAACCAGAAAGCTGATGTGAGTTCTTTGCTGGATGATGTGAAAGTCATCAGGTGCACATCTATGTTCAGACACACTCTGTAGACTTTTTCCATCTGAGACGATGGCATATAACAGAGGGTATTATATACTATGGCATATAACAGAGGGTATTATATACTATGGCATATAACAGAGGGTATTATATACTATGGCATACAACAGAGGGTATTATATACTACCACACTCTGAGTTCAGGTCGTACCCAGGGAGCTTAACTGTAGCTTCCCCTGGGGCAGTACATCCCTCCCACTCCCAGGTCTGTGAATAAACATGACCTCTTCTGTTCTGGGCAGTTTCTTCCAAGAGATTGCTAAAGGAGCTACGGAGATGCATTCCCACTCTCCAGCATGGAATGAGAAACCCAGGAACATGACTGGCTTCCAGCTAGCTGCTCTGCTAGGGAGAGGCAGGCCATGCTTAGGAGCTGCTGTGTCCCAGGTGGGATGCCATGAAGCAGTGGAACCCAGTCCCTCAGAGCAACCTCAGAGCTCCTAAGGGTTCACAAACCAACTTCAGTTGGTGATTTTTGCTGATTCTGACCAGCTTTCTGCCAGAGTTTCCACTGACATGTTATAACCATGAGTCAGAGATGTGGTAGGAGAGCACCTTAGACATGTTCAAACTTCACAGGACTCTATGGGAGGGGCTGTCCATAGATACTTGCCATGTGAGCCACAACAAAGTCACATAAAAGCACATGGATTTCCTAAATGTAAAGTTCATTCTGGGAAGATGGGAAAGGGTCTTGCTTCTTTTCAGTTACACCGACTCCCTTGAAAACTAGGTAGCATCAAACAGGAACAATGGGGTGAATGGGAATCCCCTCCATACTATAGTAGGGAGCCTGCTGTAGCTTAACCTGCACTAGGCTGAATTTGGGGCTTTGCTTTCTAGGCAACTTGTATACATTGTGAATCTGAGTACAACAAGCACACACCCAAACTGGAATAAAGTGACAAACTGTGTAATGACAGAACGTACACAGTACAGCTTTTGGCGACTATAGCACTACCTGTCCATGTGGAGACTGGTGGGCACTCCTAGGAAATGGAAACAGGAGAGCTGTAAATAGCCTCCCTTATTGTAAAGTAACTAGTGCTTCTACGGTGCAGGCACAACACTCTGCAGAGAAGATTTCTGCTCAAGGAGCATTGTTCGCTCGCCTTGTTCCTTTAAGTAGCGCTGCATCAAGATTCTTAGCTGTCGGACCTCTTGCTGGCAAACAGCAAGCTTAGTCTGTGAAGCTATGCTAGCTGCTGGGTTTCTGGGTCATTCCCACTCACCTTTTCCAGAAGATGCTTGCTCTCAGGGGCTTCCTCTCATGGGATCCAGGTTACTCATGTCTTGGCAGGACTTTGTTAGACCAAGGCACCACTGGAATTCATGTGGAGAACTGACCCACTTTAGGACTGAAAGAGGGGCTACTGTGGACTTCCTAGATAGGCAGGAGTCTGAGGGACCAGCTGAGGTTGTCTGTCTATGAACTAAAAACACTTAATAGAATGTCATGGGAGGGTTGCCTGGGGGCCACCAGATTTCTCTTTGCTATTGGAGTCTTGCTCTTCAGAAACAGTTGGCCATTGAGGATTGTCTGATAGAGATAAACAAATGTGGTGGTGGTGGGGGGAGCATTAAGTTGAATTTGTTTTGACAGAGTTCAGGGATCTGAGGATTAAATACCCTCAACTTCCAGCATTTGTCTCTCCAGCCATGCCAGCTGCTCAGATTATGTCTCCTAAGGGAAGAAATGAGGCGTCATATGTCCATAGGAGGTTTATAAGTTACTCAGCTCAGGCACACTGGTTGCCCCCGCCCCCCCAACCACCATCCTTTCCCTTAGCCTCCCTCTTGTAGGGTCCTCCACTGTCTTATCGGCTCCATAGACCAGTGTAGTAAGTGTCAGTCAGAGCTGGAATATTGATCTACAAAGACATATAGCCCACCCTACAGTTCAATTATTGAAGCATTTTCCTGGAAGTAGCCATTTCCTTTTGGCAGGGGATATAAAACAGGAACCAGCAGACACCATGTCTTGAGTTGCCACACCATAAGACATGGATAGGCATCAACTTATGGCCACGTGGACTGCAGGAAACGTTGAATGCCACCGTTCCATGTTCCTTTTACTACATTGATATTTTGTTAGTTTAAAACCAAAGGTTTTGGGCTCCTCCCAAACTTAGCCAGGTTTAACATGCACACGCATGTTTGGGAGCCAGAGCTATGATTTGTGCTGGCAAAACAAAGCACTAATTATTAAATTATAATTAATATTAAATTTTTAAAAACTTAAGAAAATAGGTATGATATAAAATTTCGGTGTTGCTAAATGGCAATTGTGGATTATTTATCTGGGGTCCTTGGGGATGGGTGCACTAAGGGGAGACACTTAAGGGAAAGGTAACCACCGGGCTGTGAGTTCACCGTATGTGTTGAATTGAGCTCAACTCTTCTGCATTTAATGAAGACTTCAGCCTTTAGGGGTAAATAAAACATTACTAAACAGAGACGGCTGAATATTTCTTACTGGCTGTAATAATTAAAGCCATGAAAAAAGGTGGTGGGGTTATGTTACTGATTAACTCCTAGATTTGATCAAGACACAGTTGCTGGTGGCGCTCTGTTTCATGTTTGGCCTGTTAGGTTAACGCCCTGTGCCTGGTTGTGGTGCTCTGTTGAGCAGCAGACCTCCTTCTGTCCCACTCCTCTGCCCCAGCAAAGTTCTCAGCTACTGGAGCTGAGTCTGAAATCACCCATAAAGCAGCATGCATGCAAGAAAGCTCCCTTAGAGAAGGAGTCTGATAGATTCAGGTCCAGCTGGAAATGAAGGACATTCTACGTTATCCTTTTTCTCCTGTGTTGAGCCAGAAGCTAAGATTGGTGTTGGCAGTAGAGGGGCTTAAGTGTATCAGTTTCTGATAGCTGCTGTAACACAGCACCACAAAATTAGTAGTTTAAAACACTGTGTTACAATAGCAGGAAGTCAAAAGTCCAAGTAAGCCTCAGTAGGTTAATGGACTATGGGTGGGGCTGCTTTCCTTTAAGTTGAGGCTGGAGGGAGCCACTTCCTTGATTCTTACAGCTTTCATGGATTTCTTTGAGCCTCCACTTCTTCCTCCATCTTCAAAGACAGCTTGGTCAGGCTGGCCTCTCAGGTTTCCTTCTCCTCCGTATCTTTTTGCTAAGAAAGACTCTGTAGGGCTACTCTGCTCTAATCAGCAAGGTTAGTTGATGTGCAGTCTCTAATTCCGTTTCTGATTTCGGTGCCTTCATTGTGATTCTTCACCTCAGAGAATCACAGGGTTTCCAGGCTGTCATTCTGCTGCCCACCACAGTGAAACATGTATGGAGAAGAAACGGCAGTGAGTCAGAAAACCTGTACAGCTGATGCTAGCAGACTGTCTAGTACCAGAGAAGACTTTGTATGTATACACACACATGTAAACGAATAGGAGAAAAGGCCCCATGCCTTGTTAATATAATGGGGATTTCTACCTTGCTACCTAACCTGTCAGATTAGGGTCTAACATGCTAGCTACTCAGTAAGGAGAAATTTAAGTGACATGTAAGTATTTTATAATTTTAGTTAAGGGAAATTGAACTTTCTGCTCAAAAGAACAATCTAATTATAGTTGTATTGATTTGGGAAAAATTGTTTGTCTTGTGTATTTTTTGCAGCATATATTTTTTAAACACTTTTCAGGGAAAGCTCCATTACCATACTTTTTTTTTTTTTAAACACACAAGCCTTTGTTCAAGGACCCATCTTTGAACCTTTCCATGGTAGGACCCTGCTGTGTGCACATGCTTATATCTTAAGAGGCTTTGCCTTCCCTTCTATCTAGGTCATCTCTTTACAGGCCTTGGGTAGCATTGTCCCTGGCCACAGAGTGGTTCCTGGGGCAGTGGGGTAGCCTGTGAGCTGTGAGGCACTGTCTTCATTTGCACATGGTGGAGCTGCATTCCTTAAGCTGTCACCAGACTCCCAGGAAGCACCCCTGAAATAGACATGACATTTGCCTGTAATGGCTGTGAAATTAACGGTGTGGGTTTGTAAGTGCAGTGTCTTTGATTTCTCTTTTAAGTTGGACTATTTTCACTTTTCATCATTTAGTTGCTAAGAATAACTGCTAATGGGCCAAGATGGAAACCTTGATCCTACTAGGAGACAATTTACATTATTACTTCAACACTGTGCTGGGTGAGAGCCTGAGGAAAGAAGACCGACATCCCAGGTTTCCCGGAGCTCAGGAAATCCCAGCAGATGCAGTTGACACAGGATAGTTCTTAGCTCGTGAAATAGGAGAGCTGCGGACTGAAATGACTGAGGATAAGACCCAAAAAGCCAGAGTAGTGCCTTGCCATTTAAGACTACGAAGGGCCTTTCCTGCAGAAATTCTGGAGTCCGGCCATGCAAATACCTGGAAGTGAAGCCCAGAGGGAGTCTGGAAAGGGGAGGTACCTTCCTTAAAGGTGCTGCCTGCCGCTCACTCGCTCACTGGAGTACAACAGTGTGGCTGTGTGAGAAAGGGAGGCAGGCCATTGTGCGCTCACACCCAGAGCCAAACTGGGTCTTCAGACCTACAAACTCAAGTCGCTGCCTCTACTTTGGAACGTTGGGTTTTGCCTTAGCCCCAGGTCCCTGGTCTGTGTCAGTGCAGGAGCTGTGCTGCCCGGACGGCCGGCAGGTTCCAGAGGCGGGGCCGGGTGACCTGATACCCGAAGGCTCTGTTTGAGGTGCACCCACTTTCGGATGTTCCACATCACAGCTGCCTTCTCCTCTAGCAGGATCATTGGCTTCTACTTTTTGTTCTTCACTCTGCGTAGCGCTTAAACAGGATGACTGGGAGATGCAGGTAG
The DNA here is from genome assembly GCF_978045245.1 of Mus caroli. Taxonomy (NCBI): domain Eukaryota; kingdom Metazoa; phylum Chordata; class Mammalia; order Rodentia; family Muridae; genus Mus; species Mus caroli. The sequence goes on along the minus strand of NW_028227270.1, from coordinate 57,014,742 downwards.
CCTGGTGGTTGGGGTTGGAGGGCAGAGGGAGAGGAGGGGAGAGAGGAGAGAGGAGAGAGGAGAGAGGAGAGAGGAGAGAGGAGAGAGGAGAGAGGAGAGAGAGAGAGAGAGAGAGAGAGAGAGAGAGAGAGAGAGAGAGAGAGAGAGAGAGAGAAAGTTCAATCTCCAACAGACTTTTGCTTTTAAAATCAAACCCTGAGCATTGGCGCAAGGCTGCTTAAAGTCAACCTTTACAGGAACACTGTGGGGAGTTCTGTAGAGCTTCTTGCTCTGTTTCTTTGTTGTGTATTTATATTGCTTGCTTTTTCAAAATGAAAACTACTTTGAGAAATTATGATTTGTAATGATCCTTGTTATTTAAAATATTAACATTCTTAATAAAGAAAAGCGTTCTCTTGCACAAAAGGAGACCTATTTAGCCAAAACTTTGATTTCTAAATTTGACTAAAGAATTTGGAAAAGATAAGTCTGGGGGAACTATTTTTCTCTAAAGGGGTAGTCTCCCTGACCATTGTTCACTGTTTATTTGACCTAGAGAGCAGGTGTTTGGGAGTTTCTTCTGTATTTTTATGTACCAGGCTCCTGGTTTTTAGTATTAAAGCTTTGAGCTGAGATAGATACACTGATTTTGGTTTGCATTTGTCTTAACGATTTCTTTATACTGTTTAATCTAGAAATTACTTGTATTTTGAGGGTTTTTTTTTTTGTCTGTTTGCTTGCTTGCATCTTTTAAAAAGATTTAAAATGGTTGCTACAATTAAGCTTTAAATTGTGCTTAGCTGCTAAACAAAAATGGTGTTTTGCAAGAAAACAAAATGCTGTATTAATTTTCCATAGTCTTGGGCTATTAGACTATGGATCCCTCATCTGAAACTGGAATATATCCTAGTGAAAGCCTAGAATAAGACGGAAATCGTAATTAACTAAAATTTTTACATTTTAAAGTCTATTGTGGGCCAGATCACACTGAAAGACTTGTATAACGTATTTGTTCTGGGTTGTTTAGGGTCAAGGTTTTAGTTTCTTCCTCCCAGACAATAGTTCATTGCCTGCAACTTAAAAATAAAATAAAAACGCTTCTTACAAATTTACCCTGTAAGCTTGCGGACAGTTCTAAATGGGTGAAGATGACTTGGATCAAACCATGGCTGGCAGGTAGCATGTGATGCTGTTTTTTTTTTTTGTTTGTTTGTTTGTTCTAAGCATTTTTTAAGGGTATGGTTCTAGTCCCTGAAATTCCACTCAGCATCTAAAACTGGAGTGGAATTTTAATACTTAAAATTGTAAATGGGATTCTGCCCGATACATTTTGCTTGTTTGGAGGAAATCCTTATGGTTTTGTTTGCGACATAATCTTCAAATGCCCGCTTTGCCATTCTGGTAAATAACTGTGCTTGCAATGATAATCAGGTTTGAAGAAGCAGCGCTAGGGACAGTGGCGAAGTGATTCTGTTGTTGGAATCGATCTACCCTCGTGACCAGACTGCCAGTGGTAAGTCCTGGGAGTGTTCTTCATCAGAGCTGGTGGCAAACCCAGGAAACTTATTTCTGGCGTCCCTTTCCCCTTCCTCTTTCAGGTAACCAACTGTTCCTAATGATTTGGTGTGAGAGGTCGGCAGTCGCCTCCCCCCCCCCCCCCCACACACACTCCTAATTAGCAATTATGCAGATTGTTTACTAGAAACCGGCTGGGCAGCTTTTTCCTATTCTGCCCTCCCTCCTAGACCTACACGCTGCTTCCAGGTGACCCAGGAATGTTTTGCTCGCAGGAAAAATCAGATTTTCATCCCGGTTCTAACTGGAAAGATCTTCACGGAAGTGTTCATGGGACCCAGTGTAATGAGGGGGCCTCACTTTAGTGAATTGGAAGGAAAGTGCCATGCTAAGCCCGCCTTTGTTCTCATTTGAATCACAGGCTGTACTGGGACTGGTCTGTATCTTGAGTAAGTGCGGGGTGGGAGGCGAACGTCTAATTTGTGGAATTGCGGGGGGGCGGGGATGGTCGGGCGGGGCGGCCTTGTGGATTGGCTAGAGCAGAGAGGGCGGGGCGAGCGGCCCTTATCAGCCTGCGCCGGCAGGTGCAGGTCCCGGGTCAAGGTAAGGAGGCCACGGCTCCCTTGGCTGCCCCTGCACCCTGTCCGGGACTTTGCTGCTTTGTTCTCCCTTGCTGAGGGCGTTTCTTCTCAGAGTGCGTTCCAGGGCATTGGGAGGAGGGCGTTTCTACTTGGAGTGCATTCCAGGGCTTCGGGATTATAGTTCCTGGCAGGTCCTGGAGAAAAGATCCGCAGAGACACCCTGCCCTGCAGCAGGGAGAGCTTGAAGGACACTCCAGCAGGAAAACAGCAACGCGCGGTGGCTGGTTCTGACTTTGTCTGGGAATGTTCAACAGGTTAAATTGAGGTTCTAGACAGCTGCATGTTCAGGCTCTGCTCAGATGGGAACCCAGAGCAGAGAGCAGAGGCCGCACTCTCCCCTGACTTTGACGGCATTTGTTTGCGTCGCCCTGCAGTGCACAGTGTGTTCGTTGTATTTCTGCCTCGGCCGGCCGTGATTATTCCTCCTCGCAAAGGTCTGAATTAAGAAGCTAAGCTGGAAATGAGCGGGGCAAGTGGTTCTCAGCTTGTGGCGTTAAAGTGAGTGATTAAAAAGTGAGTGATTTCTGGGTCTCCTCACATTGAGGAACCTGTAGTCACTTTTTTTTTTTTCAGGTTAGTTTTATTTGTTTCCATTGGCACTTTATAATTGAACATATTTAGGGGGTGGGCTATGGTGTATTGATGCATGCATTGTGTAAACTAGAGTCTTGTCTGGCTTTAGAATAATGACCGTTTTAGTTGGTGTGTTAACAGCAAAGTGATGGTTGGGAACGGGAATATGTGCTATGGTGCCTTGTTTCTTTTAAAGTTTCTCTTTTTAAAAATTCAGTTATGTAATTATGTAGGAAAATTTTCTCTTAAGATGGAAACCTAGCTTCATTTCTTCCTCTTTAAAAAAAAAAATCAACAATTGGTAGGTTCCAAGATAATTCATACAGACCCATTTGGATCTGAGGGAGAAGGAGCGTCTCTACAGCATTTTCTACTAGAGATGAAATAATCAGAACACTTAGAATGCATTATCACTTCAACAAAACAAGTCTGGACTTTTCTAAATGGACCCATTGTACCTATGTGAAGCAAGATACAAACTGGCCAGAAGTTGAGCAGGTTTATTTTTGTGAATTTTTTTGGTGCCTTTGTGATGTTAGGCAGCAGCTGCCTTGGGGTCACTAGCGTCCATGCCAGTTCTTCCTGAGGAAGAAGCTGAATAGCCTCAGACCCACACCTCGAGAGGGACTGTGCATTCCACAGCTACACAAAGGCTTCCTGGCTACATCCAGCCTAGAGCTCACAATAGACCTCAGACCTGAGCACCTCGGAGCCAGTCTTAGGCTTCCTGTACTGAGGTGGCTTCTGTACTTTTGCCAGTGCTTGGTCATTCTGTGAGGAGCATGGCTTCGGATAGGGAGACTTGGTCAGGCTCCTGTCCCATATGCTGCTTGCACATCTGCAAACATCAGCTTCTCCTGTACACCATATGCGGGTCCAGTACAGCCTCCATACCCTTTAGGCTTGAAAAACACGAATACTCGGCCTAAAAGTCCAAAGCCACTTTCTGTTGGTTTTTTTTTTTCCCCCCTAGAAGTTGTTTGTTTCTTTCCCTTGCATGAATATTCTTGAATTTTTTCAGAGTCGATCCAGGGCATAAAACGCCCATACTGGGAATCCCAGAGTGTCAAAGACGGGGCCAGACATGACTCTCCTGCCTTACACAACTTAGATTACTCTATAAAGTGAGACTGCCACACTGGGCAGCAGCTGGACAGTGGTACCTAACAAGCATTTTATTCAATAACAAGCACGTGCTTTATTTTCCAGCAGTAATTCATGTAGTAAGACTTGGCCCCCTCTTCTAACACCCTGCTGTTTGTCTATAGTTGTGGTTGACTGTACGTATAAAAGAAACCAACTTGCAAATTGTAGACATATGCCAGAACCTGTTGGTAGTTTAGATTCGGTGGGAAAGACAGAAGAACATTAGGGGGGAAAATCTGGCCAGAATGACATTTATGTTGTACAGTTCCTTCTGTGAAGAAGAAAGGCCAGAGCCAGAGGTGAGGGGACATTGTTTTTTGTTGTTGTTGTTGTTGTTTTTGTTTTTGTTTTTTTGGACTTCAGATGAACAGCTAAGAGTAAATTTCATTTCGAAACTGTTTCAAAATGATTGTACCCACACCTGAGTATGTGAGGAGAGCCGCTCTGAGCAGTGACTTCTCTGGGCTTCCGTTGCCTTTCTCATTCCTCTCGTTATGAGCATGTTTTTGTGGCTTTGTTTTTTTACACTGAATTTTAATACTTGTTAGCAAATTTAACATGGAGGCCAGGCATGTTGGTCCTCATACAGTAGTCCAGTTTCTTCATCAGTGGACCCTTATCTTCACTGAGCCTAGTCCACTGCATCGGAGACATCGGAGCCGCCGTGTACAGTGCTGATAAAACCTTTTAGGTCAGAACATTTGAAATTTGAGTTCTTTGAATTTGTTCTACTGTAGAGCAAATCTTATGTTCTGAACCCTTGCCTGCAGCTCTGTACATCTGCTCTCATAGATTCTTTCACACCATTAAATTGTTTATTGATGGCTCTTCTTGCAGACGTTATCACCCTGTTACTCTACCTTGCCGTGTTGGACACTGAATTCTTTTTAATGATTTGACTATGAAATCTGGGAGTAGGTGGGCACATGAAACAGATGTGGTTTCAGTCACTCTCATGACGAACTTTAAAATAAGAGTTGTGTTTGAGCATGCTTTGTCCTGTTTAAACTTGAGGATTCTAGCTTTTGTGATACAACTTTGAAGATGGTGTTTTCTGTAGGAGGTGGGCTATTCTGCATGTTAGCACTCATTGAGAGGATGCATAGCTTCCAGAGTGATTGAAGCTCTTGTTCATGAATATGAGGACCTCAATTCTTTCAGCTTTGCAGGAGGCAGAGTTAACTGCACCAAAATCAGCCATGAAGGATCTCATGTCTACTTAGTTATTTACTAATCAGCACCTTTGTACCCCGTGGCTACACAGGTTATCTCACTTTGACATAGTAATGTGGGAAGATAGAGAAATATAAGAAGAATTTCTGGGCTTGAGTGAATTTATAGTTAACTATATTTTTTCCATGGAGAAAAAAATGATACAGTATTTGATAATTTTCTTAAAATGACAGCTTTGCATGTATCTATAAGCATTTGGAAAACAGTATTCTTCCATGTTAAATCTTTTTCTTCCATTATTATGTGTGCACGCATAATGTCTGTGTGAACACTGTGCCATGTGTCTCCCATGTGGATCTGTAGATTGCACTCTGTTTAGCAGGCTTGCACAGCAAACACCTCCTTGCACAGAAGCACGTTTTCTATATAACAAGATGTCACCGACCTATGGGTGAAAGTACTGAAGCCAGCGAATACTGTTCCTGGTCATGAACATAGCGATTTTCCTGTGTGCCCCGTAGGGGAGCCGCTCATGGCTGGTCCTGCATTTTCGAAGCTGCTGGTTGCCTTCTCAGCACTTCATTCACAGATGCAGCCTGAACTACATAAGGTCTATATTCCTTCAGTCACTCATCAGGAGTAAGAAAATATTTCAGACTTAGGTGTAGGAAGTAAAAAAGGAAAGGGTGTGTGGATCACTCAAAACTGACTGTAACTTCCTTCTAGGTCTTTAGAAATTTATTTTACTTGTCATGGAAATGTGACTTGGTAGAATACTTGCCTAGCATGTATGCGTGTACACACAACCGGCGCACGCACATACACATACATGAACACATGCACACACCTGAGCCAGCACACTCCTTGCATGGTGGCACATGCTTATAATTTCAGAACTCCAGAAGTGAAAGTAGGGGCATCAGAAGTTCACTGTTACCTCACCTTTGTGACACGGGCAGTTTCAAGCTAGCCTTGGCTACATGAGATCCTGTCTCAAAAAGAAGAAGTATTTTACCTAAATGTTGTGCATTTTATGCTGAACTTTCTCTACTCTGATAACAGCTCTCACCCCTTCTCTGTAATAGCTATAATATCCACTCTGTGGCTACAACACTGTATTTTAACTCAGAACTAGCCGAAAGGTTTGATAACAGAAATGCATTTATTCCCGTTCTAGAGTTTACATTGAGATGACTTGGTAGATAACAAGAATTTAGAATTAAGATGTCACTGCTTATGAATTAGAAGGTCAATTTTATCAAAATCTGAACACAAGAAGTTGAAAGTGCTCTCTGATACATAAAAGTGCTGTGCTTTGGGACTCCTTCAGCAGGATGGAAGATAGCCTGCAGCACTCTGGGACTTCTTGTTTGAATCGGTTCTTCCCAGAAGAGTGAAGTAGTGGGAGTGTACCCCTCTGTCCCATCACTGTGGACCTGGCAGATTCTAGGCAGGCAGATGAGAAAACTTCAAATGTTTCTTGTAAAGTTCTTGGAAATTTTTAATTTGAGCATTTAGTGTGATTTAGTTTCTGAAATACACAGTGGCATAAGATGTTAGTAGACACATGGTGGTAGGATCCAGCTGGCCCCGATGGTCTGGTTTCCTGTAGTTGACAGAATATGCTTTATGTCACATTGCTCGAAGCATGGGTAATACTCCTAACAAAGGTTCAAATAATAACACATTTTACAATTTGACTCTCCCACTTGGAAGCATGGTGATTTTCTGTGCCACAGCCTACTTTAGCTCCCACCTGTTCTTGGCGGCTATCATGGTCTTTCATCTTGTGGTAGCAGTTTGGAAGGGCTGTGATCAAACGATGACTTACAAGTTCACATATCTCAAGCTATTAGTAACGTGTCTCAAACATCTAATGCCATGGATTCTGTGGATATTTGTTGCTACAGTGGTCATTGCAGAGTGTAGCTCTGAAGATGCTTGATAGCCAAAAGTAACTGACATTACTAAGAGGGCTGCCTGTCTGGTGGTGAGTTCTATAATTTGAAAAGAAAATATTTTCACTCTTCATTATTTGATAACCTTCATTTGCTAGCAGCCTCCATTTTTACCCTCAAAACAATGCAAACAAAATTCACATTCAGTGTTCTAGCTAGTCTTAGGTTTAGGCAGTTCTTTAAAATTCTATTAAAACAAAAACCGATGTGGAGAACCATTTTTCTGCTTCCTCCAGCAGCAGCAGCAGCAGCAGCAGCAGCAGCAGCAGCAGCAGCAGCAGCAGCTGTTTCTATTTAAGTTTCTAATGCATGGAAGGCACTTTAGTTCTGTCCGGAGGTCCCGCAGACATTACCCATGAACGAAGAGTAGGCTTAATACGCCTACCCTGCCTGTTATGTGCATCCCAACAGGAAAGGAAGCCCTTTCCTGACAGGCAGAGAAGACCATGGCTTCCTTTGGCTCCTGTTTCTGTTTCTCTCTGGATCCTGAGGAAATAGAAGTTCCTGCTCTTGTTTGGGGAACTTCTCTCCACGGTATCCTTATCTCACGCTAACGGCAAGAATCTTATAAGTGAAAATTCACTCAATGGAGTTTTATTTTTAGTCTCAGAGTGGTGCCTGTCTTCCTTCCGTCCACCTGTGTCCTTCACCTGTGGCAGGCACCATGGACCTGAGTGGGTGGCCTTTGGGCCTGCAGGGGAGTGGTTGTGCTTCCTGGAGAAGGTAGCAAGGAATTTTCCAGATTCGGAGTGCCTTATACAATGAAAGGTGTTTTATATCCGTGAGGTCACCCTTCACCTTCTGCACATGACTCTCAAAGGTCAGCGGCATTCTGCCCTGGCCCCTGGCCCCTGTTTGGGTTGAATTCCAGCCAACAAGTCTCCAGCCTACAGGAGAATTTGAGATTTTTCTCCCTCCCCCATTTCTTCTGTTTTGTTCTGTGTAAACAGTTCCTGCCAAAGTAACATAGACAAATATAGCAGAGAATGCTTTTCTGGAAGATGCATGCTCCCAAAGCATTTTTTAACCATTTTTGGGAAGAATTGATCGTTCTGTGCGTTTCAGACAGACTGAAAGAGGCAGGGAGGCTGTTGCTATAATGGAAGTGACATCATACATTATTGCCCCATTGATCCGCTTTTAGTCTCCAGCCAGGATAAAAGGAAATGGCACCAGGAAGGAAGCATGCTTCATTTAGGCTCAGATCCCAGAGTGATAATGGGGTAATAATAGAACTCACGCCACTGTCAGTCTGTGGCTGCATTAGTCTCAGGCTCTCTCCGTCTGGAGCCACACTGACTTCCTTCCCTATACAGCCACTGCTGTGCGCCAGCTGGGCGGCCAGGGAGGGGCTCAAGGGCTCCTCTTGGCCTTCAAGGCATGCCAGCTGCAGTCCTGATGTTTGTGCCTGGGGAAGCTTCATGGTGAGACTTGTCATGTCTGTGGCATTCCTAATCTGGGAGGTAAGCCTGCTCTTCTGCATTGTGTTGTGCTAATGGAAGAGAAAGCAGGGGCTGCAGTTGTGTGGATGGATTGTCCTCTGGGAGGGAGCTCAGAGTGACATCCATCCCTGCCCCCACCCTCCCACTCCCACCCCTGACTCCTGTAAAGACACTGGGGCTCCTACAAGAGCCCAGGGTTGGTTTTCTTTGTGCTGCTTTTACGTGGATCAGGGCTGGGGGTTAGAAATTTCACATTTTCTCTTCAAGAAACTTTAAAACTGTTCAGACTTGTGCCGCTTTCCTCAATTTTTAAGTCGTGAGGGTGGGGGCAAACGAAGTTAACTTTTTCTTTGTGTATTTCTTCAAAATTAACAACTATGAAATCTTCGATGTTAATGGCAAGAATACAGACTTCCGCCGTCGTTAATAACGCTTGTACTTGGTTTGCTTCCCGTTATGTACTGCTCTGTGTGTTCATTTGAGTAAGTTTTACATGGCTGTGCTGTTGATTTTAAGTACCTATCTGATTTGGGCAGCTCATAGCCTTATTTTGTCTTGAGTTTCCAAGGCAGATGCATTTTTGCAAGGCCTTATCTACGGGAAATAATAACATAGATCATTGTTTATGAAAAGAAAGAATTTTCTCTCCTTTTGCAACTGAATGGTGGGTGTCAGTCTCACAGCAGGCTGGCCTTGTAATATATCACACTGGCTTCCCTGGGGCCGGATGCTCAGGGGACACTGCTGGTTTTTCTTGATGACTCCATAGTACATCTGACACCCTCTATGTCCCTTGCAGTACCTCCATGATAGCACACAGTTGGACCCAAAGTTATGTGACAGTTCATTTGACTTCCCTGTGAGTGGAAGTGGGATGTCTCCTGTGCCTGTTGCCAGGACCGCCCGCTGGCTGGACAGCACTGCCTCCCAGCACATTTGCAAGTACTTGAGATCGTTCAGTCGCTTTGCAAGCATTTATCGTGTATTATTTCTTTTCCGCTGTAGGGTGGCTTGACAGGGAGCAAATATGTATTTTACAAAGAGACGTTCACTCTATTAAAATATTTTTCCTTTAACATAACCTCTTTTCAAGTCTGTAATCCTTTTTTTTTGTGATACAATATTTACTTGTGAATGAATGATAGTTTTATTAAATGTGGCTGAAAACAGCATTAGGCCTCAGATCTGTCTTTCTTCGTTGTTTAGAGACGACATTTTCCCATGGACTGGAGAACCAGGTGGCGGCTCTCAGTCCATTCTACAAAGACCAGACTAGCACAGTTCTTCCCGCATTAGGAAGGAATGTTCAGCGTGGCTGTGCTTTGTGTCCTGCCTGCCTCTGAACAAGCCTGCTCTTGCACGAGGGTGTCTGTACCCTACTGAATGGAGGAGTTTGGATTCCTTGGAGGGGTGTGTACCCTCACTCTTTCCTGCCTTTTAATTAGAGCCAGATAAACTTGGGAAACAGCCCTAAAGGTTTGAGTGCATATGCACTCCCCCTCCAGCCCTCCCTCCCATCTCAGTTGTCCAACTTAAATCAGGGGGCTTAGCTCTAAATGTTTCCATTGCGTCAATTTTGTGACAACAAAAGCTTTCCATGATCCTTTTGATTCTGTTTGTGTGGGGTTGTGAGCTTTTTGCTTGGAAGAAAAACAGTACACAGGTGTAGATCCGCTTGGGCTCCCATGTTAGCAAGTCTCAGACTTTTAAGCTGGAGTTGTGTTCAGTGACTTAACCCAGGAGGGATACTCAGGTTAGGCATATGGGTGACTTTATGCCACTGACTGCCACAGCAAAACCAAGAGAAGCAATGAGGTGGCTAGAGGTAAAGGGGCCTTAGTTGGGGCCCGAGGGAAAACACTGTGCAGGAGGGTGTCTAGCTTGGCCTTTGGACAAAGCATGTATTTTAGGGCAAAAAGGAGAGGCATGAGGAGAGAAGCTGAAAAGTTAATGTCTTTTGAGTAATAGAAATTGGCAGTTAAAATCATGGTATTAGTAGGCACCCTCTGATGACCTAGTGTTGGCCTCCAGAAATTTGGTTTGCTTAGAAGGAATTATCAGGCATAGTTAGGGCTGAAGGGGTGGGGTGCCCAGTGTAGAGAAGGTGGAATTTGTATAGAGTTGTAAAACCCCAATATTAGCATGAAGCTTTTTCAGTCAGTACAGGTGTTATCTTTAGCTTTCTCTCCACTCTGCTGTTGCGGGGTGAGATGGCCGTTGGGGGGAGGCGCTCCCAGTGATCTCCACACGTTTGTTCATAGGCACTTCGTTTTATGTTTGTATCACACGCACACTTCTCCCTCTCACTGCCCTTAGCTGTTGTCACACCGATTTGGGTATTAGGAATTAGGAGTGAGAGTAACTATTGGCTTAGGTATATGTGCCATTTGGCTTGTCTGCAACCTGTAAAGTGTGTTATAGTACGTACACAGGGATTATAATCAGACTGCTCATGAAAGGGAGGGGCTATGAGGGGAAGCAATTGTTACATTGTTAACGGACGTACTGTTACACTGTGTTTATTTTTCAGGTTTCTGCAGCCACCTTGTAGACCTACATGGTTCAGAAAGAAATCTGAACCTACCTCTGCCTGGTTAACTCTTGTGAATTTGTCTAAAGTTGGATGCACTCTTGAGTCCTTGCATAGCCAGAAACACTTCTTGGCATATGCATGCTATAAAGGCAAGGCCATCCATGAGGCATTGTGACATTAAGACAAGTGCCATTTTAATCTTCTGTAAACACATATCCAACATGATAAACCAGGGAAAACGGCTTTGCCAGACCCGGGGATGCGAATCTTTAGGGCTGCAGACAACCCTGATGTGTGAGGAAAGTCAGCAGGTGCTCTCTCCATTCTTCAGACATTAAGAGGGCAGGGGTTTCCCTGGCCCTGAGGTTCTTGCTCAGAACCTTGGTATTAACTTCTTGTTGCCTACATGACATTTCAAGGGCTGTTTCTTTTGTCCTCAGCTTTCTCCAGACCAGATCATCTTGCTTTTGGAGTGGCTCTTAGAGCAGAAGACGCTGAGCCCTCAGACACTGCACTGTCTCCAGCAGACTTACCATCTCCCGGAGCAGGATGCAGAGGTAACACAGTTGAAACTGTTGGCGCCCACTGACAGGAAGGCAGTGAACCCACTGCAACCCCTGTCTGTAGCTGCTGCTGTCTGTACTATGACGCCATGTGCTTGCTTTAGGAGTCAAGGGCTGGGCTTCCAGCAACACTTCAGACAAGTGCCTTCTCTTCTCTAGGGGTCTCCAGGGGTCAGTTTGTACGTGAAATGGTTGGAGGCCTAAGTTTTCTATCTTACTCCATAAATTATAAAGACAGATATAAGTCCCCCAAAGGCTTGAGCTACATGGTGGAGTTGTTTGAATTAAGACTTGGGCGGGTCATTGTGTGCTCTGGTGGTGCCGCCTTTCCCTTGTTCATTAAGGAAACTCGGCTCAGATGTGTGGGAGCGGCTCGGCTGCATTCAGCTAGGACAAGAAAGAAGCCATGTGTGTAAAGGAAATGAAAAACGAATCTAGCAGCTATGGTTTAAAAAGTAAAATTGGATGGTTGTGGTAATGCAGTATGATGTGAGCCTTTATTTTAGTTTATTAAGAACACAGTACAGATCCTAGATGAATTCCAGGTTTGAGAAAAATATAAAATCATAAATATTTAATGTTTTTAATCATAAGAAAAAGTTCAAAGAAAAATGGTCTTGGACACAGAGCTCTAAAATACAGAGAACGTAAGAAACCTTAACTGAGTTTTCTCTGCCCTGCAGTCAGCAGCCACTAGCACCTGGAGCATTAGGACACTAGAAACTTAGCCTTCCTGAGCCGGGTGTGCATAGGTATGAGGTGAGCGTGGGACCAGGGTGCTCGCTACTCATTACAGTCTATTTTTGAACTTCTATTTTAGACTAGTTGGCTTATGTGAAATGTTATAGTAAGTGTCTTACACTGACAAACAATTCCTTAGTAGCTCACTGGGAAGGTGGACTTTGTTACCCATTTTCTAAGTCCACAGACTTAGGAGCAGTGGAAAGAAGTTCTTAGGGAGACACTGTTACCCTTTACCACCCATGTATCAAATTTGTTTGTTTCTGCTCCTAGCCCTTTTGTTTATCAGAGACTCCAAATGCCAGACTTATTTTTAATTAGTGTTTGAAAGACCTTGCTATTTATAGGCAAAGGATTGTGTTTTGACTGGTTGGAACCCACTGGAGTCAAGGCTCCTGCCAGCCTGCACTGGCTGGGTGGGAGGGTCAGAGCAGGTGCTGAACACCTGTCCCTTGATGCCAGGAAGCTATGAGGCTCCAATCCTCTTCTCCCACTTCCTATTGGCATGTCACACATCCTGTCTTACCTTACACAGCCAGATACAGTTACTGTGTGTTCCTTAAACCTTTGAGAAGGAGGTAGATGTCTCCCTTTTCTGTAAATATCAAAAACTATATCTTACTGCCCAAAGGCAGATGACTTGATTCTGCTGTGATCCTTGGTGCCCAGGTGGACTAAATGTATCCTGGCTTCCTTTACACACTGTTGATCTGACTGTAGCCTTTATACTTAACATCTACACACTGAGAAAGAAATGGTGCACGAGAGTCAGGCTCACCCATAGGAAACTTTCATTTGTCTGTCAGCTCATTGGGTGAACAAGGTAGCCTCAGCCGAGAGCTATGAAGCGGTGATACAGGGTGAAGAGGAGACACACAGGGCAAACATCTCTAAGCCAAGTATTCAAGAAAGGCCCCTCAAAGGAAGCAACACTGAAGACAAGAGGAGGTGGCTACACAAGACAAGAAAGAGGTATAAACCCAGCACATGTCAGGATAGTGGCCAGCAAATGTTGTCTCTAAAAGACCGGAGAGTTCATAGTTTAGGCCACATTGTTTCTGCACTTTGTTGTTGAGACAAGCACACAATAAAAAGCCACATACCTGGGGACACATGGGTGAGTGCTGCTGTAAAAGCCAGGAGAGCTGTGCTAAACTTAACCTGGGACTCTCAGTATAACTAGTCCTGCTCAGGACTCTTCAGGTCTCTCAGTATAACCAGTCCTCCTCAGGACTCCTCAGGACTCTCAGAATAACCAGTCCTCCTAGGACTCTCAGAATAACCAGTCCTCCTAGGACTCTCAGTATAACCAGTCCTCCTAGGACTCTCAGTATAACCAGTCCTCCTAGGACTCTCAGTATAACCAGTCCTCCTAGGACTCTCAGTATAACCAGTCCTCCTCAGGACTCCTCAGGACTCTCAGAATAACCAGTCCTCCTAGGACTCTCAGTATAACCAGTCCTCCTAGGACTCTCAGTATAACCAGTCCTCCTCAGGACTCTCAGTATAACCAGTCCTCCTAGGACTCTCAGTATAACCAGTCCTCCTAGGACTCTCAGTATAACCAGTCCTCCTAGGACTCTCAGAATAACCAGTCCTCCTAGGACTCTCAGTATAACCAGTCCTCCTAGGACTCTCAGTATAACCAGTCCTCCTCAGGACTCTCAGTATAACCAGTCCTCCTAGGACTCTCAGTATAACCAGTCCTCCTAGGACTCTCAGTATAACCAGTCCTCCTAGGACTCTCAGTATAACCAGTCCTCCTCAGGACTCTTGCCAACCCGGCTCCTGATCACTTCTCATGGCATTTTGCAGCTGTGTCCCTTGCTGGGGCTACGGATTGAGGTTCCTGCACTAGGGACTTCAAACTAAGCAGTGGCTTTGTGCTTGTGGTTCCGTCATAAGTGTGGCTGCAGTTCCTTATGCTTGTGGCTTTTCTTGTACTGAAGTTCCTGTGAAATATCACTTTGAATCTGAAGATCAACATGATTTTCAGCAACCATGTTGTTGTCTAGAAACTTCAAATTTTAAGTGTGCCTTCTGGCAACTAGGCCGCAGAAACTAAGTTGAACCATTAGCAACTTTCATTTGAGTGACAGACAGTCCACAGGAGAAAGAGTTGTTCCTTGGTGGAAACAACCTTGAGGTTTCTGACTTGGTTTCCACTATTCCCCTGTGACTGAGCAAGCAAGGGCATTCCATCCAGTTGTCAGGGTTCTCAGATATGGAATAAGGAGGAGCCACCTGAAAGATGGCCGAAGAGACCTCAGTAGCGGGGTCATGTGCCAAGCCTCCACAGAGAAGGAGTGAGGTAAGTAAGGCCTCCAGTGTTCTATGCAGGTCACTGTCAAGCTCTGGGTCTGGTATTGCATAAGGAATCTGTGATTATAGCGAGAGTGTTTCTAGGACCTGCTGGAAGGCTGCCCTCCCATTCCTCCTGCTGGCCTGAAGGCCTGTGTGCTTGAGAAGGGACCTGCCACAACCTGTAGCTCCAGCTGGCCATGCCCCTCATGACAAAATGCAATGCGCATCCCTCCTAGTGACTCAGCCCTCAGCTCACTTCAGGCAGCTTGTATGTGAAGGCCACCATAAACATTTTAGACTGGGCCATAACCTTGCTCTAAAGCATCTTCGACATTTTTCTGTTTGTGTTTTCTGAATTAAAAAAAAAAAAAAAAATCCATGTATGCCAGGCAGTGGTGGCGCACACCTTTAACCCCAGCACTTAGGAGGCAGAGGCAGGCGGATTTCCGAGTTCGAGGCCAGCCTGGTCTACAGAGTGAATCCCAGGACAGCCAGGGCTACACAGAGAAACCCTGACTTGAAAAAAAAATCCATGTGAGTGATTTATGTGTGTGTGTGTGTGTGTGTATGTGTGTGTGAGAGAGAGAGAGAGAGAGGGGGGGGGGAGGGAGAGGGAGAGGGAGTGTTTATGTGTACAGAGTGTGAAGCTCTGTACCGTGAAAGGAAGGCTGAAATCTTCAGGACACAGGGGCAGGAACATCAGGACAAGTTCCCAGCCAGCGTGGCCTGTATAGTAAAACTACTCTCAAACTACCACAGAAAAAGGGGGAGAGAGCTACCAGGATGCAACAGGAGTCAGAATTAGGCACAGTAAGTAGCACGCATTCACCCCAGCACTCTGGAGACAGACACAGGTGGGTCTCAGTGAGTTTGAGGCCAGCCTAGTCTGCACAGCACGTTCCAAGCAAGAAAGCAGAATGGTAGTGTATGCCCATCTCTGGAGTACAACCTGTGGTTGATTTCTTTTTTTTTTTTTTTTTCTGTGGTTGATTTCTAAGCACCCATGTCCAGAGCTTGATGCTGGTCAAGACGTGGACTCTGCAGTGGGCCATGTCAGGGTGCTGATACATGCATTTGCCTTCCCCTGGCCTCATTTTCCACCTCAGCACAACATTATCTCAACTGTACTGCCAGTGCTGAGGGGCGGGGACTTGGTTAAATGAGCTTTGATCTTGGGTTTTATATCTGATTTTGTTTTCCTTGGAAACTATGTGCTGTGTCTGAGCACGCCATTGTCAGGACGTGCTAACAGATGGCGCCCTCAGTTGGAGATCCACACTCTTCACCAGCTCTCCAGACCCCTCCCTTTCGGTGACTTGGGAGAAGGTTCCTAAGCTTTGATTTCCTGGGGATTAAAATGAATCCATAAATACTTTCTTCACAGAATTGTTAACAAGGTAAGATGAGGAACCATGCAAGACTATAAAGAATACGTGAACAACCCACGGTTAGGTTCATCTGGTTGTTTCTGGGCTGTCTGGCCAGGGGTGGAATCTAGGGCTTTGTGCATGTCAGGCACATGCTTGACCACTGATGTATAACCCAGCTGAGCATGACCGCTGGTTAATGTGGTTTCTGTTCATGAGAAGGCTCTTTCTTAGCTGATAGTGTCTATGCTGTTTCTTCAGCTCTGTATCCGCCCCCCCCCCCCAACTAAAGCAGAAAGAGGGAAAACTTGGCCACTGGGTGTGTGTTGTCTTTTGCTTGGGACAGCCCTTTTTACTTGTGGTTCATAGAATTCCTGGACTTTGGGTTCATGGTTGGTTGGCATGTGTTTTGCTCCTGGGGTAGGGACAGGGCTGGGGTAGGGGTAGAGATGATACTCCACATCAAGGTTTCTTGGCCCCCATGCTTGACAGTCCCATGTTGTGGGTGTTCGGCATCCATGGCTCCTGTTTATGAGCATCCCTCCCTCCCATTGTAGGACTCCAAATGTCCTCAGATATTGCCAGATATTTCCTGAGGGGCAGAATCCCTGTGAAGAAGCTCTGTTCTAAGGCAGCAGTGGGTTCAGAAAAGGCAGTTTTTAAAATCTCATGATGAATTGTTTAACACTTGGTGACAGCGTAGGATGTGATGGCTGACAACATTTAGGAGCCACCCGGAGCCCAGTCTGCCCCACCAAAAGTGTTAGAGAATGCAACTTTGGCAGAGGTGGGTTCCTTTGATAGAAGAGAAGGACAGACCTGCAAGGGAAGGTGGCAGCAGGCTGGTGCTGAACAGTGAGCCCATGCTGGGGGACACAGAGAAAGCCTCTGCAAGCATCTGTAGCACCACCTCTGTCTGCATGGACTGCCGGTGAAGAAGCAGGTGTCTCTCACAGACCCTTCTCTACATTGCTGGCTGTGTCAGAGAGCCTGGCTAGCCTCATCAAGTGGCTCTGGGCCTCTCTGCGCCCAGGAAAGTTTAAGTAGCAAGATGAGACAGAAACTGCCTGCCTGAGGCCAGATGTGCCTCTCCAGTGCAGTCCTAGGTTTGAGGCACAAGCTTTGCACCAAGACCTCAGCCTCCATGGCCCTGCCTAGAAGGTCAAGGCCTATGAGTAGAAATAATGCCATAGCACCAGCTGTCTCTCCACAGCTGCTGGAGACCCATGGCTGCCCTGGGTAACAGTGATACAGGGCCTCATTGCCAAGACACCAACCTCATCAGTCACCAACCAGCACTGTTAGAATACATCACTGTGAGAGGATTTGAATATAAAACAGGAGAGTAATTAGAATGTTGAAAGACAGTAAGGGAACTGGAAATGCAGGGTAGAAATTAAGGTTGTGTGTGATAGCATTGGTCTTTAATCCCAGTACAGAGATGCAGAGGCCAGCCTGGTGTACACAGTGAGATCGAGGCCAGCCTGGTATACATGTCACAGAGAAACTCCCTGAGCACATCTTGATCTTCCACCTGGCAACTCACAGAAACAGTGTTCTGGCCTGTTTTCTTCAGAGATTTTTTTTTTTTTTTAAGGGAATTGTGGGCCAAGGAAGTGTATAGGAACTGGAAGCCTGGTGGTCAGCGGCTCAGAGCAGAGGCTTTCCTTGTCTTTCCATGTCATACTGCTGTCATCTACTCTGTGGCTACACTGCTGCCATGGGAGGCAGAGCTGTCCCGGCCGGGTCACTGTTTCTACCAGCAGCAAAAGTCACCCTTTTCAGCAGAGACCTGAGTGGTTCTGTTACCTCCTGACTTCAGAACCAGTTTGAAAGGTATCACTGCTAAGTGTAGAGTCTTGGAAGAGAAAGCCATAACTGTCTAGCTCATGTCTGCTTCAGTTCTCTTGACTGGCACTAAGCCTTTAATGGTATTACCATCCTCAGATGAAGCTCTATGTGGGGGTTGCGAGGAGCTGAGGCTCAGCCTAGATCACAGGAACGGTTAGAACCCAGGTGAGGTGAGCGTCCTGCTCACTTTGTGACAGATGTCTGTCACCACCCTGGGCCTTCGCTGTACACTCTTTTTGCATGGTAGTGTGGTAGGTGCAGCAGCTGAAACACCACACAGTGTGGCACCACAGACAGAACGACAGACACATGTCCCTCTTTCGTGTCTGTGTGTGTAATCTTGTGATGGGCTTGGGTCAGCCTCAGGTGTTGATCTTCAGGAGTCTTCCATTTTGTTTTGTAAGACAGGGTCTCTCACCTGTTAGGCTAGGCTGGCTAGCCAAGTAAGCCTCTGTCTCTGTCTTTGTAGTTGCTGGAATTACAGGCTCACTGTTCCTCATATTTGCAAGGCAAGAACTTTACTCCTTCAGCTATCTTCCCAGTCTCCACATGTCACTCCTAACATTGGCCTAGGAATTTACTAACATGTCTGTACAGCAGCAACTGAAGTAAGGTCTAATTCCCTTTATTAGAAGAATAATGTTGGAGTTTCAGTCCTCTGGGAACAGCGAGCAGTGAGGGAGAGGAGAGGGGGAGCAGTAGAGTAAAACAGATGCCGAAAGTTCTGTGTGGCTCACGTACCATAGCTGACAGCTCTTTGCTGGCAGTGCCATCAGCCTGTAGTCCTGCAATAGCTGTGCCTCTCACCACCACTGAACCCTCTTTAAAGCAAGTAAATCTAATTTAAGCACACAAATTGAAAAAGCAGGGTTGTTTATTGCAGTGTAGACTTATTAACTTATAAGAGCCTCAAGCTTTCGTCTTTCTGTTTACAGATATAAAATGAAACTCCAAATGAGGTTTAATGGGCTTCCCAGATCATGTTCCCTGTACAGATTTTTTTTTCCTTTAGCAGTAAATTTCAAAATCAAAAGGACTGAGAAAGAAAGGGGCTTCCTGTCATAAATAGGATGGGTGGTATTCTTCAAAGCATTTTATAGCTTCCAACTGTGCATTATAATTTCAAAGTCCTTGAAAGCATTCTCGATTTGCAGCAGTGCTGTCCATTCAGAAGCCTGCTGCAGGCAGACACTGCACTTGGAGGCCAGTGAGATCAGTGGCCTAATGTCTTGCTTTCACCAGCTCGCCACAGAACCCTGCAGCATTGCCACCTAGTGACACAGCAGCCAGCTTGGTCCACCTGTTGGCCTGCCTCAACGCTGGTTCTGCAACAAAGCTAAAGGATTCTAACTGTTACAAACGTGATGTGAGGATTTAAGTTGCTGTATCTGTCCGTAGACACTGAGGTCCCAGATTTTTGTAATGGTTATATATGGAAGTTTGAAAAACACAAAGAATGAGCCAACATGCAGTAGTAAGCAGGATCTGGGGAGGCTGGGGTCCTCCTTGAGCTTACCAAGTAGGCACTAACCACTGAGCTACAGCCACAGCACTGGAACGGGGAGGGGTGTCAATGGCCGACTCCTTGAAAGGCAACTTCATGTAAAACAGTGGTATGTGTATGCTAGGCAGCTGTTAGTCCAGCAGATGCCTCAGATAATCAATCACCTTGTTAAAGAGAACAGGTTGCTTTTGGCTCAGGCTATGGTTCCAGCCCCTGAGTGGTTAGCCCCATGACTTTGGGCCTGTGGTGGGAGCATAAAGCAGGGCAGACCCACATGCCTACAGCCAGGAGCCTTCTGCTCTTGCTGGCTGCACTCATTCTCTCTGCACTGGCATCACCCTCCATGCCTGGCCATCCCAGCTTTAGACCAGCCCCTGTACTGTTCCCACAGACCAGTGAGATGCAGGATCTCCCCTTTAATAATTCTCAGAATGAATGCTGAGACTGGAATTGGAACTGCAGAGACAGCAATAGGACTTGGGGTTGGGACCAGCACTCAGGGCTACCCTGCATGTCATGCTGGGTCCATCCCAAGGTTTCAGGGGTTCCCACCTGGATGTCCGTTGACATGGTAGGTTTGGGGAGGAAATACTTGGATAGCAATGTATGATCTAGGTCAGTACACCCCATAGTCTGTTCTGTAAACAATGGTTTAAATAAGGAGCTGTGTCTGCCCTGTTCTTCAGGGGCAAAACCAAAAGGGCACGGACCAGTAGTACCCTGCATCTGGACTTGAACAGAAAGACACTGTCAGGGCCTATGGTCAGAGCAGAGGGATGCTGACATTGTTGTCCCCTGGTTGGGAGGAGAGCTAGGCTAGGTATCAGCTGTTTCCAGAAGAGAACTCTGATGGCTCAGGTTCGTAGCCCTGAGTTTGAGGCACAGTTCAGGAACAGAGTGGCCTTCTAAGTGGCAATGCTTTAAGACTGTAGACATCAGAAGAGCAGGGTCCCTCTGTGGTGTTAACAAGTGAAGAGCCTTTCAGCTCCGAGGGAACTTCTGGTTCACAGTAACCTTGTACATGGGACAGAATTGCCACATAGCTGGGGTTGGTATGAGTCCAAGTGAGTCCTCTGTACAAATGGTCTTGGAAATTCCCAGAATTGTGCGCCTGGATGTACTTCCCAGAGGTGGTGTGAGCGCCCCAGGGTCTCGTCTTCCTCCAGCAGTCATCCAGGCCCCATATTCTCCTCTGCAACCAGGACTCAACGGCCAGGGCTAGTTGGTCTTAAGCTGTGTGGTCCCCACCACTGCCTTCTCTCTCCTGGATCCCACCTTGCTCATAGCCATCACCTGGGATGAGAAGGTCACCTCGTAAGTCCTGCCCTGTCATCTGGGCACACATTCCCCAAAGTCTCACAGATTCAATAGTCAACTTTTGTAGTAGATGAGAAAATGACAGGAGATTTACTATGCTGAGTCTCCTGAAGTATCTATATATAGTCTCTTGGGCATGGCCCTCCGCCTCCTAGGAAGGCCACACTCTTCGGGCCATTTGATCAGTTTTC
Organism: Mus caroli; assembly: GCF_978045245.1. Taxonomy (NCBI): domain Eukaryota; kingdom Metazoa; phylum Chordata; class Mammalia; order Rodentia; family Muridae; genus Mus; species Mus caroli. The sequence goes on along the minus strand of NW_028227270.1, from coordinate 56,993,944 downwards.
CACAAAATAGCAGGCCACAACAATTATTTATAACTATTGTTAACTACTAGCATTAAAACAATAATAAAAACTCAGTGTATTGCATATATTGCATATGGGAAAATGTTGAAAAAATAACTTATCTGTGTGTACACATGTTTGCACATGTTCTGCCATAAGCTATGTGTGTATGTGTGCCTGGTGGAACCCCTCTGGCTCTTCCTTCCCCCAAGCCTATGTAGCTAGCTGATCCTACAGTTTTGGGACTGGACAAGCTACAGCCCATGTTTGTCTGGCTGACTATGGTCCCAGGACTCTCAGACCTATTGCCACAGCACATCCTGGTGGCAGTCCCACTGTAAGACCCAGCGCTGTAATGTGAATTACCTGGCAGGTTTAGTTGTCTGCCCTCAGATGCAGTTCTGACATGAAAGCTCGTGCAGGCCTATCCTCCATGTGCCCTTCCTCTCATCTGTACCCAGCCCATCTAGCACAAGGAGCACTGCTCACAGAGGTCCCTGTACTGGTGCAGGCCCTGAAGGACCACAGAGTTCTGGAATCCATTTCTGGTGGTATAAGCGGCACCTCTGTGTAAAAACCCACATTCTAAACAGAGCATCCTGGAAAATAGTTTTTCTAAGGTTTTTCGGAGTGTGTGTGTGTGTGTGTGTTTGAGGTGGAGTCTTACTGTATAGTCCTGGGTGGCCTGAAATACTCTATGTAGACTAAACTAGCCTCAAACTTGAAGAAATGTGCCTGCTTCTGCCTCATTATAACTATAGGAATTAGAGGCATGCACCATATGCAACTGTGTGTTACACACCTATGTATCATATAAGAATCAACTTACAGCCGGGCTTGGTGGCGCACGCCTTTGATCCCAGCACTCAGAAGGCAGAGGTAGGCAGATTTCTGAGTTCAAGGCCAGCCTGGTCTACAAAGTGAGTTCCAGGACAGCCAGGGCTATACAGAGAAACCCTTTCTCGAAAAACAAACAAACAAACAAACAAAAACTCAACTTACGGCACCTAGGAAGTCTCCGGTAACCCAGCTTCTCTCTCCTGTCATTGGTGAGCTAGGCCCTCTGCTCATGTACACAGGCATCCTTCCCTCAGCCTGGGGCAGTGAGGGGCCAGCAGGGCTATAGGCTATGCCTTCTTCTCCATGCCCCACTAAGGACTGTCTGCTCTCTGTAAGAAAAGAGAGAGCAAGTTCTTGACAGTCATGTGTCCAGCCAGAGACAGACACCACAGAGACAGGACTCACTCAACTTCATCTCCAGGAATGACTCTGAATCGGCCTTTCCCTGCCTACCTACTCAGGCTTCCACCCTTCCCTTGGCCTCTGCCATCTTGGCCTGGCCTGAGCATCTGGGTGCTATTTCAGACTAAGCATTTGCTAACTCCAGACTTGCTGGGACTCCTAGCAAAAGCTTGAGATAACCTGAATTTTGCTCTTTAAATCATTAAATTTCAACTCTACTACAGTGTAGTTTTCCAAGTGTGGTGGGTCACACCTATAACTCCAGAACTTGGGAGGCAGCCTTGAGCTACACTGAAAATTCTAGATTAACCTGAGCTAAATAGCAAAACTATGTCTAAGAGAACCCAAGAAAAGTGTGCAGCTAGATCATATGGAACACACACACATAAACACAAATGCTAAAACTAAAAGAACAGAGTTGAAAACCCGTAGGAAGGATAATCAATAAATTCAACTAGAACCATTCAGAAATGCAAGCAAAATCACCATGGCCGCAGTCAAGATGTCTCTGCTGAAAACACTTGCAGTTTAGTCAAGAGCTAATCTTCCTGACACCCAAACCATTCCTCAGACAAATGGAAGTGGGATTTGTAGGGAGCCAGTGATCCAATAAGAAGGTAAAGGTTTGCTAACTAACCAGACTGAGAAAGAGAGGTTCTGCCTTCTAAGATGGAGGCTGCCCTCACAAGGTTCCTCCCTGGGGCTCCGGTTCTATGTCCCTGTTGGCTGGCAGCTCTTCTAGAAACAGCTTTCAGCTCCTTTAGAGCTAGTTGGTGTGACAGTGTCTTCTGTCCATTCACTTTCCCATAGCCCTGCTATACCTGGTAAACAGTCCCTCCTGCAAGCTGTCCTCACTTGTCAGAGGCCCAGAGCCCCAGCAGTGGGAGTAGCTCAAGATGTGTGAAATGCAAAGATAGCAATTTGAGTCACTGAAGGGCCTTTAACAGTGTCTCTCCGAATACAGAGGTGCCTGCTGCTTGGTCTGGGAACGCTGCAGCATCCAATTGAGCAGAGCAGGAGACAGCATACACCTGGGTTATATGGCGCTGTAGGTTGTCTTTCGCCTTTACTGTTTCAGGCACCATCCCTCTGAGTGTTGAGGCTCAGCTTGTGGAGTATTGAGTCCCTGCCAGTGTCAGTCTAGGTGGGAACTTGAGTCAAGGTGTCCCCTCTGAAAGGCACCAAAGTCTGATCTGGAGGAAGGCAACCCAGCCATCCACTGGTGTGTGCTTGCACTGGGGTAGCAGGTTCTTGTTCTATGAGGGGATGGGTTGTGGGTGCTTGCGAGTTTGGAAGAGAAAACTAAGATAATCTTTGTTGCTCTGAGGACTAAAAAGAAAACTAAAAGTGCTTGCGTGAGTGGAGACTGGGGTGCAGCATTTCTGTGATGTCGTTTAAACATCCTGTCTTTGGAATACTGAAATGCATGTAGCCCTTTCTGATGAAAAGGCTGTTTTGTCCTGCTCTCTGTGGGGTGGGGGAGACAGTCTGTCCTTCCTGGATGCCATGTTAGCTAGCCTTCAGGGGTCAGAAGATCGGCTCTCTCATTAGTCACGACAATAAAGCGTTTCTAACTGTAAGAGGAGTGGAAACGCTGACTTCATGTTGTGAAAGAGCCTCTGTGACATGGCCTCCTGAACCTTCACATATCCCAGCAGGGCTGCTGGAGCCTCCTGCCCCCACCCGCTGGGACCTTTTGCTAATCACAGATGGATCCTGGAGTATGCTCTGTTTCTTCTCTGTGTGTAAATAAGAGGAAAGCAGAGAAAAGAAAACGAGGGACTAGAGCTGTAGCTCAGTGGGTAGAAGTGCTTGCTTAGCATAAAGTGCATGCATAAAGCCCTGGGCTTGAGAAACTGCTGCATAGCCAGACATGGCTCTGCACACTTGTAATGCTGCCACCTGGAAAGTGGAGGCAGGAAGTGCAAAAGTTCAAGATCATCCTTGGCTGTGCACCAAATTCAAGGTCAGCTCGGGCTCTGTGAGACCCTGTCCTGGATGTAGGGGAGCTACTTGGGGAAGTCCTTTTTGTCTGGCTTCTTGTTTCCGCTGCCCTCGTAGCTGAGCCTAGGCCCCAGGCTAACAGACTCCCTGCCTTTCTTCTGTCCACTGGAATTAGGGACATCCTGACTACATACATGTACTGTGGACTGCCCAGCAATCCATGGTGTGAAAGCCGTCCTTCCTCTGAAGAACTCTCTCTGCCTGATCTGTCCTCAGAGCCCGACTATGCTGCTCTCCGTCTATGGCATTAATAACTCTGAATATATCTCTTACCCAAAGAGCAGTTAGTCTCACTGTTTCACCCCAAGCCTTAATCCTGTAGCTTCCTAAAGCCCTTTACTCTCAAAATAAAATCTGAAATGTAATTTGCACTTTTAGAATGACAAAAGTCATAGCAGCGAAACAGTTTCAGCCAGGTCCGGCACAGCTCTTGTATGTGTGCCATTATTAAAAGTGGGTATATGTATTTGTGTACTTCAGCCAGGTCCTACATGAATGGTCGGTCCTCAGAATACTTTGGACCGAGCTCTCTTAGGTGTGCCATTATTAAAGTGGGTTTAGCTATCTGCTGTTTTGCAGTTGAAAAAAGTGACGTTCTTTCTCTGGGCCTGACTGAGCAAGCGGCAGAGCAGGAGGCCCTGGGGGACTGCCAGACCAGGGTCTCCTGGCTAGCCCCAGAGCTCACAAACCAAAGGTTCTGTTGCCAGCTTTTGGGTGTGGCTAGGCCATTGGAAAGACCTCAAATTAGGAGGAAAGGGAGAGGGACAGACAACCCCCCCTCCGGGACCAGATGCCCATCGTCCTGGTGCTGCCCACTGGTTCTGTCTGGTGAGCACAGAAGAGCTAATTCCTTATGGCTTCCTAGTGGCTCTTGTTAAATTCTAGAAGTCTTGTATAGTAATGTGGTTTGCAGGGGGCCTAGCCAAAATGTCGGCATTTATTCCTGACTGCAAAATGGATCAAAGGCAATAAAAACAAGGGTAACATGAAGAGACTTTAAATTTTACTGGCTGATACTAAAGCAGTGATGTAGCATCCACTGATTGGCTGGCTGCTTGCTGGGTAGAGTTCAGACAGCTTGCTGGCAACAGGTGTGGCTTTGTACTCTGAGAACCAAACAGGCAGAAGCACCTGGTTTAAAAAAAAAATTAATGTGAGGGCTGGAGAGATGATTCAGTGGTTAGGAGCACTGACTGCTCTTCCAGAGGTCCTGAGTTCAATTCCCAGCAACCACATGGTGGCTCACAACCATCTGCAATGGGATCTGATGCCCTCTTCTGGTGTGTCTGAAGACAGCTACAGTGAACTCATATACATAAAATAAATACATTTTTTTTTTTATTTTAATGCCTCGACACAGAGAGGTGGTCCTGCAAGGCTCTTGTGGCTGGTGGCTTTACCACTGTCTCACAGGCAGTGGGTGCCTGTAAGAGATAGGGCAAGAGGGCCCTGGCAAGTTCCTGCAGGCAAACCTTTAGAACTGTCTTTGAAAAGAGCATGTCCTTTCTACTAGGTGCACGTGGCACATGTGAGCGGACTCTCAGCAGGAGCTGCAAGCTCAAGAGCAGCCTGCTGGAGCCTCTCCATGAATCTGAGCAGAGGTAGGGACCCACCCCGGCTCGGCCGGCCTCGGTGTGAGCTCGGAGTTGGCAGCTTCCCACATGCTGCATTTTCATTGTTAAGTCTGGTGACTCCGAGCCAAACAAGCTGAGTACAGGCCCGCCCCCCATCCCTGTTGCTCGTGGCAGAGGGAAGCTGCTTCCCAAAGCTCCGTGTGCTTTCTACAACTGTTGGCTGACAGTCCTTGTACTTGGGACTTCCAGTCCTCGATTTTAGGAAGAAATGAAATGCAACTGCTCGTCCAGCCACACTGCCTACATAAGTGCCCCGTGCTTTGGTGAAATTGCAGTACAGTCACCCTTTATTCCCACACACTCCTGGCAGAGGAGAGCATTGCTTACCAGGTTTCCTGTCTTGTTTCCCCAGGTTCGACATCGATGGTGTGAACTGGTTATTAAGCACAAGTACACAAAGGCATACAATCAGGTGGAGAGGTTCCTACTGGAGGACCAGGTGAGTGTGATCTTCCAAGAGATAGAAACTGGCCACCATTATTACCAGTCCCAAGTTCTCCACATCCCTGTCAGAACAAATTATCTGAAGGAGTTTCAAAAACTTTGAAGGGCTAGTTAGCATCTGAAGATCACTAGCAGCTGTGAGCTGATGCCCTCAGTGTCCTCACAGAACCCCATCCTCTGTCCTGGCTGTGGAATGTGGCATGAGGTGAGGCTTACCCTAGAACTCTCAGTCCAAGGCCATTGCTTAGCAACACCATGGATGCATCCAGCTGGTAAGGCTCTAATTGCAAGCACAGCACAGCACATCTGTGAATCACCTGGGAAACCCTTGGGTCACCTGTTGGGAATTCACACCATGTCATACCCATGCCCGGCCCTACCTAGCCTGTGTATTCTCTCCTTTTAAGAATGTCCTAGGAAGCAGTCTCCTGCCTCAAATTTCAGGCTGTGTGTGTGTGTGTTTGTGTGTATGTGTACGTACATGTATGTGTGTATAACCTCATGTGCCACCTCTCTGGTTTGTGGCACATTTTGGGGTCATCCTTCAAGGTACCTCCTCTGATGTTTTGTACCTCATGACATGTCTCCACATGACCTCCACCATACTCTGTCCCACTCCCAACCCCAACTGGTGCCTCTGGCTAGCCTGTGTGCATACTGTGGGCTGATGGGCTAGAGCCACTTTGAGTGGGATGGAAAGTGGGGGTGTGGTGGACAAAAGGACTTTTGAAAGAGTCAAAGTGAGGGCTGGTTTTTCCCATAAAGCAAAGGATGTGACTTTTTTGCAGCAGAAATGTCACATTTGCACAGTGGAGTAAGAATTGTTTGAGAAAGCAGACAGGAACAGAGCTAAGAGCAGCTCACTGGCATAGCCATGCTGTCTACTGTACAGGGACCTCCATGCCTCAGCCCCTGCAGGAAAGCACTTTGGAAACCAACACTGAGTTTTTATCCTATGCTGCCTTTGAAACACTTGAATTTGAAGCAGAATGTAACCCTTGAGAAACTCCATAGAACAAGAAAGCGGGCAGAACTTGAAGAATGTAATTGGCTGCGTTTTTAATGTTGGCACAGTGAGAATTCAAGCCTTTGTAGCATTGTTTTCAAAGCAGAAGAGCCAAGAGTCTGACATTTGGTGGCCGGGTTAGGCCAAAGTGACGGCATCTGCCCTGCCTGCACTGCTGGCCGTGTGGTCTCTGTGGCCTGTTAGGTGATGGACTTGGTAAGCAAGCTCGTGCCAGCTACCCTTTAGGATGCACTGGCCTGACAGACAAGGTTTTCCATGGTGACCATTTTGGGAGCTCTCTGCCTCTGCCCAGTGTATTCCTGACAATAGCCACCATGGGATAGCTTGCTACTCGGGCACCAGAGTCGGTTGACAGAATCAATAGAATTCTGTATTTCTGTTGTTTTTTGAGACAAGGTGTCATTGTGTGACTCTGTGTGGCTTAGAACTTGCTATGTAGACCAGGCTGGCCTTGAATTCACAAAGATCGGCCTATTCTTCCTCCCAGTGCTGGGATTAAAGGCCTGTGCTACCATGTTCAGCTTCCAGAGAGTGTTGATAAGGACAATGGAGACAGAGTAGAAGGTGCAAGCTTCAGTTGGTCACCTGCATGGCAGCAGGCTCTCTGTCCTTTGTGCTTTTAGACCAGCTTGTGTAAAGCAATACAAACAAGTCCCCATAAACATGTACAGCATCTTACCCCTTTCCCATTCTTCTCTGGCCTTCACGGTCTGCAGGCCATGGGCATATACCTGTATGGGGAGCTGATGGTGAGTGAGGACGCCAGGCTGCAGCAGCTAGCCCACGAGTGCTTCGAGCTGGTGAAGGAACACATGGACAGAGCATCAGCCCAGGTGGTGACTGAAATGCTGTTCTAAAGAGGTAATTCTCTCTTTTCTTTCTTCTAACCATCCATGTCAATTGGTAAGCCACGTGATGAGCCACAGTCACCACAGCACCGGAGGGCTGCCAAACGGTCTTGGGGAGGAAGCAGCAAGGTGGGTCCTCAAGAACAGGAAGGCTCAGGATCTCTGGAGCCACCTCACCTGCTGGAAGCATGGGTGTAAAGCAGGTGTCCAGCTGAAGGAGCTATAGCCCTCTGGCACTGCTTTAGCCACCCTGGATTTTGCACAGGTCCACAGGCTCCAGGGTCAAGGTCAATACAGCGGTCCATGACCTCATTGCTCCAGGCTTCAGCATGCAGGCATCTCTCCTAGAGGCTGTGTAAACCTGAGACTCCTTGGCCTCTAGTTCTCTGACCTGTAGAGTAGGCAGCAGGTCTTCTCTGCCCCTCCATCCAAGTGACACTTGCGTCCTAAAGGCAAGTCTGTTTCCATCTTGAGCTGGAACAGGATTTACACTGGCTCCCAGAGTCCTTGGCTGTGGTGTAACTTGCCTCCTCTGTAGCCAGCTTGATCAGTAATGCAGTTCAGCCACAAAGTGTGGAGTTCTGAGACAGGTGTGGGCTAGTGTGTTTCTTTCATAGTCGTCAATCATCATCTCTACATCATCCCAGTACATTATTGCTTGCCATGGTGATACATATGATGTTTACTTTTGTATACCTTTGAAATTTTACATCAATCACTGTGTTTCTCTGTTGTTCTCTATGATTACTAATTAATGAATATTTAGAATTGTGTTGCTAATCTTAACCCATTGTCAGACATTAAATTTACATTTTCACATTTCACTTTTATAAAACCCACTTCTGTGTAATGTTTATTTCTCTGAAGAACTACACTGATGAAGGGAAAACATGTTATTGATGTATGACCATGTTGTTGCAGAAGAGCTGGGGACCGCCATAGTCAAGCAGAGGAGATAGTGGGGTGGAGTAAGCAGGTACAGCCTGCTAAGCCCGTACAATACAAGCTAGGAGGGTGGCTTGTGTGAATAGGCAGTCAGTCGGGGGCGCCTCTTCACTGCCTCCTGCAGGCATTTCTCTAGAAACCTGTAACCTGAGGGATTGTTGGTATGTGGTGTGTGAAGGTCACACGGTAAAGCCACTGTTCCCTCTTTAGGTCCCTTGGCCTTCACTTAGGAAAGCCATAGTCACATAGTGGTCCTAGTAACTCTTCTAAGAGTATTTTTGCCCACTGAGTGAGCAAATCTTCAACTTGCTAGGTCCCCTATGAACTCTGTGCTGTACCTCAGCTCATCCAACCAAATGCTTGGTCACAGGCAACCCAGAGAGATGCTCCCTCCCTACACACCACATCTGCTGTCAGAGAGGAGCTTCCTATTTGAGGGGCCCAGAGACATCAGAGTCTTCAATTTGAGAACAGGGTGTGTCCCCAGGGTTAAAGGCCACATACTCAGAGCAAGGATGGTCCCTAAGGTATTGGTCTCATAGCTGATAAGTGTGTCCTTTGTCTCCCAGTCCCCTATGCTGCTCTATACAGTGCAGCCAGCGCGCTGAAGGACAGCAGGCTGCACTGCTAGCGTGGTGGGCTCAGAGGCGGTTTGGAGGACATTCAACACATGTGGATGGGAGTGGTTGGGCATGGCGCTGCCCTCACCTGCTCTGGCTGCTTGGGTTCCTGGCATGCTGATTTGTGACTTGAGATTAAAATCACATTGCCAGGGATTACCACGCAACCATGACCTTGGCTGCTCCTGCAGAACCGTGGCTACTTTCTCTCTGCAGTTTGGAGAACAGAGGCGCCTTGTGGCTCTTTGGAAACAAAAGAAGCCAACAGCCTTCGAAGATGCTCACCAGCCCTTTAATTATGGCCGGCGATGACCTCTCTAACAAGGTGCAGAGCTTAGCTGATTGGTGAACAGTGATTGGTTTCCGCTTTGTTCACAGTGGCTAAGTTCTGCACCTGAAGAGAAGGTGAGATGGGGACAGTTAACTTGCAGCTGCCAGGCAGAGGCCACTGCCTGGTGGTCACTCCAGAGGAGGAGAGACCAGCCTGCCTCAAGGCTGTGTTGTCAAGAGTGCAAACAGCGTGCTGACCACCCTTAAGTGTGTCTACAGAAAATACAGTTCTACTGCTAACTAGTCCACTGTAATGTCAAGTGTATTGGGAGTCACAGAAAACTAAAACCAGATGCATCACAAAAACTGAGCCAACCTTGTCTCAGCTGATGCCACTTGTGATGGGTGGGGGTGTGGCTCTTTGTCCCTGCTGGGCGTGGTGAACTCTTTCTTGTATTTGCAGTCCAGGTCTCCATGTCTCCACAGTCGCTGGCAGGATGATGCCCAGGGCACGCCAGGAGGCACTGCCCAGCTGTGATTGGACCCGCCCTCCGGTGCCTACTGAGCTGATATCAGTTCTCATTTCACACACTGGCTCAGTTCAGCAGGAACAGGAGTCGAGCCCTTGAGCAAAAAGCCTACCCATCTGTAAGTGCCTGAGGCAGGCCTCCCACGGAGAAGAAGATGAAGGGCCTGAGTGTCTGGTACCAGACCCAACAGCAGTGGTATCCCTCTGTATGTGCTCCCGAGGTGGGGATTTGTAGAGTGCAGAACTAACCTTGGAAAGTTTGCATTCCCTAGAAGCAGGTAGAGCAGGAGCTGAGCATTTGCCACATGGTTGGGGCAGAGCACGCCATGTCACCTGCTGCCTTGAGCAGTGAGAATGCCTGTCTGAAGGGCTTTGTCTGTAGAGCCTTTCATTGAACCTCTCTGGGCTTCACAGCCCTGCATGGCCTGTGCCATGACCGTGCACCCCAGATCCAGTATTGTGAGGTGTGGCTCCAGTCTTGCCCCTGTCCTCCCATGAAAAGTTCCCTCTCAAGTAGAGGTCAGAGGCTGGGAGGAACTCCTGTTGGAATGGCTGTGGTGACTGGGTAATAAATTTTATTGCTGTTTCCTTCACAGGACAGATCACAGTGAGACTCTCTTTCATATACCTTCTCCTAGCCCTGGTGGGGCCGGGACTGCACTGACCCTGGACATCAAAGGGAGGATTATGTGGCTGCTAAGGCCATCAGCCCACAGCAGCAGTTGGTCCATCTTGGGCTTCCAGAGACTGGGCTCCCATGGCATATATAAAAGGCGGAGCCTCATAAACTGTTGCACCTGGCAGCTGCCTTTGTTTCCAGTCCTAGAGAGACTGAGTCTACACACTGGAATTGAGCTGTGACTTCAAGGCAGTCATTCAATGAAGGACACCCTCCCCTAGGCAGATGGAGAGCCGGTTGCCTGCTTCCTGTGATTGCAAAAACTAGCTGCCATGCTCTGGGACTGCAGAATCATGTGACACCTCCTGTGGCTGGTCCCCAAGGATTCTGCAAAGCCCTTTTGATGTGTTCAATCAACAGAGCATTCCTGTTTTTGAAAATGCAGGAAAGCCTAAAATGTCTTAATAAAGTGCCAGATTTGCTAGTATTCCAGTTTGCTTCTGAATTTGATGCTCCTTAAAAGCAAAGAAGAACGTGGGTCAGAGCAGGCACTTTGCACACACTTTCCTACCTCCAGGTGATGTTAATTCTAAAAAGGTTGGGAGTAAAGGGAAATGAGTGTGGCTTGGGACTCTGTCTCTTCCAAATGTGGAGTTTCAGCCAGCCTGGTCCTAGCGGAGTCTCAGAACAAGCTCTAAGAAGCTTTCAGTCACTGTCTAGAGAAAGGTGCTTGAGACTGTGCTGTCAGTGCAGTCACGTGAGCCCGGACAAGGCTGAGCCGTGTAAAAAGGAACCAGAAGGAGCATTCCACTGGCTGGCCAGGCTTCTGCATCCAGACCTGCTGGGTGATGAAGGCTCTAGGACAGACTGAGAGGAGCATCCGCAGAGAACCATTGGTTTTCAGAGCCTGGGCTATAGCAGTGACTGCATTTGGATGATTGCAGGGGACTTGTAAATGGTTATCTGCTTTGTATACCACAATGGTACAAGTATCAAAATGTGGTCATTCTACTTAATGTTACCCTGATTTCTGTGAAGACTTGAAATAAATGGCCGAGTCTATGCCATCCTGCTCTCAGAAGCTCTCTGGCCTTGCTTAGAGGTGGACTAGGAACCACACACCCTGTAAGGCCCCTCTGAGAACCTCAGCGGCCCATACCTCCTCTGAACTGGAGTGTGCAGCCAAGCACTGGTTTAGTCTGGTTTTTGTTCTTTATTCTTAGGAACCACTAAAGCAAAACAAAGCTGCCCCTAAGGTGGGTTTTGTTCAGGGATCTAGTCCCTTGTCCCCATGGGTCACTGAGCCCTGTGCCTGGCTGTGTCTGGCTTGGGTTCTTGCCAATGGGTTTCAGGTAAGTGGAGATCTCACTGGAACCAGATGCCCGGTTCACAGGTTTGGTGAAGGATCTGTGGTAGAGCTGTCCTTTGCCACCTCTGGCTGGATGCAGAGCAAGCCTATCCTCCCCTCTCCTCCAGTCCCCCAGCCCCACAAGCTAGGCAGCAGCTCCTGCCACCCATAGCTGAACCAGAGGCCCGTGAGGCTGTGGAAGCAGGCTTCCCTCACCTGGCTGAGACCTCTGGAGTCAAGGAAGTGCAGTCTCCATTCTTCCGTGAGCCACCTGACTTCACAGGACACAGAACATTGCAGACGTTAACTTGTCAAATAGGATGCGAAGCAGGGTCTGAGGGCGGAAGAATGGATGTCTAGGGAGGCTTGACTCCTCCTCTGAGCTGTCTCACCCAGGGAGGAGTTTGCTCTATAGCATATGGTTCAGATGATGAGTGAACTGTTGGTGGAGGAAGGATGTGGACCATCACCCCAGGCTCCTGCTCCAAACCACAAGTGGGCAGAGCAAGAAGCTGGATCCCTGGGTCAGTGTTTGCTGTAGACCACTCTGTGTAGTGCTTGGTCTTCAGAGCTTTGGTGTCCAAGCCTTAGGCAGGGGCTTGGAACCCCTCTAAGGAACTCTGCCTCCCACCACTCAGATGTGAGGCTGAGCCTGTGTTGAAAGCCCAGAAGCCTGAACCTGCATCTGCTCCTCTGTCCCTAGAGAGACAGAGACTGTCCTTGGTGGTCAGGCACACTTGTTGCCAGCACTATTTCCATGCCGTTTTCTAGCCTCACTTCAACCATTCCTGGAGGAAGCTGAAGTGAAGGGTGAAAGAAACCCGATGGGAGCAAACTGCTCCACCACCAGGCCCATGCCTCCAGTAGATAGAGGGGCTGGGACAGGAGGATCACTGTGAGATAACTGCCAAGAGGTGAGTGGGATAGCAGAAACACCGGCCTCTTAACCCTGCCACCAAATACTGTCATCATCATTGCTAAGCAGATGTCCATCACTTGAGAACAACAGGCCAGGGCTGGGCCAGCCTGTTCTCAGTGATCCCACCAGAAATGGCCTCCTTCCAACCAAGACAGCCTAGAGTTACTCCATCTCTTCTCCAGAAGAGACACGCCCCTCTGTGTTATCTGTGATGCTTCCGACGAGGATTAGAGCAGGCCTCAACCCAAGGCCAGGGCTACAGGAAGGGGGTGCATCTAGATCATCTGATGTTGACCCCTGGGCCATGGTTCCCTGCACAGGAGGAAACATCAGTGCCCCCACTGTGTGCTATCCTTCTGCATAGATCCTGAACCCACTGTTTGTCCCTCTACATAGATCCTGAACCTGGCCTAGGAAGGTAGCCATTGTAGGTAGACATCCACACACGGATTTATAGAAGAGAGTTGAACCCCAGGAAGGGGCAGAGGTTGGCTGGCTGGGAGCCCACCACCCTGTTTGTGAGCCTTTGGACAGAAGCCAAGGGAGAGGTACTGGGAATTCTGGCTGGACCCAGGCAGGAAGAAGGGAAGGGTGGGGTTAAGAAAGTCCCAGAAAGGACTCTGGGCGCTCTGACTCAACTGTTCCAATAGAACTAGAGGATTTTAAAGCATTTATGTATTTATGTATTTATTCAAACGAATTTCACATCAAAAGAATGAAATAATTGATACCCTAGCAAGGTATTCTTGCTTGTGAGCAGAAATGTCACAGAATGTCCCCAGGGTAGAAACCAGAAATGGCAGATATCCCAATGTAAGCCATCCCTACCAAAAGCAGAGGGTTTTTCAGGGTCCACTCCAGGCCAGTGCTAAGTTCCTACCAGGTTTTTCTCCTGACCGTGGCTTAGCAGGACATGGCTACACAAGCCCAGTGAGCGGCCAGCTAGCAGGGGATGCCACACACACAGGGATCTCTGTTATCCACAGCATCACCTTTGCCACAACTCTCCAAAGCAGCTATGGCCCAGGAAGCAACAGAAAGCAGTACTTAGAGGATGGGATCTGAAGGATTCACATGCAGAGCTTCTTGCTTCAGTCCAGCTGGTCTCCACTAGGCTTACACAGAGATGGAGCCAGCCAGTAGAGGAACAGCACTGGCCTGGTAAGGGAAAGGAGAACACCCTGCCCCAGCTACACCTGCCAAGTAGTCCTGGGTGCTGGGCCTGTGGCCTTATCTGGCCTGCTCCCTGAGTGGCTGGGCTGCCATACCCATTCCCACAGTATATAGACACCTTGCTGGGGCTTAACATTGTTTCCAAAAGCTCAGTGGTTATTCAGCCCCTTGGAACACTCTCTCCCTAGGGAGTGGCCTAGCCGCATCACATCTCTGAGACTCCCAGGGCTGGCGTGGGTGGGGAGTGCCTGGACCTCCCAAGAAAGGTTGCAGGGAGTAGTCTCAGTGAGGGGGTGAACTCACCCTAGCCACAGTGAATTTGAGGCCCCTTGGCTGGTCTGTGGGGTTTACGAGGTGGGAGGGAGGAGCAGCCATCCGGCTATTCAGGGGACGGTTTTATGGCCCCCTTCCCACCCATTGATGCTGTCGGAGAGATTGATGAACTAATAAGGCAGTTCTCTTCAGACCAATGACCAGACAGTGTGAGACAGGGAGGAGCCTGGGGCAAGCTGAGGAAGTTTCCCAGGATGGGGTGGGCTGCTGAGGAGACCAGCTCTTGGTGTTGGCATGTGTAGCCCCAGTGGGAAGACTGGCCAGAAAGAAGCCCTGCCTTGGTGGTTGATCCCGCTGGGAGTGTCCATGTCCTTGTTCTCAGAGAAGCATAGGAGACAAAAGAGGCACAGTCACCAGAATGTGGCCTCAGCAGCTGGCGATGGCCCCAGAAACCTGGCATGACAGGATGTGTGTGCAAGCTTGGGTTGGAGATACAATGCCCTTTCTCTTCAGATGGCTTGTAAAATCAAATCTGGCCAATTCAGTGAAACAGGCTTGGGTTGGCTTATGAGTCCCCGAGGACAGAACAGGAATGAGTATGGGATCTCTCCCATCTGTCCTGGGTCCACCACTGTCTCTTGTCTGTATAATGACCTTACCTAGGCACTGGCAGGGTGGACCAGGAACATGGACGAGGCAGGCCCTAACCAGCTGTCCGTTCCATGGCATTCCAGGAAAGCTATCCACCAGACTGTGTTCTGTCCTGGCTACATAGCTTATTGTGGCTATGTCTGGATACAGAATGTCTGGATACAGAGTAGGTGTGTGCCCTGCGGCTTCTCATTTCTTAAGCCACCTTTGTCATTTTGCCTATAATTTCTTTTACACACACACACACACACACGCACACACACCCTTAGAGCCTGGTACCCAGCTGTAGCACTCAAGAGTCCCAAGTTCTAGGAAGTTCTTGTCTACTCCAGTAGGTCCTCCCTTGCTGCCCACTGTCCAGATGGAATAACCTATGGGAGAAGTGTGGCCTTCTAAACCAGGTGGAACTTGAGGCTTTGAAAAGCTGAGGGGAGCCAGGCCGCCTGAACCCAACACAGCCTTACCTCATTCCTCACCTTCACACTGCAGTGTTGAAGGCGCTGGAGGCTCTGTGGCCTATGAGAATGGAGACAGCTGTGAGGTTTATGTTGAGTTATAAAGTGCAATAATGGTTTCATGGTAAATAATTGCAGTTGTGATGTTTACCTATTATACTATGACCAGGAAGAGACAGGTACAGAGGTGGAGGTCTCAGCAAGCCTGGAGGTCGGAGGGTACGTCCTAGAGTAGGATGGTGACAGGACAGAGGCTGGGAGTGTGGCCGATGGAGCCTCAGGATGCATGTCAGAGCACATGGCTCCAGCCATGGAGAGTACTTAACTAGAAACCTCTATTCAGATGCTGGACTGTAAGTCCTGGGTGCTACCGTGCTGCTACAGCACGGGGGTGGCAGATGTCTCCTCCTCGGTCACAGATGGCACCACCTGCTTTACTTCCTTCTCCCCCACCCCTCCTCCCTCCATTTTCTCTCTCTGTAGATCAGACAGCAGAAACTGAACTGTGCACAGCTCGCTCCCTTCTCACCTGGGCTCTGCCCCAGCCAATCACTGGGGCAGAGCCCAATCACTCACTCCATTGTTACGCACAACAAACATCCTCCCCCACAGCCCAGCAAGCACACAGACAAGCTCCCCAGAGGCAGCACAACAGCCTATGTGTAGTGTCCTTGAGGGTTGGTTTAGGACCCTCCAAAATTCCAAAGACTGTGATACTCAAGTCTGTATAGAAGATGAGTTCACACTGTCAGACCACACAGCCACGGCACACTCTCTCTCAGGCTTGCTGAATAACTGAGAGTCACCTTGGCCTTCGGATCCTCCTACCTCCATCTCTCTAGAGCTTGGACCGCAGATATGCACTACCATGCCTGGACTCCTGAAATCCTGGGGACAGCCTAACTTACATAGACGGGGCCTTTCCCCAAGGTTAGCTGCACCAAATAACCCTGGCTGTTCTGTATATTGAGCCTCCTAGCATCTGAGAGAACTCCCCAGGTACTCATCATTGGGATCTAAGCCATCTGAAATGGGAAGGGGACACCTAAAGCAGGTGTGTATTACAGGGTGGATGGAACTATAATTTAGATTTCAATGGTTTTATTGTGGTAAAATAGTCACAGCCTAGAATTCACTGCTCTGGTGCTTGGAGAGCACACTTCAGTGCCGTGTCTAATCACCGTGTGACCACCACCATCTGTGTTCTGAACTTTCTCTTCCCAAATGGAATCTTTTGGATCTATCGGACACTAACCCTACCCCTGTTCTCCCAAGTTCCTGGTGGCATCACTAGACTGCCATCATGAGTCTGTCTGTTCTAGGGATTGTGTGTGAATTTTCTAATGTCTTTGTGCACCTGCCTGTCTTGTCTAGCTTAGCATAGTATCTTCCATATTTCTTCACTTTAATTTTTAAATCTATATTTATAATTACCATGCATATGTGCATAATGTTGGGAATGAGCAGGGTGCACATGTGAGATCAGAGGACAACTAAGAGGTCTTGGGTCTCTCCTACCTTTCTGTAGGTTCTGGGGAGATGCTCAAGTTGCCAGGCCTGCAGTGCCTTTACTGCTGAGCCACCTCACCAGAGCTGCTCCTTTTTAGAGCCCAGTGATGCTGTTATTTGTACGCAGCACATTTTATCACAGTCTGGACACGGGTGTACAGAGTCCCTTTGAATGTCTGTCTACCTTACGTCCTTTGGGGTAAGTACCGACAGGTGGGTTCTGGATAGAGTAACTCTGTTACTATGGTGTTTCTAGGACCTGCTTACTCTAAAGTCTGGCACATGGCCACCTGTAGTCCACAAAGGCCCTGCCTGCCTTCACTCCTCACCTGTCAGCTTTCCAGATGCTCAGCACAGGATGACGGGGAATTTGTACTTGCTAGCATTTTTTACACCGTGCTAGTGCCCCTGAAAGCCATTTGTGTTTTCCCCATCCACATGCAGTGTTTGCTGCTCTCCCAGAGTCTCTTGGGTTGGTGGACATTTCTTACTGAATTCTCAAGAAGTTTCAAATTTAGAGAAGGGATTTTTGGTCATGTGTGGCACCTGCCTTTCCAGGTTTTCGTCTGTACTCAGGAGGGTTTTCTGGTTTTCCCTGAATGGTCAGTTTTACCAGTCGTCTTTGGGTTTTGGTGTTCTACCGTCTGTTGGAGCTTCACAGGTCAGACATAGCTGAGGGCCTCACAGGGTTGCTTGTAAATCTGTAAATGACATGGCTGGACCCCTCGGAGACACTACTTCCTTTCCCTCTCCTTGCCACCTCTCACTTGACTGGAAAGACCCCTGGAGCTTTTAACCTGGAGCCCCGGAACAGGAGAGGCAGTGTGGGAGGCCAGGCCCTCCTGTTTGCAGGGAACTGTCCCCCACGTGCTAATCTATTTGAACACCTTGGTCCCTAGCTGCTGGAACTTTTGGGATGGAGAGAGGCATGGCTTCTAGGTCAAGGCCACTGGAACAGGTCCTGAGGGCTGTCTTTGCCTGTACCATGCTTCCTGGAGTTCCGTGAGAGGTCTCCACACAGGCTCCCACCACAGCAGAAGGCTGTCTCAGCCCGAATTCCTAAGCCATCGTGATGACAAGTCCCTCTGAACTATGAGCCAAGGAAACTTCCTGAAATCATGTCTGCTTTGTGTTTTGTTCCAGTGCTATCTGCAAAGTTACCAGATCCAGGGACACATCACCACCTCCAGGCAGTGTCCCCTCTCTTTTTTGCCTCACAACAAAATAGGGCCTTTCCTGAGAGGAAAGGCGTCCAGTGTGTACTGACCCCCAGGAAGGTGGTCTGCATTCCTTAACATTTATTTGGCCCAAGAATTAGGGTTCCCATGGAGTCCTTAGGACTTCTCCCTGCTGGTGGAAGTGCCTCTGCAGTGTGAGAAATCCTAGCTGTACAGAAGATAGGGATCTATTTCAAGGCAGTGAGTGACAGAAGCAATCAGATTCCCTGCTGGAAGGAACCTGGGACAGCAACACAGAATGGGGACCTTAGGGCTAGAACTGTAGAGTGCCCTGTCAGTAGTGAGGATGTTCACATGTGGTCTAAGGCATGACATGGCTGTCTGCAAGGAGAGAACACGGGCCATTGGCAGGGCAGAGAGAGGGATAGGAACCATGGTGGGTAGAGAGTAGGCCTCATGTGTCACCACGTGGGAAGATGTCAGGGTTCCAGTGTACGGTGAGCAACAGCCAACCCCTGGGTCAAGGCCTAATGCTTGAGACCTGACTGATGGGGGGAACCGTGGGAGGGCACTGGCAACCTTGGCAGGTGCAGTTCCCTTATTGGCAGTGTTTAATCCATTTACATTCTCTCTCTCCTCTCTCTCTCTCCACACACACACACACACACAACCTGCCTGCTGTGACTAGGGCATGTAGAATGCTTCAGTGCCCTCATATCTTGCTTCTAGAACCTTCTTGGTCCTTCTTGGAAGTTCATTCTTCCACATGTATTTTGGTGTCAGGTTGTCTAATCTACTAGCATCTACTGGACCTAATGTGTCTCCAAGGCAGGACATCTTTCATGAAGAGCCACCTGCTGATAGCTGTGGTCCTCTGCCAGGTGTGGCATTAGGATGTATTGATGTGTTGGTTTACAACATTGGGGGCAGGGTGCTTCTAGAGCAGCCCCATAGCAGAATATGTCAACCCACAGTGCTGGCTATGCCTCATTTGAGAAGGACTCCTTGCCAGTATCCCCCTCTGCCCACCCTTTTATGTTGTTGGGTTGTTTCCTGGGTCTGGAAGAGGCATGGGGCCTCCTTAGCTGCAGACCCATCCTGCTGTGGTGTCAGCTCCATACCTGCCTTCCTGTTGTGTCCGGCCAGCAGATCACAGCCTGGGTTCTAGCCTGGAAAGGCATTTTGGAAACCTGGAAGAGAAGAGGGGCTAGGCGTCGAGAGAAAGAAATGCAGCTAAGACAGCATTCTGATCAAAGCTCAATTTTACTTTTTCAGACACTCAGTTATAAAGGAAGGGGGAGTGAACCCGATTTCCCGCCAAACAATCTCGGGATCCAGTAGCAGGATGAACACGTGTATGGCTCCAAGCAGCAAAGTGACAGGGTCCAGCAGTAGGCGTGGCAGAACGAATGAGCAGGAAACTCCACCCTTGAGCAAGCAGGTTCCAGGCTGGGGAAAGGGAGACCACACCTTCCTGTCCCATGCTTGGGTCCACAGGCTGGAACACCAACCCTTAGTTGCTTTCACATACCCAAATCTCTTTCCTGCTGCTTACAAGGAGAGTCCTGGTGGGCCCTATAAACTTTATGCTGTGTATGAACCACCAGAGGGACAGGGAGAGTTTCGGTCATTTCTACAGAGAGGTACAAAGCTTTCAGTATTCCGGCACGTATTTCCCACCCACATTTGGGGTATATAGGTATGTGCCCAGGATGAGAGGAGCCTGGCTCGTGAGGAGGGGCTCATGTGGCCTGGATTAAATGTGGTTCTGGTTTCTAGGAGTTTATTTTACCTTAATGTTAGATTGGGATTTGTGAAATGGCTTTGTGACTTGGAGTGTTTTCACAAAACAAAGACTTCATGTCAAAGTCCAGTATCCAGCTAAGAACAGGACCTCATTCTGGATGAAAAGGGAATGAAATTCATTCATTTCTCATCTTTCTCTGGTTGCAGCTATTCTGGATCCCTTGGCCAATAGAAGGTACCTCGCCAATTATTCAGCATCTCTGTCCCTGTGTAATGGGACTTGTCTCTGTCCCTGCTGCTCCAGCTGTTCCTCCCCAGGCCCCTCAATTCCACTGTCCCTGGACTTCAGGATCATTAGGTGGAAATAGGTTGAGACGTTAAAACACCATTACAAGGAGCTGGCTGCCTGGAGCACAGACACAAGGCTCCTCCTCGTCTGTGGGCAGATGTCCTGGATGCCGTGGCAGGTGACTGAGCACCCACTGCATATGTGCCAGTCAGTGTTTCCCCAGCAGAGCCTGGATGTGCAGATGCAAGAGAAAACCCAGGCCTTCATGACTTATGCCACACCCCCCTAGACAGCCTGAGTGCAGTCATCAAATGTCCTACTGTGAGAGTTGAAGCTGATTTCACATGGGGCAAGGGTTCTCATAGCAGATGTGCAGGAGGGTCACAGCCCACACACTGCTCATTTGTATATATTCTCACTAGAAAACCAACAGCCATGCCCGTCATCCCCACCCACAGCAAGTGCAGGAGGACAAGGACTCACTCTCAGTTTCCAAATCTTGTTTACTAGACATAGGTCACCCGGGAAGCAGATGTGTTTTGCCTTTTGGGGCTTTAGGGGAGGAGGAAGGAATGACCCTTCTCTGGCCACCTCTGTTCCTTCCACTATAGTGGGTGCCTTGCAGCATTTCTGCACTGAGGAACAAAGGCCTCACTGAGCGACAATCACTGGTGAGGCAGGCGCTCATCTGTAAGGTACAACCTCATCCACTGCAGGGCTCCTGTCTCCTGCTACTGGGCATCCCCACACCTTCACTAGAGAGGGAAGGATAAAGAGAGCCAGCACGCCAGCCAGTGCTAGCTCTTATCAATGACTGGCAGTCTGGGCCCTTCCCTTCATAATACTCATGGACCGCCGGGGCCAAGCAGTACAGAGTGCATGGGAGGCGGCACACATCACTCCATCAGGCCAAGGCACGAATGTGCTCAACCACTCTCACTTGTTCTTGCCTCAGAAACAGCATCTCATCCACTGAGGGAGCTTCACCGCAGGTGCCCACGTTCTGTGCTACCTGCTAGACCTGGGCTTGCAGCTCCTTTAGGAGCTCTCGGGCCAGTTTTCTTGAGGCTTCAACACAAAGATGATGTGATCTGTACAAGGTCTGGTCAAGAAAACCAATAATCTCCTGGATTACAGCATCTGTGTGGGCCATCTGCAGGAAGGGAAGAAAGGGAAGATGAGGATACTGCCCACTACACTCAGCAGAAGGCTTCAGGGAGAGCATGGATCACTTCTGCCTCGTTTACAAGGTAAATGTCAAATCATGCCTATCTCCAGGGCCCCCTTCCTGATGACCAGCCTCTCCCACGAGGCCCCAGGTGGTCCCTAGGGTCTCAGAGCCACATACAAGCACTGTGGAGGCAGCAAGGTCTTCCCAGCACACTGTCACAGCTTTGGGATTATGTGCTGTGAGGAGCAAGACAGCATGGGTTACTTGACTTTCTCTGCAAAGGCTTTCACACAAGCAGCCTTAAGCTTCCATTCCTGGACTATCCACTTTCAGGGCAGCAGGCAGGGTGGTTAGTAATTTAACTTTCATCAGCCTTGAGACATTTTTGCTTGTTGGCATCAGTACTTT
The DNA here is from genome assembly GCF_978045245.1 of Mus caroli. Classification (NCBI taxonomy): domain Eukaryota; kingdom Metazoa; phylum Chordata; class Mammalia; order Rodentia; family Muridae; genus Mus; species Mus caroli. The sequence continues at coordinate 56,972,642 of NW_028227270.1, read as the reverse complement.
TTTTTCCCAAGAACCTCAGTTGAGATGACAGGGAGATTGAGACTGGTGTATATGATCTGCACATGTGCAGGATACTAACTGTGGAGGAAGATACACACTGGTTGTGTGTTGTGCACACAGAGCCTGCAGATTTAGCCCCAGCTCAGCTTCCTTTTGTCTCACCAGGCTTCTCTTTAGAGTGACAAGTACCCTTAGATTTGCCCTGACTGTGACTTTGAGCTTTTGCGGGCCCATAGCCTAGGCAACTCTTCACTCCTGGCCTTCCAATCTCTGACCACCAGTAAAGTGAAACACAGATTGGGAGAGCTGCAATCACAATATCGCACACTGTAGTCATGCTGCTGAAGGTAATGGGGCTTGAGATGGCCTGGCAGCTTCTGCAGGCTCTGGGCATCTGACCCAGATGCATGGCGCTAGTGACCTTAGACACAGCCCCTGTCCTTTCTAAGTACCTTAAAGACTTCATGTATGTCTAGACCCTGTGTGCACAGACTGCTGCCCAGTCAAGGGCAGGTAGGCAGTCGCTACACAGCCTAACCTCAAATCTTTCCCAGGCCTGGGCTGTTGCAGTATGTGCAAGAGTCGAACCAGAGCTGATCTCAGAGCTGATCTCACACTGCCGTCAACCTGATAGGAAGGACGTGGAACAGAGGATGAGGAGACTCACAAAAGTGCAAGGAGGGCAGGCAGGGTGGAGCAGATTCCAGACACAAACTGGTGCTCTGCACCCAACCTAGCACCAGTGAGGAAGCAAGCGTGTGGGTGGCAAGCGGGCAGAGAAGGAAAAGCCAGAACAGATGCCTACTGAGGACTATGGCAACTCAGAAAGCTAAAGCCAGAAAGAAACGCCCATGAGAGGACCAGCGGCCAACCTCCGCCATCCCCCAGGCTCACACTGGAGAGTGCTAGGGTGGCAGGAGGTCGTAAGGAAGTGGGCTACTGCCCACTCCAGTGCCCATCCAGATGCTCGCTGCTGACAGAGGCCAGACCACATTCCTGGAAGTGGCTCTATGCTAGCTCGGAGTTTACATTCATGATCTGCCCTAAGGCCGTGGTCCTCAGGTGACACCCACAACTGCTCTTTCAGAAGTGCCTTTTTGCAAAAGGCTAAGCTGCATGTAGATAGATAACTTTTGCCATTGACTGGGCTGGGGGCCAAAATCCCAGCTACCTGAAGCCTGGGGCAAGCTTCCTCAAAAGGAAGGCTGTGTGTTAATGACAGTTTTCAGTATCTACAAGGACAGCACCTGACAGTCTGATACAGGCCTGGATAGAGCACTCCTTGGAGGAAGCAGTGTGTGGCTTCCTCTGTTCTCTAGGCAGTTGATAGACTGAACCCTGTAACTGTGAGCTAGAATAAATCTCCTCCCTTGTTGCTTTTCTCAGGGTCTTTTTTCACATCAACACTACAGGAAATCCAAGAACCCTCACAAAGTCACTGTCCATGTAACATTACCTGTTCATGCTGGCCTGACTCCCGCCCAGGAAGAAGCTGACAGGCAGAGCTGCTGCTGCAGCAGGCCTGGCAGAGAACTTGGGTGGCTGGTAAGCCCAAGGCATGTGGCTGAGATGTTTCCTGCTGACACTTCTGTTATGTCCACATTGTGAACTGATCCCCAGTCAATCTCATTAACACACCTGTGACTGTGTACACTATGTATGCAGAACACTTAAGGTGTAACTGAGGAACTTTCAGGTGGAATTACTGAGTCAGGATCTACTTATAACTGCAATACTTTGTCCAACATCCCCTGCACCCAACATGGCAGATGAAGGTATGGCGAGGTAACATTTGTCTTGGTGACTGTCCCTCAGTGCCATGTCCTGCTTTACCATGTTGTTGAAGGCATGTGTTTTAGGACTGGACCATGCTCAGTAGATTTCTGAATATATTGTTTTGTTTTGTTTCGTTTTTGTTTTTTGAGACAGGGTTTCTCTGTGTAGCCCTGGATGTCCTGGAACTCACTTTGTAGACCTGGCTGGCCTCAAACTCAGAAATCCGCCTGCCTCTGCCTCCCAACTGCTGAGATTAAAGGCATGCGCCACCACGCCCGGCTTCTGAATATATTCTTATGCTGGGCCAGCCCTAATGCAGGACAAGCACAGGAGGTCAGAGCTCTAACACAGAGGGTTTTTGGCAGGGACACATCTGCCTCCTGACCTTCCTTCCTAGAGTTCACATTTAGACCAACACCAGGTGGGGCTCTGGGAATAGCCCAGTCCTTTCTTGAGTGGAGTTGCTGGCTGCATGAATTCTATTTTTTACTTTGTATGTAGAACTTCATCAAGATATATATTTTTATAATGTTAATAATTTTTTAAAATTTGAAAATATAACTCCTACGGTTGGCAATGTTATGGTTTACCTTTTTGGTTTCTTTTGAGATAGTATTTCATGTAGCTTTGGCTGGCCTCCAACTCACTTGTGGCCAAGGATGACCCTGAACTTCTGATCCTCTTGCTGCATCTCATATGCTGGGATTCCAGGCCTGTACCACCTACATTAACAATACTGTCCAACCATTACCTGCACCTATCTCCAGACACTCTGCACAATTAAACCTTGCCCATCCACCCATTCCCAGCCCTGTGAAGCCTCTGTTCTACTTCTGTGAATCAGGCTATTCCAGATGACTCACACAGGTTTCCTTGCAGCTAGTTGATTTCACATAGCACAAAGCTTTCAAGGTTCACCCATGTTGTACCAGGTGGCAAAAGCGCCTTCCTTTCCAAGGACAAAGGGTAATGCATGGTTGTGTGCACGAGCACCCGTGCTTATCCAGGCCTGCACTCTTCCTTGCTGCTGTCAACAGCACAGATCCTAAGACACATGCCTGTTTTAGCCTGACCTGGGGACAGGATCGCTATGTCCCACAGTAGAGTGAGACTACTTCCTTCACAGTGGCTGCATCACTGTAGCATTCCCTACGGAAAGGCCTCACGATGCCACCCTGATTCTCAATGTTGCTTTACTAGTTCTGCAGTAGCCACCATCGAGGTGTGTGATCTGGAAACTACAGTGCCATGGGTCTCTTCTCAGGTGCTTCTGAGCATTCACTCAGCTTCCTGGAGAAGTGTCTGACCTATCCTTTCACCCATCTTTCACTAGATGCTTCAGCATTGCTGTCGGTCTTAAGAATTCTATATGTATCCTGAACACATAATTTGTACCCGATGCATCCTGACCCCAGCTTTCTCCCATTCTTGAATCACCCTGTACTTTGATATCCTTTGATGCACAAGTTTTAAACTTTTGTGTAGACCACAATTTATCTGTCTTTTCCTTTTGTTGATTTTGGTGTCATAATCAAACTGTCACTGCAGGGTCTGTGTCATGGATGTGACTCACTTCTGACTGACCCCTTTACAAAGCCATGTGTGCTTCTACAAGAGTTTCTAACTAGCAGTATGGTTTTGACAACTGTCTTTCCAAAAGACTCATAAGCTAGGTTTGACACCTGGCTGGTAGTACTATCTGGAAACAGTAGGAAGCAGGGACTATCCGAGGGAAGTGGGTCACGGGGGAAGTCCTTAGGGATGTTTGGATTCTGTGTTTTCTATGCACCCTAGGTAGACAGTCACTGCCACCCATTCTTGCCACAGGGATCTGCCTGACCATGGGTGGGCCCAGCACCACTAAGCTATGTGAAGTAAAACACTAACTCTTCTTGACTCCTCCCTTGTAGCTGTTTTTCTCAGATTTTTGTCACTGCAACAAGAAAACTGATATACTAAACAATGCTTTCTCTGAAGTAAGCTCTGACCTGTTACAGTAGCATGATGGCTACTAGGAGCATGTTGTCCCTGAAGCTGGACTTCTCTCCCCAGGACATGGCAGAGAGTGACCATAACATGGGATGCAGGGCACCCAGCTCTCAGTGTGGGTGGTGCCAGCAGCGCCTGCAAGTGTGCCTATAAGGTGACATCCTTTCTAAAAGCATGCCTTCTCCTCCACATACCTCTGTACAGCACAGGTGGGCTCTGGGTCTGTGCTGTGGCCTTGTGGATCTCCATACCCTGGGGCAGCATCCTGGGCCTGTGATCTCAAAAGTCAGACCCTTAAGGAGATAATCTACCTCCACGAAGAGTGTGAACTGAAGTACAGGTTGGAAAAAGAGAGCAACTTACATGGGTGACAGCTTCCCAGACAATTGCATGGCCTTCTGGGGTCCAGAGCAAGAGACTAAGAAGAAGGCGTCTGACCAGCTGTCCACATACAGGTGGTCTAGGGTCTCCACTGGGACTCTCAGCTGCTTCCTGCAGATCAGTAGCTGAGAGGTGGCCGATTCTGAGCAGCATCAGGAGATGGTTGATTAATACCTTCAGCTCCACCTGGGGAATACACATCCAGTGGGTTGAGACATTAGACTCAGGACAGAAGAGACTCTAGGACTGACTTGATGCTTTCACGCTCCAGAGAGAGAAACAGCCGGGTACCCAACACACTAGTTCACACACAGCTCCATATAAACCTAAATGGACATAATGGAAATTTCCTGCCTTTCTTTCATCTTGCCCACCAAGGAGCCAGGGCATCATGGCAGGACCTGACCTTTTTTTATGGAAGGAAATGAAGGCAAGTCCTCAGCAGAAGGTAGTCAGAATTTTCTTACTGTGGGAAAAATGCAAAAGGCCTCTTGAAGACTCCTGACCATAAGCTATAATCAATTAGAGTCCCAGGCCCCACTGGGCAGTGCTGATAAGAATGCAGGGCTGCCCCTGCCTGGGCAATGTGAGGGAAGCACAGGCCAGGCACACACAAGCTCGTTTGTTTTGTTGCAAACACTGGGACAGTTGTTCCTACAAGTCACAGCTTAAGCAGAGGGCACAAGGCTGTGGAATCCACATAATAACAGTAGTTGTTCTAAGTCCGTGGGTTGTTTTTGCATAAAAAATATTTATTTCATGCTGAGACTCCTGCTTGTTTCAAGAGTGGCCTATTGCTGTGTTTCACAGAAGCCCAGAGCTTCTGAGGCAGATACAGTGTAGAACATCACATCCATGTTCTGTCCTGTTCAGAGAATTCCCACAACTAACTTTGTGGATCTCTCAGAGCTGCTTCTAACCTGCAAGTTCAGGTCCAATCAGTGCCACCTGTTTCAGACAGCAGCACACAGGAGTGTTGTGTGAGTTCTCTGGACCACAAGGGTAACCATGAGAAAGATACCACAGGACTCTCCCACTGAGAGGATCAGTGTTCCTAGGGTGGCCACCATCTCAGTTGATGGCATCTGGAGAAGTCTCACCTTTCCCCTCTTTCTGATCTGCATACCCCAAACTCAATCCTGTTTGTCCACGCTGACTTTCCTCTCGGTGTGCCTTCTGCGTCTAGAAGCTTCTATAGGGGAGATGTGTGTCTCTGAAGTGAAAGATAAGCCTTTTTTCTTCATAACATATTTCCATTCTATATTATAAAGATTTACTTTTGCTTCCTATGGGAAACATGAGGAATAAAGAATGGGAAAACAGTCTACCACTCAGCATCATCTGACAGACCCAAGCAACCTATGCTCCACCCATTCGGAGTGGCTGCTCCTCTCTCACTCTTCCACAGTGTGCCATGCACAGCTTCCATGCCTAGCACACCTGGCAATGGGGTCTTCCTTGTAGTGTGCTAGTACATGGCTGGGATACACAGCACCACTCACAGCACACAGAGCTCAGGCTATGTCAGCTCCTGTAGCTATGGACTCTGCTTTGATGTCCATCAATCTGCAAGCAGCTTTGTGTGAACCTCTGCCTCTCCAGGAAGATTCTTACAAGTGGCAGGACAGTGTCTGAAGGGTTTGAGTCCCCAACTAAGCCCAAAAGTACATTAAATACAGGCTTTAGAAAAAGTCATGATCCGATTCAGTTAACCAAAGCAGAAGAACACAGTTGCAGGTGTTACCCAAGAAGGACAAATATGCTTTTGTATCACAAGTATAACCAGCAGAGGAAACTGTCTCATAGCACTTGCAGCCAAGTGACTAACCATGACTTACTGCTGTAAGTTAAGGGCATAAACACTAGCAAACTCCAGAATCCAACTATGCCTGTGTACTGTGACACAGTTCAGCCTGTATTCAGTTTCCTGCTGACTATAAAGGGGTTAAAGCTCCCAAGCCCAGCTACACAAAATGCCTGCATTAATACTTAGGAAGACACCTTCCTGGAGTGTGGCATACACCAGTGCCTTTGGTCAGACACCAAGGCATCAGTAATGGGAAACTCTGGCTTCTAGGACTAGGCAGTGGCTGCCTCTGAGTGACCAGCTAAGGAGTAAAGACAGAAAACAGTGAACTCCTCTGAATGGAGAACCCTGCTTTTATTCAGATGTCTAATCACCCCGTGTAAGACCAAGGTGTATTTGTAAAGAACGAGAAATACTCCTGAATCCAGGCTAGCTAGCAGGAAAATGCACCAGTGAAGAACTGTCTAGAAATTAAGTCCATTTTAAAAAGAAAGAAATTCATTTGTGTATACATATGCATACACGTGGGCAGTCGGGGTACAATGCATCTATAGAGGCCAGAGACAACTTTAGGAGTTAGTTCTTGCCTTCCATGATGTGCACCAGGATCAAACTCAGGCTGTCAGGCTTGGTGGTTGGTGCAGTTACTCACTGAGCCATCTTGCTAGCCCCTATATATTAAATCTTACAAGATACTCTGCATTTCAAGAGTCAGTCTCTGTTAGTATCTGTGATGCATATATATTAACAACCCATATCTACCAATTTAGTTCACACGGAATCTAACACAAACCAAAAATGAAAGGGCTTCAGAGATGACAAGTGCATCATACACCTGGATCATCCTACGAACAATAAGATGAGTGAGCTAGGCTGGGCAGCACGCCACCTTTAATCCCAGCACTTGGGAGGCAGAGGCAGTCAGATTTCTGAGTTCAAGGCCAGCCTGGTCTACAGAGTGAGTTCTAGGACAGCCAGGGCTACACAGAGAAACCCTGTCTCAAAAAACCACCAAACAAAAAAGAAAAAAAAAAAAAGGGGGGGAAAAAAAAGGAAAAAAAAGATGAGTGAGCTAGGATCATCCTTTGTCAGTTTAATGTGATAGATATTTTAAATTTTTATTTTATTTATTATGTGTGTGGGTGCGTGTGTGACACAAGTATGGGGAAGTCAGAGGATATGTTTCGGCCTTCTGCTATGTGTGTTATGGGTCAAACTCTGGTCTTCAGACTTCATAGCAAGTGAGATTGCCTGCTGAGCTGTCTTACCAGTCCAAATGTGATATTTTGAAGCAAAGAAAGTTTTCTTTTGAATTAAACACCAATCTTCAAATACATATGTAGATGATAACTTCTTTAAAACACTTTGTTCTAACCCAAAACCATCTGCAAATTTCAACTTTTTACAATGCCAAGGCTCATATTCACCCTACTAGGCAAGCCTTCAAGCCAATGGTTCTCGGCCTCAGCCTTCCGAATGTGACCTTTAACCCAGTTCCACATGGTGTAGTGACCTCTAACTACAAAATGACTTTCATAGCTCCTTCAGAACTATCATTTTGTTACTGTGATGAATCATAATGTAAATACCTGTTTTTTTCTGATGGTCTTAGGTGATCTCCATGAAAGGATCTTTGACACCCCAAAGGGGTCAAGACACACAGGTTGAGGACTGCTGCTTTAAACCAGTGAAATACAAGACTGCGCTAGCCTCTGATTTTGGAACAGACAGGAGCATTGTTCTATTCACACTGAGACCCATTCCTTTTATTACTAAAGTCAAAAACAGAGACTGAAGGCTTGTTGTTTTTCCCACCGTGTGCATTGGTGTTTTGCCGTCATGTGTATCTGTGTGAGGTTGTTGGACCCTCTGGAACTGGAGTTAGAGACAGTTTTGAGCTGTCATGTGGGTGCTGGAAATTGAACCTGAGTCCTTTGGAAAAAACAGTCAATGCTCTTAACCACTAAGCCGTCACCTTAGTGACGACATTTTTTAAAGCCAGCATAAATGTCTGCAGGGAGGTGGCAAATCTTTAATGAAAGCATGGCTGCTTCCTGAAATAACAACATTCTACTAACATCTTTGCTGTACACAGTTACAGTCCTATACATCGATACCCTGTTTGACCCAAGTGATTAAGATCACCTCAGTATGAGTCTGACTGATGCAGGAAAGCAGTGAGATGGAAGTAGACTAGTCAGGCTGCTGGTGGGCAAGAGAAGGCACTGACTGGCTCAAGATCCAGTCTCTGTCTTGGGATAGTCCTTCTCAGAGCAGCTATTGCCCTGCATGGCATCTCCTAGAGTATAGAGCCCTGGGGTGAGGCAGGAGGATAAATTAGGGCAACTGAGGCCACTGGGGAGAACAGATCAAATAACTCTGAAGACAGAAGGCCCAGAGCAAGATCAGCCTGACTGCTGGGGCAGCCTCTTGTCCTGGGTCCCTGTGGAGGCAGAAGAAGGTCACAGGCTGTAAGCTCAGCCCAGGTGGATGTGCACACATCACCAAAACATCTGACAAGTGCTCCGAGCCTGGGGACCTGGCTGGGGATGGGACGGGGTGTGGTGTGTGTGTGTGTGTGTGTGTGTGTGTGTGTGTGTGTGTGTGTGTGTAAAGGTAAGCCAAGTCAAGTTTCCCTTTCTGTTCTCCAAGCTCCCTGAGGCCCAACCCTGAGAGCACAGTAGGACCTGCACTTACCATGCTCTGCTCTCTCCGCTGACTCCCATCCTGTGGGCTGTAATAGAACACCAAGAGCCACAGCAGGCCGGCAGGAGGCTCAGCTTCCTCCCTCAGCAGTGACTCTGCCACAGCCAGGTCAACCCATCCTCCAAAGTGAGCAAACAGAAACCAGCTCTCAAAGGGATCTCTCGGAGACCTGCAACACAACAGGGCGCACACACGTGGACCCTTCCTCCTTTTGTTCAAAACAACTTTAATGTTTACAAACTAGCAGTTTAAATTGTTCTTTCCCATTGAACAAAAAGACCCTCAGATCAACTATGGGGATCCCCAAGTTCTAAGCATGGTTCTTGCCTTCTGTACCCCTAGGACACTTGATTTACATGTTTGAAATCAAGTTTGAAGGACAATGAAGGAAAAGGGAAGACAGGTGCAACCTCAGCCTTAATCCCTGTCAGAGGGAGGGCAACCCACCACTGAACAGAGCTGAAGGGTCACAGACCTCATCAGCAAGTATACCGAGCAGCCAGCCCAGGCCACAGCACAGATCTATCTGGCCTTTACCTCTCCCCTTCCAGAAAAAACGTCTTAATCTGCTTCAAACCCTTTCCTGCAGGTAGACACCAAGGCCCACGGACAACACAGACACTGACATTCATCCACCCCACCTGAACACCAGCTTTTTGTCTGAGCTGTTTTAAGAATTCAACTGGGAGGAATGTTTGAGGGCTCAAGCACTCAATCATACAGGTAGGCACAGCAGCCCCTACCGTGCTGTGGGCAGTATTAGTCGACCAGAGAATCTCAAAGGAAAGATGGACAAGAGAGTCTTAGGCTAACAAAGAATGAGCTGCCCTTTATCCTCTCAACATGGGCAAGCTGGGAGGCCAGAGACAGGATGAAGATGGCAGCACGCCTGCACAGGAATGCTTTTGGAGAGCAATACCTAGAGGCCTATGACATGCTGTAGAGTCATTTACTCTAGGACAGGCCAGATAGCTTTGGAGACACCGTTATTTACTTATTTTTAATTTATCTGTGTGCTTATTTGTATGTTCTTGGGCATGTAAGTGGCCACAAAGGCCAGAAAAGGGTATCAGAACCTCTGGAACTGCAGTTACAGGGGGTTGTGCGCCACCTAATGTAGGTGCAAGGAACCGACTGTGAGTCCCCTCTAAGAACAGCAAAGTGCTCTGAATCACTGAGCCATCTCTTTAGCCTCTGGAGAGAAAACGAAAGGGAAAACAATGCAAAGGGAATGGGATACAAATAGTTAGCATCCCTCCCACTGACCAGGAGCAGAGCAGCTCAGTCTCTTCCTAGAGAACCAGGGCACCGTGCGGGCAAGCTTCATTCTGGAGGTCTCTCTCCTTTGCAAGTGCCAAACTCTTAAGTGCAGCCCTTATTAGAGCTGACTCTATGCAGACACGCTTGCAATGCTGGCCCCTCACTGGACCCATAGCAATGCTGCATTTCTCCGTTTCTCACCTAGCCCAGTGAGGAGGATGTGTACTTGTGGGTGTGGGAGGGACCAGCAATGCCTTCAGCTGCCAACCTGCTCAAAGGAAGGTCGGGAGGCCACCTGTCAGGGGTGGTCAGGCTTTGCTTACCCACGAGTACAGTCTTCAACTGCTTCTCTGAGGAGTTGGGAAATGTGCAGCAGAGGCTGGAGCCGGTGTCCCTGTGGGATTGCTGTGGGTGGAGAGAAGTCAGAAAGGGAACTGAAGGAAAGCCAAACCCATGGGGAGACTCCTAAAGCTTAGACTGGAAGCATTGTGCTGAAAGAAATGCCCCTGCCCCCGCCATTCACAGAACCCATGTCATAGTTCTCTCTGCCAGGATCTGTCTCTGAGTCAAACTTCAAAGTTTCTTTTGTTGTCTTGTTTGTTTCAGACAGTGTCTTACTGTTATAGTCCAAGCTGCCCTTAACTCACTATGTAGCCTAGACTGGCCTTGAACTTTCTATTTGTCTGTCTTCCAGGAACCAGGACTGCCACCCTGCACCACCATGCCTGGTTCTAAATATCTTTAACGGGGGTGTATGCAGGTCAATGAAAGACTCCTGCCTTGCTACAAGATGTCCTGTGTTTTTCTTTTTACCACATTTTGGCTCCATCTCAAGTTTGTGACATCAAAATACAGAGGGACCACACCACCATACTTTCCTGCGCTGGGATCAGGCTGTGTCTCAGGTTTACAGTACAGGCCAGGGGGAAAGCACATAGACTGCGCTGGGATCAGGCTGGTGTCTCAGGTTTACAGTACAGGCCAGGGGGAAAGCACATAGAACCATGCAAGCAAAAGTTGTTGATAAGGCGTGTCTGATTTCACACCTGCTTATAAACATCTGACCTGCATGCATCTGTAGTTATAATGGATCACATGACAAAACCTGAGGTGGAGAGGTCACCACTGTTCCTCCACAATGTAGACCTGGGGCACACAGCAGCCCCTCCCTCTGACTTAACTTCTGAAGGTAAATAGCATTTCCTCTGAATTTTCGTTTCCTGAAGCCCCTGAAGGTCACGGCTTAGCAGTAATTTTTTAATGCTTCCAAGACCTCACTGTGGACATGAAGTACAGTTCTGATGAGCACTAAAATATCCAACTTTCCCCCAAAGCAGCAGGTATGCAAACTGTTCTCCAGATCAACACAGTGCTTCTTTGTTTTTGCTTAAAAGCCAGTGAGTGTTGACTTTGGGGGATGGGAAGGCAGGCAGCCTAAATTCACAATGTTGGCCATGACTGACCTGGGTTTCCGGAACCTAATCTCCAGTGTGTTTTGAGGTCCCCAGACTGCTTCCCAACAAGCCTGGCCTCAGACTTATGTAATGGGCCCAAGACAGTTGTAGTCTTTCCTGTTACACCAATAAAGTGTTCCTACTGTGTCCCCACTGAATGAAAAGAAGAAATAAAAAGAGGACACGACTACTCCTAGGCACAGTAGAGGAGAAGGGTTAAACACCATCATGCAGACATCCCACGAAGGTCACTGTGCTCCCTGGACCCCAGCTCTCTCTGAGAGGGCTTTGTTGTGTAAGCCATATAGGCAAAACCTACATCTTATAGACTAAAGGAAAGGGTATTTAGACTTTGTAAAACACTTTGGAATTCTGGATATTCTACTTACCTCAAACAGATCTTTCTCAAGTATAGGGAAAGAAGCCACAGTGGCCACAGCACAGAAACATGAGCCCTCCTCCATCCCTCCTCTTCCTGTCACAGGCCATGTCTACAGACTGTCTCATCAGAGGGAAAAGGCTCCTTTATGCTCATAGCTGAGTCATTCCCTCCACATGAGCTCACAGACAGTCAGAGATCAACACCAGTGATTACAGACATGGCCTTGGGAAGTAGACTGGCAGATGAAGCAAAAAAGGCTGGGCTCTAACAATAAAAATTTACCAAATCTTTCAAAATCTTTTCCTTTGAGGGGGGAAAAAAATCTTCCCCAAATTGCAAGGCCTCATCCTTCACTTAATCCTGTCTTCTGTCCAAGGCTGCATGGAGCAAAGAAGGAAAAACAAACAAGGGCACTGTTGTGTTCTGGCTTAGCCTGTCCCTGGCAGCCTCGGCAAAGCTGTTATCAGAGGCGGCCTTCATTTTCCTCATACCTAGGAAGCAAAGCATGCTCTCATGTAAGCCTACGCACAGACTGGACTCCTGAGAGCTTGAATGGACAAGTGCATTGTGTGTCTAGGAGGAAGAGAAGGCTTCCATGCTGCTCCTCCCTACACGTCACTACAACAGAGGCAGAGGTATCTCAGCTCACCTTCAGGGTGCTGGGACAGCGCTGCAGCAAGACATGGAGCACCGTAAGGAAAGTAGGTCCTGAGGGCAAACTTCAGCTGCAAGAGTTAAAGAGGAAATGGCATGAATGCTGGGGCTGAGAGGAAGTGAGGATGCTATAAACCTCTGCCTGTCTCGGCCCGTGACCCACTGTACCAATACATCCTCAAATATGTTTATAAGCATGCTTCCAGTTATCTCATAAATAGCCAAAACAAAAACAAAACAAACAAACAAAACTCAAAAACATCTTTAAGAGCCATTTTCTGAACTGAGGGAAATGACATGATCTTCCTGCCATTTTAACTGAGTTTTCTCCTCACAGAAGCCCAGCCACAAACATTATCTTCTACTTCAGAGAGGGCTTAGACCCTTGGACTCAGGATCTCAGTATGTCGCTCATGACAATGAAAGTCTCTAGCAAGCAGCTCTTACGGTGAGAGCATGAGGCTGGACTGACTGACCAGCATTCCCCCACAGCACAGAGGGGTTGTTGTTGTTGTTGTTGTTTTTAAATAAAACAAAAACAAGACCAGGTAAGGTCCACAGCATCTGAGGTACACATGCCATATGTACACAGCTTGATAATCTCGGGTGAGTACGTGAATCCACCTGACCAGCACTCCATCATGACTGAGAACTCTGCTATCACCCCAGGGGACTTCCCTGTCACTCAAAGTCAACCCCTGAACCCTAGCCTTGCAATCAATATTTTTATTTCAACAGGAGAGATCAATAATTATATCACTTATTCCCAAAGTTCTTAGAGATACACTGGATGTGCACACTTCTGTCCCTGGTCTTTGTGGTCTCAGGACTCCTGCTCAGAAGGCAGGACACACTAGGGTTTGCTTATATACCCCTATATATGAGTGCCGCCTGTTGTACATTATTAGAATTAAAGCTGCTACTAACGTTCATGTCTGCCTTTGTAGACAGGGCTTACTATTTTCTAGAGTAAGTAAAATGGAAAAGGTGACTGAGATAACTTTTCAAGGCCACCAGAGTTCCATTCTCACCACCACAGGGTGAGAATTACCTGCCAATACTGGGTATTCTGGAACTCACTGACTTTAGTTGATCTGGTTGGTATGAAACATTATTTCACACATGCTTGCTTCCAAGCTCTCTCTGTGTGGCAGGTGATGCTGAGCTCCGTTCATGTGCTCAGCGCTAGTTAGAATAGCTTTCCAAAGTGTGTGTCCATTAAGCACTGGCTGATGTTGTCTATGAAGCTATGAGACACAGTCTTCTAGCTTCATATGAATACTGCTTTCCCTCCAAGCCACTGGACAACCTGTTCATCTTCAAAGGCATTTATCACCAAACAGACACTACATTTTAAGGAAGTTCAATTTATCCATTTTTTTAAAATATGGTCAATATTTTTTATTGTTTGTTTGTTTATTGCATTGTTTCTAGAAAAGCTTTGATTATCCAATGCTTAAAAAAAAAAAAGCCAAGTAGTGGTGGCATACACCATGATCCCAGTACTCAGGTGGCTGAGGCACATGGATCTCTGTGAGTTTGAGGCCTGCTTGCTCTACAGAGTGACTTCCAGGATAGCCAAGGCTACATAGAGAAATCCTGTCTCAAAAACCAAAAAGAAAAAAGAAAAAGGATATAAGGATACATGTTCTCCTAAGGGCTTTATAGCTTTGACCTTTCTATTGAAGCCTCCCGTCCATCTCAAAGCACTTGTGTACCTTCTGAAGCACACAACCATGACCAGCCCTCGCCCCAGCTACCCCAGGAAGTTGTTTTGACACACTCCCTCACTCTGCTGCTCAAAGTTCTTGTACATGGGTCTGTATCTGGACTCTGTTCCATGTGTCCTGCCAATCTCTCACTGACTTAATTACTCTTAATATGAGTCCTCTGGTTGCTTCCTGACTTTTGCAGGTCCTTTTTGTGTCCAGCTAAGTCTGAAAGTCAGCCTATGCATTTGCATTTGAGAAAGCCTGCTTCAGGGGCCAGGGTCTTTCATAAAATGGGGGCTTGATTCCAAGCCCTACAGAGGGATCACTACTTGCCTGTCAGGAACCAGGGAGCAGATGTGAATGCTCTTACACATGCCGTCTCAGTGTTGTATATGGGCTGCCTGGGGTGCTCTCGGCTAACTAGCTTCCAGGTATTTTATGTGGGACTTGTCCATTTCTTCCATCAGTTTTGCTTCATGCATTCTGAATCCATGCCTGCTGTGACTGACATGTCTCCTGATGAACTAAAGTTCTGTCCCTGTGGATGCCACTGTCTAAGCCTATCCCGGAGTCGCTGCCTTCTCTGTCCCTGAGGAGCAGCTGTGTGTCCTTTCCGTGCAGCAGCTCTCCCTCCTTTCACCTCCAGCCCTGCCTTTGGAATGGGGTGTCTGGAAGCAACACACTTGGTCTTGTTTCAGTTCCAGTCGGACAGACATGCCTCCGTACTCCATCATCTCATTTTCATGACGAATATCCCTCTAATATGTTGGGACTGATCTATCTTTTAGCATGGTTTTTGGTTGTCCCATCTGCTTCTTTCCTTCACTGGACTATGTTACCTACCTCAGAAGTCCTGGGACCACCTTGAGTTGTGGTCCCTTGCCCTACTGTCCCCAAGGCCTTAGTGAGAAGTGGGCAGAGTTCCTATGCTAAAGCCCCTCTTGTTCTTGTCAGCTTTGTCGGACTCTTTTAAAAATACTCTGTCCCATGTGAAAACTCCATCTACAGGGGACTCAGCACAATCCACTGTTGGTCTGTTCAGCTGCTGAAACCCATCCTGGCCTATGGCTGCCTGTACTCTGTCTAGAACTGCACAAGCTGAGAACATGAGCTCAAGCCCTTGACTGCTGCTGAGCAGGGCACACTGGCAGTGCTATCTCATGCTGCCTACGTGGAAGTGTGGTGAGAAGACAGAAGCATGCCTGATAGTCCCTGACGATGGGACATGAGTGGGTTAAGAGAGCACCATACTTGGCAATCAACATAGTAGGACTGGTGAGACTGAATTCTGCACCTCATTAACAGATACAAGGTGACTCTTGCTATCCCACAAATATTCACCATAACATGTTTATAACAGACAGCAAATATACAAATAGCCCAAACGCCAGGAACCAGAAAATGGTTATATTATGCTCCATTTGTGTAGCAGACTGCCACAAAGCCACCTCTCACCACAGCCTAACTGAGCAGGGAAACTAGGCTCAGAGATCCTATGTGTACCCTTCTGTGTGTCTCATAAAGGGCAGACACGACCCCAACCAGAACCCTTTTGCTTTCCCAGTGGCTAATCAATGTATTTTAGAGAAACAGGAGTCAGGAATGCAACCTCAGCATGCATTTACTGAGGCAGGCAGAAGAGGGGCACACAAGAGTCAGCACCACCAGTGGCTCAAGTATTGTCTGAAGGTGGCTTCACTGCCATGTATGTTGTTATCAATAAGTGAAGCAAAGGAGAGAGGGTCAGCATGGACTAAGCAGGACAGCATCATGACTGGGCATAAAGCGTACACCTGAGTCAGGGGGAGTGAGCCAGTCACACACAGTTCAGTAGGTAGGTTGTCAGGGGCAGGATCAGGAAGACAAAATCAATTATTACATGTGGATGTGAAGACTTTGCAATCAGGAGACGGCTGCTCCCCTGTATGGAGCTAAAGGCAGGTGATAATCCTGAATCCTTATCTTGCCAGGGCCCAGTGTGTGTCTCTCTCCCCTAGACACATGTGGTCAGCAGGCACTATCCTAAACTAAAGGCACCGTTACTCCAACACCAAGACCAGCAGAGACTTAGGGCAAACCCGGAACAACACTCAAGTCAAGCTAAGGACTTGAGTGTTCCTTCCTGTCCCAACTTGGGCATCCTAGGAATCCAAGGATGATGTTTGTTGGAGGCCGTTTCCTCCCTGGGGAACCAAGAGTGTGTGAGAGAGGACAGCATACACTTACAGCTGTGCTCACAACAGTGAGTACCAGCCAGTGCATTGGCCGAGGTTTCCTCCCAGATGCCAGGCTGGGTATGCTCCATCTATTTAACTTCTCCAGGGAAAGAGGGATGGTAAGAATAAACCATGCAGGTTTATACTTGCCCTAGAAAGCAGAAACCCCTGCTAAAACCCGAGAGACCTCTACAGCCTTGGGCTGAGTAGGATTTTAGTGGGTTGAGCACCCGAGCTCTGCCCTTAGTCAAATGGCAGACAGCATCACAGGGGACGAGGGCACAATCCACAAGAAAGGTGTCTAGAACAGTACTACTCTGAGGAGGCAAGCATCACATAAGCATTAGCCCTGTGGCCACTGGTTACAGCAGCCAAAGCTATAGACAGGAGAAGCTCCTGTGTATTTTGCCCTTGCCGTTGCTGTCCAGCCTCTGCTGATGGGAACCTAGAGTCCTCTGGTCTACTTGGAGGCATTTAACCTCCACTCATTCTTCAAATGCCTTCCTTTTCCCATCCCCCTCTCTCCTGAAGCTCTGCTGGGAATAAAGACAGTGATCATGGAGAACGCCCAGTTTGCAGTTCCTATAGTACATCCTGGGTAGACTCCATGTCTCTTACTGGCCACAAGGCCAACTGCAAACAGAAGGACAAACACAGAGGGCCAGGGGGAATTCTCCCCCTAGAGAGCTGGCCAATGTGAAGCCACACTCAGGCACAGCAGTGGGCAGATGGTTCTAGGAACAGGGCATGGGGAAGAAAGACAAAATCCTAAGTTATTTTTAGTGAAAATGTTTCTTCTCCACAGGAGTGGTCCTTTGGAAGCTTTCTTTGTGAACAAGACTCCACTAACATTTCTGAAAACAAGGCTGGGAGCGTAGCCAGTGTCAGAGCATGCGCCTAACACGTGTGAGGCTGTGGGTGGTCTCCAACACCAGAAAAATAAAGATCCTTTCAGCTCGTTACCAAATGCCTGTAGCAGCAGTAGCCTGCTTCACTCTGAAGTGACTAAGCAGCATCCCCTGGGTGAGGTACCTGCTTGTTTTCTTTTTTCAGAGCTTCTACCAAGCACGATGTGAAAACCTGAAGAGCAGCTAGTACTTCTGGGGCTCCATCAGTTTCCAGCAGCACAAACCTGAACAAAGCAAAGGGAGATGACAGCACCCTGCTGCTCCACACACAGCGCAAGCCCATCAGTTCATCAGACTGCAGCTCCTGAGTGAAGGCAGGAGGGAGCAGCCACCCTTCCAGCCTCTCTCACATGGCTTTCTCATGGGTACTTCGGTGTTCACAGACCAGACAGTGCTAGCAACAGGTGTTCTGCTTTCACCAGCGAGGACAGAGCTGCCTGGAGAGTGGAGATTCCGACACACTCAGTCGGAATCACCAGAGTGGGGCTGTGGAATTAGCTGTCCTCGGTTTAGTTTCCATGCCCTTTTATACAACTAACTTTTCTTTTTGTTTAAGGAAAGAAACCTCAAACTTGATTATCCTGAAACAAAAACAATAACATGTCTTCTAAGACATGTCTGTCTTAAATGGCATGTCTTCATGCCATTTAAGTTAAGAGTTGGTATGTTTCAAGAGCAACACAAATGGTGAGGTATTGGTTGTAAAAATTCCTTTCCTGTGTTGGGGCTTGATGGCGCTTGCCTTTAATCCCAGCATTCAGGAGGCAGGTGGGTCTCTGAGTTTAAGGCCACTAACAAACAAACAGACAAACACTCCTTTTCTAGGTCTGGAGAAATGGCTCAGTGGTTAAGAGCACTTGCTGGTTTTTCAGAACACTTGAATCCATTGCCAGTATCCGTAGCAGGCAGCTCACAACCTTCCGTAACCAGCTCCTGGGTCCAACACCTCTGACCTTAGTGTATCTATAGGAATCCATAGGTGCCAACTCTCGTGACTTCGGAGCAGAGCCAACTTGTGTGTTACACACTTCTTGTAACTGGTCCTCTAAACAAAGCACAAGTTCCTAGGACCTAGTCTTTCAAATAAAAACACCATTCTGCTGAAATGTGGCGTTTCCTCTGTCTTTCAGAGAGTTCTTTCTGTTCAGAATAGTTTTGTGCCTTTTGGCTTTCTTTAGGTCTGTGACACAAGCCCAGCCAGCCCTCATGTGGTGAAGGGCTGTACTGCATCTTTACTTGGAGCTGGGACAAACGCTGCATGGATATTTCAGTACCCAAATGAATCCCGCTTCTCTACATCATTTGAGTATAAAGGTTAAAGAATGCCACCACACTCTGGAGGCTGCCTTTCCAATGCACAGCAACTTCTGAGTTTTCACCCCTAACTACCAAGAGCGCAAACCTCTACGTTCCCACACCAGCCAGAGACCAACTGCTCCCAAAGACAGTATATTTACCTGAACATTTCATCAACAATTCTGAAGATGGCAGGTTGGCAGGCTGCTTGAGGCTATAAAAGGAAAAAGCATGAAACAGAGAAATACAAGAGGAGTCTATCAATAACAACTTTGGATTATTAGGCAAACAAGAAGTTCGGGGCTGCTCCAGAAAAGTGACACATTCCATTAGGTTAAGAAAAGAAAAAGTACTTGGTACCCAGAAAAAAAACATAAAATGCCAGCAGTAGTTCTCTTTGAGCATGGGCTGTGGGCAAACTTTATTTACTTATTTTGTATTCCTGTTACATACCACATTTTCTATAGTAAGCCTGTATGTAAGAATAAGTTTCATGAGTGGTTAAGAAGCACTTTATGACAACAGGACTCAGGCCCTACTCAGCAGCACACTCCACCTGCTGACCTCTCACCCTCCACCTCCCCACCATCCTCGTCCCATAGTTGGTAATGAGCACCTAAGAATCAGGTGGCCACCACTATCGGACATTAAGGGTACAGTTAGCAGTTAATGGAAAGTACAGCCACGTGACACCCGGCGAAAGCTCCCCAATCTTTTCTAGAATACCCTGTCGGTAGGATTTAATGGTTTCAATCCATAGAAACTGGCTTCCTGAGGCCTAGGAAGAGCCAGCTTACTTATATTTTTAGTCAGAGCTTAAAACTTGAGTTTATGATAGATTTTTTAAAAAGCCTACTTGTATTATAAAACATTTCACAATAGCAAAGGGAATTTCTGGAGTAATTTTGTGTTTGCTATGACTAGCTTTGGGAAACATTTTTTTAGCCATCTTGGATCCTATGCATCACTTTTCTGACTTCTCTGAACCACCCTGAAGAAAGTTGAGTGTTTCTTTGGCTTTCCCACTTAATAGTTAATTCTGCCATAGCAGCTTAACTTGCAACATGGAGTATGTGCCATCTAGTGGCCATACATGACCATTACAGGCTGCCACACAAATGATGGGAAGCTGTCCTTTTCATCAAAGACATTTATGATTTGCCCGTTAATGCTTTCTCCTTTTCAAATAAAGCAACCCATGATCTCTAACCCTTTGTCAAAGTACATCTTTATCCAAATGAAGCAAACCTAAATTCCTCATAAACTTGTTACCTACTTAAGAAATTAACAACAGAAGAATGGCAGGTTATTTCATGGCTTTGATCTCAAAAAGTCATTTAATCTGCCTGCTTCTCAGCCTCACTGTAAATACTAACAGTTGTTCATGCACTTGGACACAGGCCCAGAGAACACTGAAAGAGTTTCTATGTGTTCATAATGGAAAAATCCAAACAGAAAAAAAAAACAAAAAAAACAAACCCAAATTGGATGTCGTAAAGAAATACAACTCAGCTAAGTTTGCCAGAACAATTCTGTTCTATGTAGGAATGCACCTCCTAACAACAAAATCTGAAGACCCCACCACAGCCACACGCCCACAGGCACAGGCACAGAGCTGAATGTGCACTGAAGGAAAACCAGACCAGAACTCGATGCAGGGAAGGAAAACCATTTTCTTTTATTCCAAATGGCTTAAGTACCCTACCCTAGCCACTGAAGACTTGAGAATCATGTGGTCTGATAAAATGGATTTCTAAACAGTAAAGAAGAGAAGACTTAAGAAGTAACTGGGTGGCTACCAAAACCACAAGAGGATGCAAGGAAGAGTGTTCTGACCTAGTTTGTCAAAAAGAAAACTGTATGGGCTTTCCTTCAATGCAGTGGTTTCCTTCTGAACAACTGAGCTGGTGATCCCAACCCAAACAAGCCACAGACTCCACCTACTCTCTGCACGTGCCTGGGCTGGATCTATATGCCGAGGCCTTCCTTTGTGAGGACTTCAGATTCGTGGTTTCTCCCACGTCCACAAACTACTTTAGATTCTAAAACAGGAAGAGACGAGCAGGCAGGGTACCTGCGGAAGTAGCCACGACAAGAGTTAATGTGTAGCCCCTCCTTACCACTTGTAAGAACCTCTTTCTCCTCTCCAGTCTTCACTGGAGTTGTCCCAGGACATAATTTCAGTGTCAGTAAGTTGTTTCATAAAGACCGAAGTATTCACAAGTCCCTATGACACAGTTAAAGCTGATTTTCTCATCAGAATTAAAGCTTTACTGCATGGTTCTCTGGAAGCCAAATCCCACCTCTTATAGAATCCTTTCAAGGAGGAGGCAAATGTTTAAGCCCTCTGCACAGTGTTTCACTGCCCAGGTGGGACACCATAGGTTCCTCTGCATTCTAGGGCTCTACAGCCATGCCCTGAAACAGAGTATCTGTTGCCATCATATTGCCTACCAAAATGGGGGTGGGGGGAGCTGTCTCAGGTTCCATCTGCTCATCTGTTTTTCTCCATCCCACAAAATCTGTTCCTTCTCAAACTCTCCTCCATCTGGCCTAACAATCTTCATGTAGAGATTACTTCACTCCAGGGAAACCATGTCACCAAGAGATGCCAGAAACATGTCTATCCCCCCTTCTTGTCCACCCTCACCCCTGACTTTCAATAAGCCTTGGAGGATAAACAGATGATGATGACGATGATGATGATGATGATGCCCACAACAACCTGTGGCCTCTTTACCTTACCAGAATGTTCTGTCAAGTACACATCCCCTTTATCCGATAAGACACTTTCCTCTAGTTCCCCTCTGCCCAGGATGGCCTATTTCCACCCCTCAACAAAACTCAGGAAGATGAGTCAACACAGACAGTACAGAGTATCGAGAAGAGAGGTGAGGGGTGGTGGAGGCTGCTTCTCACTGCACCACAGACTGTGTGAGCACTGCTGACTCTCTAGTTCATCCATGAAGCTTTCTAGCCTGCTCCTTTCATCCCAGGGGATCCGAGATTATTATAAACCACCTACCACTCCAAAGAGGCTGAGAACACACAGCACATTTCTCAGGAAGATGGCACACTTTTTCTATCAATTGTTTTCAGACTCTCTCCCTCTCTCCCTTTCTCTCTCCCTCTCCCCCCACTCCCCGTGTGTGTAGATGTGTTTGACAGGGGGGAGGGGGACAGAGAGATGGGGGAGAGAACTAGAAAAGGTATTCATAAGGTGATTATCAGGGAAAAGTGAATGCCTCTCATAAAAAGACAATGGAGGGTTAGGAAGAATAAAGTCCCCAAGTCTTCTAGGACACAGAACCAAGAAGGAGACAACGGATTCTCGAGTGACAGCTCACGCTCAGGACAGATCCCCTCTCTAGGCTGATTTTTAATGTTGTTTGATGTTTACTCAGAAAATGGTCATTTGAGAAAATCAGCTGAGAAGTTTTCCCTCCAGTTTGCCCACCAGAGCATCGGCCCATCTCCCATGGAGCCAACTCACCCTACTCTTCTGGCAAGAGACAGCCCTCTTTGTCCACAGATATGAGTTAAAAGGCAACTACAGTCACTACAGAGACACAAATACATACAAATCCAAACAAAACCAAAGAAAGGCCTCTTCTGAAGGAAGAGCCACATAGGCTTCATGGTGAACTCCTTTGAGTTAAAAAAATGATTTGGTTTTAGAAAAAAAATCTACATATATATATATATATATATATATATATATATATATATATATAAAACCATTCACATCTATAATGTAAAGTCATTGTTATAAATACATACTTTCCTTATGGCATTTTCTTTTCTATTTTTGAAATGTTAAACATAAAACTAAACAACCCTTTCACATTTTAGAATCTATTTTGTTTTAAAAGATTCAGGTTTCTTACAACAAATTTGAGCTTTCTTTTTAATCTTTACCAGATGTTGTTTATACTACAAGCAATTTTTTTCAGTACCCCATAATGCAATTATTGTTTAATTAGTGATAAATCTGTCATTCTTGGGCTTAAAACCTTAACAAGTACCAAATGTCCTCTTATGTTGTAAGTTTACATGAGGTCTCAGTGTCAAGCAGAGAAGGGGGGTAGGGTGGGGTGTAAGTTACGGGATGCCCAGCTTTGCACACTGGACAAATACCTCCAGGTCTAGTCCCCGTATGTCTATGCTCAAAAGCAGTTTCTTGGGCCCCACTGCTCCTCAACCTGGCCTCTGAATAGGAGGAACTGCCATGGTCCACTATTTCTTGTGGTCTGTGATCCTTCTCCCATTCATCTCCCAGGAGCTACAAAGCCTGGAAGCCCATGAGTGAAGATTACCCTGCGCCCTGGGCTTTTCATTGGAGACAATGCTGGAGTGTCTGGTGCCCCCCTGAGGTTAACACTGGAAAGTGCAGTCCAGACCAAAGCCCCACCACACTTACTTGTCTAGTTGACCAAGACTAAGCCATCCACTCCAGCTCTGGTTTAATTGCATGTACCACATTAGAGTTCAGGCAAGAAGTACACTAATGAAAATGCGGGGAAAGAAAATGCTAAAACATTAGAGAAACAAATCCAACAATGTTGAGGACAGGAGTTAATTCTTTGGCTGTATTTTAGCAATGGGATTTTTCAGGGAAGTTTTCTCCTTGTGAAGCTGCGGCGACTGCCCTCTTAAGAATGAGGACACTTCCTGGCCAACAGGAGGAACACACTGAGCTGTCTGAAGCTGGAATAGACAAAGACACTTTTTACTGAGCTACCAACTCTTCCAGGGAACAGTTTTTAACTTAAGACCCTGCCTCCTGCCTCCCATGCAAGTACTCTTTGGGGTAGCTCTCCCAGGCCCAACTGTGGTGGCTGCCAGCAGGCAGATCAGCCCATGAAGGAGTGCAAGGGAGGGCATGGGAACCAGGGTGCTCCTGGCTCTGGCACGTAGCACAGTGTAGCAGCCAAGCACAGGCCACCCCACCACCCAGCTGGCCCTTTTCACTCAAATAGAGAACCCAAACAATAGCCTTCTGGGCTCCACACACAGAACTATAACAGGAAAACAGCCTTCTTGATACAAGCTCAGCCTGGGCATGGAGCACAGTGCCAAAAGGGAGGCATAATTAGCAAGTGGCTTTCAATACTTCTCCTGATGTCAATTTTTAAGGTCAGGTCTGAGGTTAAGGATTATGGTGTCCTGGTGACTGCTCTGTCAAAGGAAACACAAGACCGTCTGTTTTGGAACTTTTAGTCTGCATAGTAAATGACAAACTGGGGTTAATACCCTGATCTATTTGGGGCCACCAACTGTGGCAGGCAGCCATGATATTGGGGACAATCTCAGGTTGAGATTCAAAGATTGAACCTTAAACACAAACCGGTTTGGGAATGTATTTTTATTTCACAGATCTCACACATGTGCCTGCACACACATCTTGTTTGGAATTAAGGTGACTTCTGACTAGTCTCTTATCTTATTCATTCATTGTCTTAACGGAAACTGCCATACCTCTGATGTCTCTAAAAGGCAGAAGGACATTCAGGGAGATCATTACACTTTGTACAACTCTTTTATCTTTTGTTTTTGCTACATTTGGGTAACTATAGAATTTCCAGAACTCATTCTGGATAGTCCCAAGAGATGGGAATATAATTAACAGTGCTCCACACAAAACACAAGTTATGTAGACCATCACACTTTAATTACTGTCAGAATCCAGCACTAATGCAATTGGCATCAGGTTTCCTAGGCAGCAAAGTGCAGCAGTCTAGCTGGGTCTTAAAGATCTGATACTGCACATGGCCCTGTCAATGCTGGAAGATGCTGCGCTGCGATAAATGAATCAGATGATGCAATTAGGAAGCAGGTTCTTCAGGTTACCCCTGTAATCACTCAACCAGGTCACGGCTTATTCTACCCTGCTGGGCTCGAAGGCTCTCTGGGCTCAGGATGGCAGAGGAGAACTGCCTAAGCCAATCAGGGGCTTCCAGCTTGTTGTCTGTATTGTAATTATCTCCATGAACCTCACGGCATAGAGAGGTCACATCCTGGCAATGCCACAATAAATTAGACCAAATAACACCCCCTTAAATCCCTCCCTCAACCATAATAAAAGCTCTGAAGCTCCCACACATGATCCTGATAAACTGCTACTAAGCTGTGTGACAAGGAAGTGACAGCCAACTACCAACCCAGACTGAGGTCCCCATAATACAGTGTCTGTGGGAGGGGCCCCTTCCTGTGTTCTCTGAAGGATGGCTTAGGCTGAAAGCATCAGCTAACAGATGCAGACAAGCATCAGAGAAGAACCAGTAACACCAACAGACAGTCAGGCAGTCCATGGGACCGGGAGGCTTTCCACTGAGGGGAAAGGATGACGAAGAAAAGGACAAGCAACCTGGGAGGAAAGGACCCAGGGTCTTCATCTGGCACTGAAAGCAAAACAGACCAGAGACGAAGTAACTCCCATCACAGTGTGCACACTTAATTTAGAAATAGAGACATTTACAAGACAGGGTAATTTACTACCTTAAATCTGGAAGGGGCTGTCCAGGGGCTTCTAGATGATCTACAGAGTCTATTAAGAAAGTTGCACTCTTATTTTTAGCCTTAATAATCTATATAATGCTTTTGAAAATTGTAAGAAGTAGCAATCATGCATACAAATGCACATACATATTCAAGGGAGGGAGAGAGAGGGAAGGGGAGAGGGAGGGAGGGAGGGAGAGAAAGAGAGAGGGAGGGAGGGAGGGAGAAAGGGGAAGGGGGGATTCAAGCAAGTGGTGCCCTTACAGTCCTCAATCTGAAAAAGAAGATGTCAATGATGCAGGCAGCCAGGCAGCCTCAGCACCTTCCTCAGCCTAGCCAATGACCAGGGCAGATACATGCTCTCCCATTTTCCTGGCACTGAGTTGAGACATCGCTATCCTGCACTACTATGGGAACTTGCCTGCACTAGGTACCCCAGGATCCAAGAGGCACTGGCAGCACTGAAGAGGTTATTGAGGTCCTCGAAGACAGCAGCACTGCACCTGTAATGTTGTGCTATTAGCCACACTATAATCCTTAACATTACATGTAAGTTCTACTTTTTTTTTTTTTTTTTTTGGATATTTTTCTTTTTCGAGACAGGGTTTCTCTATATAGCCCTGGCTGTCCTGGAACTAACTCTGTAGACCAGGCTGGCCTCGAACTCAGAAATCTGCCTGCCTCTGCCTCTTGCCTCTTGCCTCCTGCCTCCTGCCTTCTCCTGCCTCCTGCCTCCTGCCTCCTGCCTCCTGCCTCCTGCCTCCTGCCTCCTGCCTCCTGCCTCCTGCCTCCTGCCTCCTGCCTCCTGCCTCCTGCCTCCTGCCTCCTGCCTCCTGCCTCCTGCCTCTGCCTCTACCTCCCTAGTGCTGGGATTAAAGGCACGTGCCACCACTGCCCGGCTAAGTTCTACTTCTAATAGGACCCACCTGACTGTTCTGACAGCACCAGTGGCTAGATCCCTGCCTGAATGGATAAACCCTTTAAAACACTGAAGACTTTACCCAAATCTAGGTCTGTTACTTCTGGAGCAGGGGTTGGCAGTTTTCTCTCTGGACACTGGCTGGCTTTCCTTTCCTTTCCTTTCCTTTTTTCTTTCTTTTTTTCTTTTTCTTGGTTTTCTGAGACAGGGTTTCTCTGTGTAGCCTTGGCTGTCCTAGAACTCACTCTGTAGACCAGGCTGGCTTCGAACTCAGAAACCCTCCTGCCTCTGCCTCCCAAGTGCTAGAATTAAAGGCGTGCGCCACCACTGCCTGGCTCTGGTTGGTTTCTAACAAGCACTCTGAACACACTAAATATCTTTCATATTTTTAATGGGGTCTTGCTATGTTGTCCAAACTGTTTTTAACTACATTTTATTTATGGGGAGAGGGAAGACATATTAGAGCATGTGTGGAGGTCGAAGGACAACTTGTGGTAGTTGGTTCTCTTCTTCCACAATGTAGCTCCTGGGGATTGAACTCACATTGTCAGGCATGCACCTTTACCCACTGAGACATCTTGCCCACGCAAGCAGATTGGTTTTAAATGAGGCTCAACTGCCCCTCCCATGTGTGCCTTAGAGGAGCTGAAACAAGTCAGTGCACCACTCTGCTCAGTTGACTGCTTTACACACACAGGCACACACACACACACACACACAGAGGCACACACACACACAGGCACACACACACACATGCACTCACATGCTTTTTCCTATTCCTCTTTTGTGTATCTTGCAAGAAACCAGTTTACCTGAAAGCTACTCATATCTCGGTTAGCCTGTCACTGGACTAAATGATAACAGGCTCTGCCTTCCCTGGGGGGGGGGGGGGGAGGACTCAGGGTGAAACTGTCACCAGGTATTGGGTAACAGGTCATATTGGCAGATGTGACGTTTAATTTTTTGGTATTTCTTTTCCTTTGGGACAGTGGTCTTTATCTCTGTTTCCACAGAACCTCACTAACCCCATGGGAGGCAGACACTCTGACCTGCCAGGCCCTGACCTCTGCCTGGAAGCCTAGCCACTGGTGCCAAGACTCTTGAAGGAGTCTTAGGCTCTTCAAAGAAGTTGGGGCCTCTGTATGAAGAAGATTCACCAAGAAAAAAACTTAGACAAGTCTTCACTGATTTTGTTGCTTTAAGCATTTTTCGGCACTTGTTCGTTTCTGTTGAATACTTTCTCCTCATGAAGAGTTGTAAGTTCGCTCTCTAAGTTTGTACTAACTGGTTTCTTCTCTCCCTTGTCTGCAAGATCTTCAATTTTAAGCATCTGTTCCTCGAAATGAAAACAGTATTTTTAAAAAGCCTATTCTGCGTCCCTGGCCTCTTCAGGTCCCCCTGCAAACTGCACTCTATAAATGCCACAGGTGAGGACATGGGCCTCTCTCCTCCTGTGAAATGGGACAGAGTGGTGGAGCAGGGCAAATGCAGGAAAGCAAATGATGGGTCTCCTTAGCGGTGGGAGGTGGGGCATACCAACACACACACAGAGACAGGAGCTAGGGCACTTCTGATCACAGAAAAGCCCTCGGGCATTGGACACTTCTAACAAGACAGAAATGATGAAGTTTAAAGATCCTGAATCTGTTCACACTTGATAACTTAAGATGTTATTCTTAGCAATTCCTCTAAGGATTTTTTTTTTTTTTTTTTGTCACCAAAGCCCGACACGTACCAGGAATGACTCTCTTATACAGCACTCCATCCTTCTCAGGCAAATTATCTTGCTGGAGAAAAGCTTTTCAAAAAGATGCAGTGTTGCTTTTTCAAGACTGGGGAGATGCCGAAACCAGAGGCTGACCACAGAGGACGTGGGTAGAACAATTTTTTCCCTTTGAGCAAGAAATAAGCAGAAGGTTAAACAGAAATAGATTCCTGCAAAAAAGAAAATAAGCCATGTTCAAATGGAAATCACTAATCAAGTGTGTCAAGTTTCTCACCACGGCTTGACAGCAATCAATATTTACGCACCTATTTGCAAAATACTATGTTAGTCACCCGCCTAAGATCTTACATGAATGGAGGCTCCTTCCAAACCTATAAGCACATACATAGTGAATAAAGGGAAAGAGGAAAGTGAGTTGAACAAAAGCCCTGTGATGCCCACAAAGTATGGTCATGAAGTTAAAAATGTTATGTCTAAAATGTTTGAAGGAGTCAAGTACACTAAGACCTACCCTGAATCTATAGCACTAAAGACATTACCTGGCCATCAGAGCCTCCATTTACTATCTATTAAACAATAGTGGCTGGAAGGCTTTGATGTGCTAACACCTATAATGCAGAGCAGAGACTACCCTGTGAATACTCAGTAACTTAAATGCAAATCTCCTGCATCACGGGCCTCATGTTAGAGCCCAACCATGTCATGTAGCTTTATTTCTGCCTTCTGCCTTTTGTGTGCAGTGTAAATGTGTGTGACAGTGTGGTAAAAGTGTGTGTATTTCTGTGCACAAGTGTATGCTGCGGCCACAAGATGGCATGACATCTTTTCCTCTATCATTCTCTACCTTTACTCCTTTGAGGCAGGGTCTCTTCCTGAAACTATAGTGCATGGTTGTTTTTTCTTCCTTTTGGCTAGGCTGGCAGCCAGCTAGCACAGCAATTCTCCTGCCTCCATGTACTCACTTCCTCACCCTCACACACAAACACTCACTGCTGGGGTTACAGGCATGTAGAAGAGAACTCCCAACTTGGAACTTGGGTGAGGGCATGCCTGGGTAGGAGTACTGCTCCGTATGTCACTGGCACCCACGCCTCCTCAATCTTAGTGTAAAGGTACACCCCAGCGTGTGTGGGACAAGCACATAGTCATAAACAGGGACCCCTCTGACTTTCAAAGTCTATCCTAACTCACATGTCACAGTCATCTTATGTGGCCAGCTGGTGTTAGTCATCTATGCTCCCAGGAGCTAATTGTACTCACACACTTCTCTCATCAACTGTAGACATGTTTTTTAAGCCAATCACCTCTCCATCTCTCTGGACACCACACTGATATCTACTGCTTCAATCTAGCTCTGAGGCCAACTACCCATGGTCAGTGCACCCATCAGTTAAAGGCTGATCCACAGAGTATGATTCTTCTGGTTAAAAACACCTTCCCATGATCCTCTCTTCAGGTGTAACAATTTTAAAAGCAGCTCAGAATTCACAACCATCTGTTCATTATAAAAAGAATGGCCAAATGAAAAAGACCTACAAGACACAGTGGGTGATGGGCCTGGAGTTTCTAAGCCCTCTCCAGGTACGCCATTCTCCCATCATCTTTGTATTCATCAACCTGGATGCTCATCAAGCCCCGTGGTTTGGCTGATGCATTATTGGCCACTGGAAAATGCACCCAATTCTGGTAGTCACAAGTCTGGTTGCTCTGGGGCTAGCACATGAAGCTCTCTAGGGGACAACAAGACTCATGCCTTATCCTAAACTTACATATAGCTGAAAAGGGTCTAACATACCAAAGATCCATCCATTACCTCTATCACTCAGGGAATCTCAAAAGCTTTAGAAGCTTGGACAAAGACCACACATATATTTCTTACTCTGTCATAACCTCGAAGCCATGCATCCATTTCCTCTTTAATCTGCTTCAAGCACAGAGAAAGAGACATCTACATGCTGTCATCAGACTCCACAATGTTTTTGAAGCACTGGATTTGGGTTTAGTTCAGAGGACATGACACACTCAGTTTTTAACATGCCATAGATTAATCAAAGAACCTTAGCAGTCCTCCCACCTCTGAAAGATTTCAGGCAATCGGCACCTTGCAGATGCTGGGAAAAGACTCCCAAGGATGAATTTTTTTAAAGAGTTAGGTCCTACATTTAGGTCAAGAAATTAAAAGGTTCCTCTAGGTTATCTAAACCACGAAGGGGAACCACCATGAGTTGTTTAGAGGAAACAGACTGCCCATTTCTGGAAATGTGTGATTGTATTTGGAAACCAAGGCCAAAGATGCCCAGCCCATTATAAAACACAGGAATCCCACTGTGTGCTGTGGTAAGCAGTCAAGAAGCTAAACACAGGGCAAGGATACTTTGGTCAAAGAAAGCTGGGGTTTCTAGAAGGCCACACAACCCATGTGGGAAACTGTTCAAGCTGGGAGGGGTGCAGGGTGTGGAGCCACAATCTGCATGGCTCACTGAGTCAGCCTCCTTTGTGGGCATGTGGCGGAAAGCATCCATGGAAAGGTCCCAGCTGATGAGGCTGCTGGGTTAGCTTGCTGGTCTGAAGCTGTTGGAATTGGACATGCTGAGGACCACCCAGCATTTCTGGACAGTCTGTTCCTTGTGGATTAGTAGACATAACTTTCCAAACCAAATAAACTTTATTAGTTGCTGAGGTAGAACGCTCTAACATAAGAGAAATGAGAGCAAGGGTGGGCGGGCAGACCCTGGGTCCTTGGACACCTCGCCTTGGCTCCTGGCTCATAATGTCTGAAACTGCTATTGGGGTTTACAAAAGATGCCAAAGGCATTCTGCTTTAATCACTGTCCAAGAAGAAAGGCTGGACACAGAGACACCCCTGCAGAAGATTCATACGGAGATGGGCCTTCCCCTGTGCTATGAAGTATGAAAGGAGAGCTGGTAGGAAACCCATTAGAACCCCAAATGACTCAACTAAACTGCAGATGACAATTAATTACTCAACAGTCATGACTAACATGGCAGATTTCTCAGAAAATTCAGACGTACTGGGTAAACTGTGACAGAAGGATTGAAGAAGATAAAAAAATGACTTCTTAATTTTTCATGGTCATTTATGGATGTTTTTCGTCTGTGTATGAGTACGTACCGTGTGTGAAGATGCCAACAGGGGCCAGAAGAGGACACCAGATCCCCTGGACTGGGCTGCAGTTATATAGTTGTGAACTTCCCAACATGGATGCTGGGAACTAAAACTCAGGTTCGCTGAAAGAGTACTTGTGTGCTCTTAGCTCTTGCCAGCTCGCCAGTTCCTGACCTCAGATTTTAACCATGAAAATTATGCTTCAATGTTTCACTTTGTTTATTTGGTTGGTTGGTTTTATACCAGATAGGGTCTGGTATAGCCCAGGTTGGCCTTCATTTCTGGCAATCCTCCTGTGTCAATCTCCTGAGTGCTGGGA
Source organism: Mus caroli (assembly GCF_978045245.1). Taxonomy (NCBI): domain Eukaryota; kingdom Metazoa; phylum Chordata; class Mammalia; order Rodentia; family Muridae; genus Mus; species Mus caroli. The sequence goes on along the minus strand of NW_028227270.1, from coordinate 56,941,512 downwards.
TACAAATGTGAGCTACCACATATAATTCTTGTTTTGACTTGTTTTTTTAAAGATTTGTTTGTTTGTTTGTTTATATGAGTACACTGTAGCTGTCTTCAGACACACCAGAAGAGGGCATCAGATCCCATTACAGAAGGTTATGAGCCACCATGTGGTTGCTGGGAAGTGAACTCAGGACCTCTAGAAGAGCAGTCTATGCTCTTAACTGCTGAGCCATCTCTCCAGCCCTTGTTTTAACCTTTTTTTTAAAAAAAACATTAAACAACTTAGTCTTCTCTGGATGATCTGCTTTCATAGAAAATGATGCATTTATTGTTTATAAATGTTAAGAGTTATACATGGAAAATGGAAATACTCTACCAGGTCCTCTTTTGAACCTTGTCATTTCCCAAGGGCAATGATACAATAGGACGCCTGAGAGGAAGGAAAACACCCAGGTGATAGCCAAGATTTCAAAACAAAGCAATGGCTAGCAAGTCAAGAGAAGGCTAAGATGTTGTGCACACGGAGCTGACAGCAAGCGCTGCTGGACCAGAGTGAGACTGAACAGACAGAAAGTCAGGTGTGCTCATGTAACATGCAAATACGGTAGCCCACACACTTGCTGGGGTCTTTACCCAGATAACATGGTGTATCTCTACAGAGACCAAATCACGTTTAGAGTTTATATGGAAGATAAAACAAGCAACACACCCCCACATGTACTCACACATACATACATACAAACATGCATACACGCACCCATACACAACAATTTAAACTACAAAGAAATAGAAATGAGAAGGAGCCAGCCTTATTTTATTATATATATCAGACTCTACTACTAAAAACTGTTACCAGAGTATGAATACCTAATAAGTTAGAATAGAAAGTAGCAAGGCAGGTCCATCTGAATTTAGAAGCTGGGCACGGGCTGAGAGAACTCCTAGGCTATATGGGCTGGCATATTTCACCACACCAGAGATGGCCAAATGCTCTCCAACCTGAAACTGGAGCAAGATAACCTATCATTTTAACAACGACTTTGCAAAACCAACCTTCAGATCAAAAAAAAAAAAAAAAAAGAAAAGAAAAGAAAAGAAAAAAAAAGAAAGAAAAGGGGAGGGGAGGGGAGGGGAGGGGAGGGGAGGGGAGGGGAGGGGAGGGGAGGGGAGGGGAGGGGAGGGGAGGGGAGGGGAGGGGAGGGGAGGGGAGGGGAGGGGAGGGGAGAGGAGAGGAGAGGAGAGGAGAGGAGAGGAGAGGAGAGGAGAGGAGAGGAGAGGAGAGGAGAGGAGAGGAGAGGAGAGGAGAGGAACTTATGAACCAAACAATAGTGGGCTTTGAACTCTGATTCTAACAAACTTAAAAAAAAAAAAAAATTACAAAGCAAGGGGAACCTAAATCCTGGTTAGATAAGACAATTATAAGAAACTACTAACAATTTTAGATGTTTAACATTTATTTATGTATCATTTAAGTATTTATTGTGTGTGGGCATGGGGACGCCACAGAACACATGTGGAGGTCAAAGGACAATTCAATGATTTAAATGATGTTACAGCTTATTTGTGTCTCTCTAGGTATGGCCCTGCAGATTTGGCTGGACTTGCTGCGCCAAGGTTCATCTACTGGCAGTGTTAGCCACGGACCAAAGACCTTTTCTGTGAAGCTTGGTTACTGACAATAAAAGTGCTGACTCTCAGACTCTCATGGATTCTCCTGAACCACCGTGCTAACCACAGTGCAAAAGCAACAGCAGGAGAACTGCAGCTGGGTGATCAGGGACATTGGGACATTCACTGCACCCTCACCCTTGCCTGTGCCTTCCCAGGGCAAGCTGACCTAGTCAGCAAGAGCATGGGATGAGCCTGTATAAATACACATTTGTTGTCACTCTTGAGAAGAGTTTTAGAAACTCTTCATGGTAGAAGAAAACACACCGGACACTTTGCCCCATGTCCAGCCTATGCTGTCTGCATAGAGGCAATCCCATGCCAGTGTGAGTGCTTGCCTCATGTGACACTTAGTTCCATGAACAGTGACTTGAAAGAATGACAATCTGCCAATAGTGGTTATTTATGTGGGTATACAGCACACACTTTCTCAACAACTAGCTAAATGACCAAGTCACCTTAAAGAAAAAAACAGGGGCTAGAGAGATGTCTCAGCAGTTAAGAGAAGTGACTGCTTTTCCAGAGGTCCTGAGCTCAATTCCCAGCAACCGCATGGTAGCTTACAACCATCTGTAATGGGATCCAATGCCCTCTTCTGGCGTGTCTAAGAGAGTGACAGTGTACTCATATATAATAAATAAATAAATATTTTATAAAAGAAAGAAAAAAGAAATAAACAGGTTAGAATCTGTGACCCATGATAGGCATGGGTTCATTTTATTTATTCTAAAACCATTGTGCTGACATGAACCTGTAATCCCACTGCAAAGTAGGCAGAGATAAGAGGATCCCTAGGGCATTTTATTTAAGATAACTTACTTATTATTACCACTATGAATACATGTGATGCGACGGTTCATGCATGCCATGACGCCTGTGCTAAGAGGACAACTTTTTGGAAGCCAGTTCTATCCTCCAACTGTGAGTTCACACATCCACCTAGGCTGACAGGCTTCCACCCCTGAACTATTGCCAGCTCAAATTTAAGCTTTTTTTTTTTTTTTTTTTAAGATTTATTTATTTATTATATGTAAGTACACTGTAGCTGTCTTCAGACACTCCAGAAGAGGGCACCAGATCTCGTTACGGATGGTTGTTAGCCACCATGTGGTTGCTGGGATTTGAACTCTGGACCTTTGAAAGAGCAGTCGGGTGCTCTTACCCACTGAGCCATCTCACCAGCCCCCCAAATTTAAGCTTTTAAGCAGAAATTAGAATCTTGGAAAAAATTTGGCAGCTTTACAACACTTCCTGATATGTCAACAAAGATGACAGAGAGCGTTCTTACCATATGACAAAATATGCCAGAAGATGTACCAAACATAAGGATGGACATTTTTCAAATTATGCTACAAAGCCATACAGAGGTACAAGACTGGAACTGCAAAACAGACTTACAACTGTATATGAGTGTGTGCACGCATGTACACGGTGCATGTGCACGTGTACAAGTCAGATACTAAGTGTCGTCTGCAATCACTCTCCACTTTATTTTTTGAGACAGGATTTCCAATTTGGCCTAGAGCTTGCTGAGTGGTTAGGTTGCCCAGGTCTCCTTATGTCTCTGCTTGCCTTTCAGTGGCTCACAGGTACATGCCACCACAATGGGCTCCTGATACACAAGCTCTGGGAATCTGCAGTCAGGGACTCATGCTTGTACAGCAAGTACTTTACCAAGTGAGCCACCACCCCAGGCTAGGGCAATAGATTTTCATGTATAAAAATCTCATTAGGGTTGGAGAGATGGCCCAGTGGTTAAGAGCACATACTGCTCTTCTAGAGGTCCTGAGTTCAAATCCCAGCAACCACATGGTGACTCACAACCATCTGTGATAGGATCCGATGCCTTCTTCTGGTGTGACTGAAGACATATACAAAAATATGTATACTCATATACAAAAATAAATGAAATCTTAAAAAAAAATCTCATTAATATAACCTCAGATCCCAAACTGTAACCAACCTTTAAAAACATGACCATTTCAAATCTAGGTCAAAAGAAACTATCCACTCCTACCTCCAATGGCTATTATGATATCACCACCTTTCCAAGTATGTAATTGTTGGGGATAGGCATTTCCACCAAAGCTGCTGCTGCTCTTCCTCCTCTTCCTGTTCTTCCTCTTCCTCCTTCTCCTCCTCCTTCTTCCTCTCTCTCTCCTTCTTCCTCTTCTTCCTCCTCCTGCTTCCTTCTTCTCCGTTTCCTTCTTCCTCCTCCTCCTCCTTCCGTCTTCTTCTCCCTTTTCCTTCTCTCCCATGCCCTTCCTCCAGTTCCTCCTCCTCCTCTTGTGCAGCTCTATGCTCATGTCGAGGCCAGGTAACCAGCTCTATCACTTACTACCTATTCCCTTGAGATACTGTCTCTCACTGAACCTGGATCTTCCCACTTGGGGGCCTGGCTGGTTAGCCAAGAAGCCCCAGGGATCCACCTATTTCAACCCCACACCCCAATGCTTGGGTTACAGGTATGCATAACCATGCACAGCATTTGTGTGGTTGATAAGGATATAAATTGTGCTGGCTCAGCAAGTTGTGCTATCCATTAAGCCACCTTCACAGCCCTTTATTATTTATTTATTTATTTATTTGTTTGTTTTGTTTTGTTTTGTTTTGTTTTGTTTTGTTTTGTTTTTTTCCGAGACAGGGTTTCTCTGTGTAGCCCTGGCTGTCCTGGAACTCACTCTGTAGACCAGGCTGGCCTCGAATTCAGAAATCTGCCTGCCCCTGCCTCCTGAGTGCTGGGATTAAAGGTGTGCACCACCAACGCCCAGCTCTATTATTTTTAAACAAAGCAATTTTCTTTTGAAGGAATATTCTCCTTCCCCCTTTCTTCCATTTGAAGAACTGAGACTCAAACCTATGCCTCGTGCTGGGCAGTACTCTGCCCCGGCTCAGAAAGCATTTCCTAAATTTCTGGTTGTGGTTTCATATATAACAAATACTGAGACATACAACCCACATAAAACTCTTTGGGGCTCTTAGAAAAAAATAAGAGCACTAAAGGGAACTGAGATGGCTGAGGTGAGAGCTGGTGATCACAAACACACTTGCTGCCAGCCATGATGGCCTGAGTTCAGTCCCTGGTGCTCAGATGGAGTAAAGAGAAAGCTAATTCCTGTAGCTTGTCCTCAGACCTCCACACACACTGAGAGAGAGAGAGACAGAGAGACAGAGAGACAGAGAGAGAGACAGAGAGACAGAGAGAGAGAGAGAGACAGAGACAGAGAGAGACAGAGAGAGAGAGAGAGAGAGAGAGAGAGACAGAGAGAGAGAGAGACAGAGAGAGAGAGAGAGAGAGAGAGAGAGACAGAGAGAGAGAGAAATGTAATAAAAATAAAGAGAAGCTGAAAACATTAAATACACTGTCATGTGTTTTCTCCATGCCGCGACATTCTACATCCAGGAGAAACAAATCGAGTGGTAACATGGATGCACTCACGACAAGAAGGCCTCATTCACAGCTTCGAAGAACTCAGGAGCGAGGACTTCCTGGGGCTCATGTCCATGGTAGGTGAGTAGAGCCTCTACCAGGGGTTCCATATCAGGCAGAGTAACAAGAGGGACACAAACTTGTGACAGGGACATCATGCGCTCAGGAGCCATCCTATTGGAGAAAAGGTAAGAAGTGATGGTCCAGTTCTGAAAGCCATGTGTAACTGAACACAGTCTTCCTGCTGAAAAGGACAGGGGCAGGGCCCGCACACTAACCTAACAAAGACCTTCTCTAGCATGATGGGCCGGGTCTTCTTTAATCACTGCTATCCCCACATCGACTACACTCACAGGAGGCCTTTATTTGTACCGCTATATGCAAACACATCTGATTCACAAGGCCCAAACAGCTCCCCATGTCCTTCCATAGAACCCCCATGCAGACACCAGCTCTGGCCTGATCCAGCAGTCAGTGCTGTCAACTCCCTAGCAGCTTAGCACCTCTACCACTACCCCCCTGGCTCAGACCACCACCACCTCCAGCTAAACACAAACAGTCTCCTGACCACTGGCTTCTGCCTCCCTCTACGACTTATCAACAAAGGAACAGTTTAGCAGCCCTCTCAACTTCACATTACTGCTCACAGCTTTACAAAAGTCCCCCCTTGGCGGCCTATATGCTCTCCTATAGAGGGCACAAGGAAAACCAGGAGTGTCAAATATGCAGGCTTGTTTCTTCAATGGAAGGGATGTAGGCCTGCTTTCCACCCAGAAGGCTGGAAGTGGATGTAGTTAATAACCTGGTGACCTTTGCTATCTGTGCAGCCAGGTCACATCAGAATCCCTCAGACCCTGCCTTCCTAGACCCTTATGTAGTGGGTTGGCCTAAGGCTGCTTATATTCTAATGCTAATATTGGGCCCCCAAGGCTGGTTGCCCCAGAAACCAGAAAGTGTAAAACACTGAGTGACTCTGCCACCAAGTTATTTCTGATTGGTAAATAAAGATGCTGACAGCCAATAGCTGAGCAGAAGAGAATGCAAGAGAAGGAAGGAGAAGCCAGGGTTAGGAGTCACTAGAACTTGGCCCTGAGGACTGGTCATTTGGAGTTAAGAGCAGCCCAGATGAAACGTAGTAAATAATAACTCAGGGTTATCGATAGGAAAGTAGATTTTTTAACAGCATAAGGGCCAGGCAGCTGCCCAACTTTTGTACTGTTTAAGGTTTATTGTAAATATAAAGGCTGTGTGTGTCTTTCACCCAGGAACTAAAGGGTCGAAGGTGGGATAGAAACCTCAGGCTGGCATTTAAATAATTTCTACTACAGCACTATCCTGAGCATTGTTTCTCGGTCAGAGAACAAACACATCCTCAGGGGAGAAGTCATATACACTTTGCAGTTCAGCGACCTCTGCTCTATCTTATGACCTAGACCACACCTGATCCTCCCATAGGCCCTTAAACTGCTTTAAGTTTTATTGTATACATGGGATTGAGATCATTGTTACCAGGAAACTTTTCCCCAAATTGTACTGTACTTAAATGCCTAAAAAATAAACGGCTAGTACTGGACTCTAGAACTTTGAACCAACATCTGCTAACTAAGTCCTGTTGAATCAGATTTCCTTCTTGCCTCTCTCAGATTGTTACTCCGCTGCTACTCTGACCCAAGTCTTCTGCTTTGCCTCCTAAGTAAGTCCAACCTGCCTGTGAAATATTGCTAGTTCCCTTGAGTCCCATGAGTCTCAAATGCTGCTTTGTGACAGGTCTTTGGCCACTACCTACCAATACACTGCCTACCAATACACTGCAGCAAAACTAGAGACTGGGACCCTAGCCATATCTCAGAAGTTCATCAGCTCTGCAGGGCCAGTGACTACAGTACTAGGCAGGAGACTGCAGGATACATCCTTTAGCAGAGAGCACTCCAGTGAGCCCACCTGCAAGGTTTGTGGGAAATGCAAAGCACTCCTATCGTCACCTTCTGGTCTACAGGTTTTCACACTGGACTCTGCTTCATTTAGGACACACAGAGGATCAGTAAGAGAACAGAAAATACAAATCAACAGGCACAGTCTCCTAACAGACTAAGGGGACTTCAACAAGTATTTCAAAAGGGTTGAATACAGCTTGCTGTGTATTTGTACAGAAATCAATAAATAACAGATAACTTGTGGTTTAGTTACAGAATAGAATGTTAAATGGCAGTTAAAATGAAATAAACTAGACATATAGTACCAGGTAAAGTTTAAAAATATAATTATAAACAAAGAAAGCAAAAATATCTATATCCATGTTATTACTTATGTTAATCGTAAAGCATTCAAGGTGATACATACACATGAAGCAAGCACATTGAAAGTAGAACCCCAAGGCTGACAGCAGCTTCTCTAGGGCTAGGCCCTCTGGAGAGGGAGCAGTGTAGTGAGAAAGAGATGCTTTCAAACTGATGCCAAAACTATTTCCTTAAGAGACCAAAGCAAATAATAATGTAACATACACAATGGAGAACTTGGGCAATGGGCACACAGATATCAAATATTTTATAATTGAATTTTTAAAAACTAAAACTCAATATTATTTAAATACTAAACATGCAGAAATAGTACTTGCAGTAACAGAAGACATATTTCTTGTTTCAGTTTGTTTTGAGACCAGCAAAGACAGCTCACAGAGTAGTGTTCACTACTCAGTCCTCAGCTGTACCTCTTCTGGAACAACTTCTATGTGGTACTCGGAGCATGATCTCTTGGGAAACACTTGTGTTGTTCATTTATTGTCCTAATCACCAAGTAGAGTCTCCCTCAGGTTTAGTTGACTGAAGAACCTAACCTGCCTCTGGACATCAAACCCAGAAGCTGAAGCACATGATTTATTAACTCAAATAGTTCTGAAAATCTGCACTACAAAGAACTGGATGGAACTGAGCCATGACTCGTGGGCATGAGAAACTCTTCTTTAATTTTACAGCAACATTCAGTGCTCTGGTGTACATGCCACGAGGTAACAGGACATGAAAAATGTGACCATTATGGCTCATCCAAATTTGTTAGAAGTCAACAAAGAGGCTGGAACACAGACATGCCCACAAAGTGAACTATAAGCCTATACGTGTTTCTCTGAGCTGCTGTTTTCAGCTCAAGGTTAAGAGTCAACTGAATGGTTTGTCCCTGTGAGTCAAATTCAACTGATTCTCTAATTAAACAACTTGTTCCTGCCTCTTGAGTAAAATTCCCAGAGAGGGAAATGCAGGGTTTTGGTACTTACTATAGATATGACACACCACTGGCAGCCAGGCCACACGCGACTAAGATGGGTAGGTGAAATTGTGGTGAGTAGTTAGTTATTCTTAGCAGCAGCAAGCTGTGTCAGGCAGCACTGGGATAACTCCTAACTGAAACCACAAAGTGCTACACTTGTGCCAGCCTGACATCTCAGGGACCCTGACACATCTCAAGCCTTCCTCATTTGCTCCACTGAATCCTGTTTAGTACAGTCTTTCTTTTCCTATTTTTCCTCCTCAAAGAATTTTATAATTGAATAAGATACAATTTTCCCTGGTAATTTTTCAAAGTGTGTTGAGTCAGTACATGGTTTTCGAAAGAAATTCAACCCTCCTATGGAGTTCATTTAGTCTTATCAGAAAATTGACTTTAAAAAGTAACTTGATGCCTCACGTGCTCGTTGAATCTTTTTATGAGCTTTTAAAGTCTCGTTTTTAATAGCCAAAACCATGAAATCCTGTTCCCTATCCATTAAAAATGAAAAATAACTTAGCCCCTTAAAACCTTGGACAAAAGTCAAAACTGACGTGTGGGTACCTTGTTTTTGAGAGCAGGTCCCTCACTGGGCGTGGGACTCACTGATTGGATTAGGCTGGATGGACAATGAGCCTCAGGGAGCCCTCTGTCTCCATCTCCCCAGGACTAGGATTACAAAGATATACCACTGTGCTCAGGTGTTTTACATGGATGCAGGGGATCAAACTAGGGTCCCCCTGTTTGCACAGCAAGTGCTTCATCAACAAAGCCATTTCCTCAATCCCAAACTGGGAGTCTTAAGGTGCAGCTGCTTTATGAACTTTAACTTCAGCCCAGCATCTTCTGTCCTAAGGAAAATTGGCACAAGGGCAGCACTTCAAAGCCAACTGCCAAACCTGATTGGGGCCCGGGGGAGGAGAGCATGATAGCAATGCTGCCAGTAGTAATGACAATTAAAGTACAACACTATCTTACATATCTAAAGTTCTCTGCCAAGTTTTCAGATGTACAAATCAGAACCTTGGAACTAGAAACAGCAGGAGTGCGCTACAAACTTTCTGGTTCATACCTGAATCAACAAAATTGTACCCACTTATGAAAACATACCTGTTATTATTCCTTTCATTAGTATAACTTCAAAAGTTCAAGTAGCCAAAGAACCCCAAACACCATCCCAAATGAAAAAGCTATTCTGTTCTCTTCGGCTACTCTAAGGGACTCCACTCAATGTTAATTTTTCGTTGCTAGACTATTTAAAGTTCATCTCACAGTTTCAAAATCTTCATAAAAAGGAGACTGATGCCCTGAGTTCAGAAGCAGAGATGGTCAAAATTTAGCTTTCTTTAGAGAAGCTGATACAGTCATGTGACCAAGAAATAAAATCAACAATTCAATTACAGATATTTATATTCTTTATTCAGGTCTTTGCTATCACAGCTACAAGGTGTGATGCTGTGAACCTTGCAAGAAGTCATCTCACGGTGTAGTCCTGTGGCTTGCTGTAGAAAGCTGGGAGGCTAGAGACCACCATACAGGAGGATGGCTCTAGCAATGTGTGCTAAGCATCAAGCCTTTTGCCGTTCAGTTCTTACACAGAAGTCGTTTGGAGTACTGCTCTGGCAACCAGTCAAAGCCCAACACTTACTGTAATGCTGTCTGGAAAGCTGCATAACTCCCTCTTGAACTGTATCTCCAGGTATTCGACAAGCCTCAGGCTGGATCCACAAATGCCATGAACTTCTTCAGAGGGATATCTATTGCTTGCCTGTATTTTGATAAGCCCAAGCTCTACCTAATTTTATAGTAGACTTTTAAATTTTGTTGTTGTTGTTTTGTTTTGTTTTTCATGACAGGGTCTCCCTGTGTAGCCCTGGTTGTCCTAAACTCGCTCTGTAGACCAGTCTTTGAACTCAGAGATCTGCCTGCTTCTGCCTCCTGAGTTCTGGGGTTAAAGGTGTGCTCCACCAATGCCGAGTGACTTTAAAATTGTTAAGGAGATTTATCATGGACCTCTTCTGGCCTTGCTTGAAAATAACCTATATCTTCCTGAAATCACCAACACTTAAAGAGTATCCTCAGGTGATAGTAAAACCCTCATTATATCAACCTTCCAAACCATCATCTTATCAAAAGATCTCCACAACTTCCACATCTTACAAAATTAAAACTCTTTATCAACCAAGAACTTCTGCCTCCCTTCCTCCCAGCCCATGGCAAACAGCATTCTACCTCCTGAGAGACTGGCTACTCTGGATATTACAGGTGAGTGGAAGGCAGCATTTGTCCTTGGTGGTTGGCTCATTTCACTGTGTAGTGTCAGATGGACCGTGGCAGAGCACTCAACAGGGCTTTCCTTTTTTCTTTCTTTCTTTTTTTTTTTTTTTTATAAGGATGATAAAAATTTAGTTGTGTCTATGCCATGCTTTCATCTAACAAGATGCACAGAGGTTACTTCTATCCCTTGGTTAGTATGTAAAATACAACCAACATAGGTTTGCAAATTATCTTTTCAATTCTTTTGCATATATAAGCAGACGTGGAAGTGGCCACGCAGAAACTCCATTTACTTGCTTGTTTAAGACCAAGTCTCATGTAGCCACAGCTGGCCTTGGACTCTGGACCCTCGGACTCCCTCCTCCCAAGTGCTGAGAAAACAGGCATGCAGCATCACACCAGATCTATTTTTCTTTGTGAATGAACCACTATGGCTTGTGTACAGTAGCTATGCCACACTGCATGCTCACCAGTAGTGCATGATGTCATTTCTCCACATCATCATCAACACAATACAACACAACATACTAAAGCTATCTAAAGCTTCCCTCCCTTAAAATAATTCTTCTTCTTCTTCTTCTTCTTCTTCTTCTTCTTCTTCTTCTTCTTCTTCTTCTTCTTCTTCTTCTTCTTCTTCTCCTTCTTCTCCTTCTTCTCCTTCTTCTCCTTCTTTTCTCCTTCTCCTTCCTTCTCCTTCCTTCTCCTTCCTTCTCCTTCCTTCTCCTTCCTTCTCCTTCCTTCTCCTTCCTTCTCCTTCTCCTTCTCCTCCTTCTCCTTCTCCTTCTCCTTCTTCTTCTTCTTCTTCCTTCTCCTTCTCCTTCTTCTTCTTCTTCTTCTTCTTCCTTCTCCTTCTTCTTCTTCTCCTTCTTCTTCTTTTTTTTTTTGAGACAGAATCTTACTATGTAGCTTTAGTTGGCCTAGAGCTCACTAAGTAGACCAGACTAGTCTCAGAACTCAAAGATCTGCCTGCTTCTATCTCTTGAATGCTGAAGTTAAAGATATATACAATACTACATCCAGCCTCCTTACACCTTTATTTATATAAACTGCTATGCAGTTCTGGTTTGCATTTCCCTGGTAATTGGTGGTACTAAGCTCTGTATAGATCTACTACTCACATATGTGCCAAAGATATCAACTAACCCTGTTTTCTTTGCATACATGTATATGACTGTGTTATCTGTAGATGGCTAACCTTATAAACTGATTTGAAAGTGTCCCCCTCTTCTCTAGGAGGTTGGCAGAGTTTAAAAGAATTTTTAACTCTTCCAGTGAAGCCTTTTGATCTTTGGGGTTTTGTTGGGAGGTTTTGATCACCTGACTTAATCTGCTCATATTTTTACTTCTTAAAGACTTGCATATTTCTAGAACAGCCTCCAGTTCTAGACTGTCCTAGTTGTTGGCATACAGCTGTTTAGTGATATCTCACAGCCCAAGACTAAGTCCTGCACACCTCTCTCAGTTTTTATTTTTTTTTAAATTTTTTCTTCTCTATTGTTGATGGCTATTCTAATCTGCTGCCTCTTTCTAACTCAGGTTTTTTTCTTAAATGAATATCCTAACTTTTGCCACAACCTGCAAGTGCTGGCATGTGGCATGTTCACTGTCATTTCTCTCAAGGTAATTTTCTAAATGTATCATTTCTTTGAGCACTAGCTGTTTTAAAATGTATTGATTTACATATTGGTAAAGTTTCCAGTTTTACTTCACAGTGATCAAAATGGACAGTTGATACAACTTAAGTCTTCTTCAATTTACTAAGATGCGTTTTATAATCCAAAATATGGTCTATCCTGAAGAATACTCTAAGAGAGTAATGTGTGTTCTATTATTATTATTATATGGGGTGCTCCACATATATCTACTGGCTGAACTGGCTGTTAGCACCACCCTAGGTCTTGTCCACTTACCATTCTTTTTTGTTGTTTTTTTTGTTTTGTTTTGTTTTGTTTTTTTGTTTTGTTTTTTCGAGACAGGGTTTCTCTGTGTAGCCCTGGCTGTCCTGGAACTCACTCTGTAGACAAGGCTGGCCTCGAACTCAGAAATCCGCCTGCCTCTGCCTCCCAAGTGCTGGGATTAAAGGCGTGTGCCACCACTGCCCGGCTTATTTACCATTCTTTATTACAAAAAAGAAAAAAAAAAGCACTATTCAAAGTGAAATGTAGGATCCCTTTCTCCTTATTTTATGTTTTTTCCACCAATCTTTCTATGTGTACTTTGTATCTGTGCACTCCATTGCTAAGTTCAATTGTTTACAGCTTAAATCTCTAGAGAAGAGACCTTTTTCTCCTTCTGTAACACCCTTTACCTCTTACAATAGTTGTATGGTATATATATATATCATATATATATATACCATATATATATATATATCATATATATATGGCTTTTTTTTTGTTATGTGGTGTGTGTGTGTGTGTATGTTACTCTCACAGCCTTCCACAGCATCCTTTCATTTTCAGTTCTTCGTATGCCCTTGTATCTACTGAGATCCCAGATTAGATGGTGGCATGCTTATTTAGATGCACAAAGCTCTGGCTTTGGCCTAAAGCACCACATGCACTGGGTGTGGTGGTGCACACCTGTCATCCCAGCGCTGCAGAGCAGAGACAAATTCAAGGTTATCCCGGCTACACAGTGAGTTTGAGGCCAGCCTCATACATGAGACCTTGTCAAATAAAGTTTAAAAATAATCAGAAATAAATAATCTCTGGGTCACTATCTAATGGTCCTAAAATATATGAACAGGAAAAGATATTCAAACAAATAAATATACTCAAATTTTTAAAGGAAAATAAACCCAATTAAAGTAGCTAAAAGTAACTGTAAAAATGAGTGTAAACTAAAGTATAAAATGAGACTGCTGTAGAAAGCATACAGTTTGCTCTTACTGTCTCACTGCCACGGATGACATCTGAGTTCTAGTCTTGCTCACTTTCTGCAGGGAAGCCTCACAGGAATGAATGTCCTCTGTTTTAGTTACACGAGCCAGTGATCTTTGCTCCCTCTGGTGTCTGTATCCAGAACTGCAGAACTCTGCTACTGTGATTAGCTGGTTTGACTTTGTTCTTTATGTCCTTACTACCCAGTGGAGGAAAAACATTTGGGGCTCTCTATTGTGCCATCTTCTGAAGTCATGCATGCTCTTGCCATTCCTTTCATGTTTACTGTCCATTCACCTGTCTCTTCTGCAATGACTTGCACATAGCCCTGGCATTTCCATCATGGTCCTAGAGATAGACTCAGGTCACTGAGCTTAGGGCAAATACACTTATCCCACTGAGCCATCTTGCAGGGTATACCACACTCAGTAATAAGCTACTACACTGTTTACCAATGTGGTTCGATTAGATCACACACTCGTGATCAATGTATGGAATCCAAACCTTTAACAGACATTGAAAGGAGTGTTGTAAACTTCACTTGAGTACGCAGTGGCACACTTTTTTTTCTTTAGTTTTCTCATTGCAGTAAAACATAAATAAGTTATCATTTAGCCATATATCAGTAGTGACTAACACTAAATATGTTCACATGCCATCTTCTCGCCATTATTATTTATCCAAAAGTTTCTACTGCTCTCAACAAACTAAATATATTAAACATAACTTCCCTTTCTCTCCTCCCTCCTGCTGCTGATCTCTGCTCTGCTTTAGGTCCCAATGAACCAGCCTATTCTAGGACTTCATATCCATAGAATAAAAACATATTTGCTTCTGTGTTGGACTGTTTTACTAAGCATGTTTACATAATCTTCCTATGCTTGTGCATACATAAAACTTGTTTCTTTTTATATTGGAAAATGTCCACTGAAATATAAACACATCTTGTCTTTTAGCTGTGGTCAATTAATAAAATTGGTGTATAGTTTTAATGCTTTTAATTTTTTTAGGATAATTTCCTACTTACCTTTAACCATCAACTTAACACAATTTAAAGTCACCTGAGAAGGAAGTCTCAATTAAAGATTACCCACATCAGACTGGCCTGTGGGGATGTCTGTGGGAGATGTCTTAGATGCTAATTGATGTGAGGGGACCCAGCCTACTGTGGGCAGCACCATCCCTATGCAGGTGGCTGTATAACACAGCTATGCAGGAGCAGTGTTCTTTCAAAGTTTCTCTTCCAACTTTGTGCTCAAGCTTCTACCTTGACTCTGTCCTCAGCAATAGATTGTGACCCAGAAGAGCAAGGAGCCCCTTTTCCCTCTTTTTGATCAGTGTTTTTAATCACTGCTTAGTAAAACCAGTCCAATACAGAAGCAAATATGTTTTTATTCCATGTATATTAAGTCCTAGAATAGGTAGATTCATTGGGACTGAAGGCAGAGCAGAGATCAGCAAAAGAAAAGAGAGAAGAAATACACATTGCAGTGAATTTTCTGTGTCACACAGAAATGCAGTTTAATTCTCCTAGAAAATCTGTTTTCCACTGTGGCTGTTCCATTTTATACTATCACCAGCAATACACAGAGCTCCAATTTCTCCTCATCAACACTTGGGGTTTTCCTTTCCTTTCTTTCTATCATCATCATGGCAAGCATTAAATGGTACTTCACTGTAGCTCTGGTTTACATGCCCCCTGTTGGGTGTGGTGTTGCATACATTCTCATTTGTTTAGTGGCCAGGTATTCTGTTTGCTCTGTTTTGATTTTAGAGATAGGGTCCCCAACTTGTTCTATATAGAGGATGAGCCTCTTGTCCTCATTTCCCAAATCCTGGGATTAAAATTGTGTGTCATGCCCTATTTTACCAGGCATATATTTCTCTGATAGAATGCCTATTCAAGCTAAGTCTTTTGCTTGTTTTTGTTTTCCCTTTGTTTGAACCCAGAGCCTGGCAAATGCAGAATGTTAGAAGCTAGCCCTCTGCCACTACAATATGTCTCCAGCAGCTGTCCAGTTCTGGGTGTTTGTTGCTGCTGTTTACACGTGTCTAGACATCTTAGACACAAATTCCTATGGAAGAAATCTGTATATTTGTTTGGTTGGCTGGTTGGTTTTTGACAGTCTCACTATGTAGCCCAGACTGGCTTCAAACTTGTTAAGAAGTCCAATCTGGGGGCTGGGTATAGTGGTGCATGCCTTAAGTCTCAGCACTTGGAAGGCAGAGGCAAGCAGGTCTCTGTGATTTTGAGGCCAACTTGATCTACATGAGACTCTGTCTCAACACACCCCAGAAGAGTCCAAGCTCACTTCAATCTCATGATTCTTATGCCCCAGACTGCCAATTACAAGAATTATAGGCATTGCTATCTCAGAGATATTACTTATAAAGGTTTTATTTCATTCTATAGGTTTTGTCTATATTGTTAATTTGCTTTCTTGGCAGTATCCTTTGATTCACAAAGATTGTATTCTCTAGTTTCAAGGGTTCAACCCAAGGGCCTTAAGTATGCCAGTCAAATGTTCTACCACTGAGCTACCAAGTGCCCAAATTTTAAATTTTAATTAAAGTTAATGAATTTTAATAAAGTTCAATTTTAACATTAAAATTATTATTTTATTACTATTATTTTTACTGTTGTTGTTGTTGGGGAGGGTGCACTGTGCATGTGTGAGATCAAACGACAATTCTGTGGAATTGTTCCTCTCTTCCCATCTTCAGGGATTCCAAAGTTGAACTCAGGTCACCAGGCTTACACAGCAAGTGTTTTACCCACTGAGCCACCTCTCTGGCCCTTCAATCTATTTTTCTTTGTTGCCTACACTTTTGGTGTCATATCTTGGGGGGAGAGAGGGGCAAATCCAGTGTTGTCAGGATCTTTGACAGTGTTTTCTCCAAGAGTCATAACATTTACTAGTCCTGCACTCATAAAGTCTGAAGACAAACACCGGTTTTGACAGCGCTTCAGCTGGCGACAGCTTCAAAAAATTGTTTTTGAACACAGTCTCTTCAGTGCCTAGATTCGTTTGGTTAATGATTTGTTAAAAATGTAGTGCTCACCAATGAAAACAGTTCCAACTTTGCTCACAGAGTAAAGAAACATCTGTGATGTGATTAATTATTTTTTAATTTCTCTGAATCTATCTCAATTGTTTAGTCTAGATTCTAGAACGCTGAGTTTCTTAAAGTTGGGTCATGTATGCACATCAAACTATCTCTTGCCTTGTAAACATTCCAATTGTGTATAAGGTATACACACACATAAGGAAGGGGCAGGGTAAAGAGATGAAAATAAGAGCCCAGAGTCCACACATTCTCCTCTTGCACGGAGCCCCAGGGTGAGCCTGAGACTCTTTTTCCTTTGTGTTCCTTACTGTACATGCACGGGCTTTTTCCTAGTGTGTACACCAAAGGCATTTCATACTTAACTTCCCTGTGACTGCTAAGAGAAGAGTGACATTAAACAATAATATTTAAAAGAGCTTCCCACTACAATACTATCTCTACACAGACGCTAACCGTATTGTGAACATGCATTTGCAGTGAGAGAGTGAACCTTTCTCTCATAACCAAACAACACCTTTTGAGGCTTGAGCAGAGGGATGTTTGGTTTAACACCTACCGACTTTGAGTGTTCAATCCATTAAGATGACTCTCTCTGAGCTCAGACACTAATGACAAAACCATCTGTAAAACAAAATCAGCTGCAGGTCAGCTCATACTGCCACACGATTGGTTACCTCATCCCCATTCCTCTTGCTGAGAGTGACACGTCCCTCACCACTTCCTCCCCAACGCTCAGAAAGGAAGGCAGTGTCACATCACACTGGCTGCCATGTGGGTTTCTACACCAAATGTCTAGGATTTTGCTAAAGCAATGGGTACAAAGGTCATCAATGTCCTAGAATTAACACCAATGCCACAGAAAATTAAAACATACTGAGCTTACTTATTTTCTTCCTTTTTAGGTTCCTTTAAAAAAAAAAAAGATTTTCATGTATATGACTTCCAGAACATCAAAATGGCTGATAACCATCCAAGATCTCATTTTTAAAAGAGTATAGTGTGTGGGTGCATATGTCACATGCCCAGATGGAAGCCAGAAGACAGCTCTGTGGAACTGGCTCTTTCTTCCACCTTTCTGTGGGATCACACGCAGGTCACTGTCCTTTCATGGCAAGCACAGTTACCCACTGGACCATCTTGAATCCCTTCAGTGGCGCTATTTTAGATATGAGACAGCTCTGAAGTCCAGGCTGTGTTTATATTGGTTAAGAGATGCTCGTCTCAGAAATCTGAGTGAGGGAGGCATTGTGAGAGTCTGAGGGTACCTCACATCTTGCAGTACAACCAATTTAAACTTAACCCCCAACCAGTTTACAAATGAAATTCAGACTATGGTTATTTTACTTGGCTTTGACAATTACTAGGGGCTGCTCCCAATCTACTTTTCTAACTGTTGGCCTGGCTACCTTCCCGGAGGTGTTCTCCAAATACTTGCCGTTTCTCCTGGCCATGCACTCATAGTAGATCCCTTCTCATGGCACTTCCTCCTCCTCCTCCTCTTTTCCTTATTCTTCCTCCCTTCCTCTCTTCTCCACTCCCAACCAGGTAACTCAAAGTTCACCCACCTCTAATCCCTCCGGTAACTGGTAGTAGCCAGTTTTATTTAACCAATAACAAGGTTTGCACAACAAAAGCTGTTAACTGTGAAAATTCACTTATAGGCCTAGACCTTCAGGTACAGAATTTAACATTACAGTACTAAGCAACAGAACAAACCTCAACACATCTTCCTTGTGGTTGGTCAGTCAGTTGCAAGTTTACCCCGGGTAAAAAATAAACAAAAGTTCAACCACTCCCCGAAGGAGGGGAACATCCCATTTGCTGCTCACATAATCAGTGAGAAACCCAATAATAATAAAGTTAGATACTCACATTTTTAAGCAAACTAGGATAGTAATCGATAGACTCATATCCAAGACTTTTGGTAAAAAGACAAACTTCTTTCATATCGAATCTGAATGCGGAAAGTACATGAGATAACAAACCCTAGAAAACAAACAGAGAGAAAAGTCAACTTCTCCCAAGCAGATGGACAAAGCCCAGAACGTCTCCTGTAAGTGCCATAGTTCTTATAAAACCAGTTCAACTCAAGACATCAAGCAGAAATGCCAGCACTAAAATGAGTACATTAAGAGAAAATTTAGACCAAAGTTATTGTGGAACAAGACTAATGAGAGGCAAACCACACTGACCACAAGAAGAGCCCGGTCATCACCATCTCTAAACTGTGCAGACCACAGAGTTACACACACCAGAGCTTCACACTTGCCACTAAACTACAGCCTCGGCAAATGTTCTTTATCACAGACTAGCTGCAAGAATTTAAACCTGAAAAAGACCACCACCTTATCTGAAAGGAAAGGAAGGGTTGCATAGAAATGGTTCCTAGAAATTGACTGCTAAAAAACCTAAAGTTATTATCTCATACTGTTCACTGAATACATGAGTTTAGTACAAAGAGGTTAATGTAAAAAATTAGATAATAAGAAAATATAAGTGCTTTCAAGTGTCTAGCTGAAGAAAACATCTGCTAACTAAAAATGAAGACACAATAGGCAAGGTTAAAGGGAGAGCTACTTTTTAAGTAAAAAAAAAAATTTTGTCCTTTTCAGAAAATGATATGAGCGCAACGAGAAAGGATGTCAGGGAATGGCTGAGGGTTACATGCAGAAAATTGCCATACAAGCTCCCAGATGGCAAGCGCAAAGAGCATAAAAGGTTAAGAAAGGGGGCATTCCTAAGGAAACCCTAAGTGCCTAAAACCACACACTAAACAGCAGTCCTCATGAGTAAGCCTTAACCCTGCTGCCCTCAGCATCAACCCAGTGAGTGAAGGCTTTGGCAGGCAAGGTCTTGAAGCTCTTAGAGTTCCTCAGAGAGTGAAGCACAGCTCACCCCACACTGAGACTCCCAGGACTTGGCTCCTGAACAAGATATCCTAATGAACGAAGAGAGACCCAGGCCTTCCTGTTAAATCTCTACCAAATACGTTTGATGTACCTGGCATACAATGAAGAAAACAAATCCCAATCTGACACTAGGGATCACACTAAAAAAGTCTCATTTTACTGTTGTGCTGCAAACAACATCTGACAGAATATATGAATGTATAAAGATGGGCAGCCATGACAGCTGAGAGCAGGGCAGAAGACAAGGCACTCAGTCCTGGGTTAAACTCCATGGTGGGCACAGACCCCATACAGCACTCACACTGGGCACCTGTGTCTTTGTGATATCTATCAGTGTACTTGACTCCACTTCATCATGAAATAGTTGACATATTCAAGAATAATCAAGAGCACATGACAAACTTTATCAACTGTGAGATTTAGAGACCTTAGAAACACAGAGACAGCCACTGTGATATACCCCATCCATCATTCCACAGGCTTCTTCCCCAAATGGGAAATTCTGATTGACTCTGGCATGCTCTTTAGCACAAAGGAGGCATTTTTTCAGAGTGGGCAACACCTGCTTCAGGGCCCTGAGCACAGAGCTCCAAGCTATGTTAGAATTCCACAGCTGGAAACCTGAGGCAGGCGACCCAGCCCAGGACCTCAACTTAGACAAGTTTATAGAGCTGCTTTAGTGACTCAGTGGCAGGAAGCTACTTCAACCTCTTCACCCAGAACCCAGAGGCACAGCCATCATTATTGACAGAAATGAACATGCTGAAGGAGAAAAGCCAGAAGCATCCATGGTGAGAGTTGGCTTTTGGAGCTTGTACTGCAAAGGCTCCTTACTAAAAGGAGCACTGACTACTTGGAACCACTTGTATGTTGCTGCTGGTTTTCCTTCTGTTCAAACTTGTGCTAAGAACATAAAGTAAATAAGCTTCATACCACACAGAAGCATTCGAGGGCCTCAGCAAGAAAGCAAGGGACACTGAGGCTGGACCCCACATGCATGCCATTGAGGTACTGTAGACAGAGAAGATCTAGCCATGTATCAAAAGCATATGGAGGCGTCCCAGATCTCAACCAGGCTGGGGAGGCCAGTCAAACAGGCTTGGTTTGGACATCAGCAGTTCTGAGTTTAGTATGAAAAAGCTAGTAGGGAGGGACGGAGGGAGGGAAGGCAGCACTGGAGACCCTGCCCTCCAATACCAATACAGAAAGCAGTTTGTATGCAGGAGCTGCTGCACCTGCTTCACAGACCCACACTCCAATCCTCACACATGTCAGTATTCTTACTGAATCTTCCTTATAGGCAAGGACACAGAGACACAGGTTAGATGCTGCCCAAGGCTGGATTCCACCCACCTGGCAAATCTCCACAAAACCCCCAGACGCAAATCAGAACATTCTCAGTGCAGGCCCTCAATGGCCTCAGTCGCTCTACTATGAAAGACAATAGTCTCCTCAAGGCCAAGAGCCCTAGTCCCACCTCTCTGAAAGAGAACAAGCCTTCTGGTTCAAATAAGAGCTTTACTAGGAGAGAGAGAGAGAGAGAGAGAGAGAGAGAGAGAGAGAGAGTCAGAGTCTGTGTAGGGAGTCTGTTCCTCCAGTTCTGAGTATGAGTTTGTGGGGGAAGCAAGTTCCCCATATGAGCTGGCTTACATGTAGGATTGAATTTTAGTTGTCAGATCTGCATGGCAAGTGCATTTATCCACTGAGCCGTCTCTCTGTTATATATTTTAATCATGTTACATGGTTTAAGACCTGCCTGTTTTGTCTATGATTTCCTGACATGAACCGCTATGGAGCAGCACAAAGGTCCAGCCCTAGGTTAAACAGGCAGAGGTCACAAAAGCAGCACACTGTGCCTTGCCCTGGACTGACAAGCTCTTAAAATAAGCAAGCTTTAGTCCTGAAATCTCTCATTTAAAAGCAGATTTCAGGGGCTGGGAAGAAGGGTCAGCACTTAAGACCACTGGATACTCTTCAAGAAGGCCCAGATTCAATTCCCAAAACCCACATGGTATTTGACAACCATCTTTAACTCCAGTCCCAGGAGACTTAAAGCTGTCTCTGGCCTCAGAAGTACAGGGCATGCATGCGACACCTAGAGTGAACATTAAAGTAAGACACTTAAATATATAAAATAAAAAGTAAAGCTTAAACTGCAAAATTAATTAAGCTGGGTTGAGGATGTATCCCAGTGGCAGAGAACCTGTCGATTCTCAGCGCACTGCCACCTAGTGGCAAGGGCTTTAAACACAGAGCCATGAAAAGCAAGGCACTGGTTGCCTGCACTGAGAGGAGGAACAAGCTGATCAGGTCTTAGAAGCCCTCTGACTCCCCCAGAGAGGATCCAGTAACATGAGGGAGTAACAAAGGACACAAGCCAGTGTCTGCAAACAGAATATGGACAAATAAGCACGTGCTGACAGTAAAGCACTGCACACACATCAGCAAGCCCTTCAGAGGGGGGAGTACAGAAACTAACATGACAACACTTCAAATGTGTGTGACCCTTTGCATGTGCACCTGCTACAGCACGCATGCAGAGCTCAGAGGACAGTTTGCCAGAGTCCTTTCTCTCCAGCAGTCACGTGGGTCCCAGGATCAAACTCAAGATTATCAAGGCTGGCAGCAAGAGCCTTCACCTGCTGATGCCCTCACTAGCCCACATACAATGACTTTTGAGAAGAGCTGTTTTAGTTTTACATGTTGCCTGATTGGTTGCCTGTATGGATGTATGTGCGTAGTGTGCATGCTGTGTCCCTGAAGGCCAGAAGAGAGCATGAAATCCTTTGGAATTTGAGTTACATAAAAGGTTGTGCGCTGCCATATGGATGCTGGGAATCAAACCTGGGTCCTCTGCAAATGGCCTTAACCTCTGAGCTGGCTCTCCGGAAAAGGATTTTTAAGTCCCATGTTGATTCATGAAGAGCACTGGAAAGACTTTGTCTAGGAAGGTGAGCTCTCTCAGGCATTTTGGCTCAACTGGGCAAACCTCCCCTCTTGTTTTCAGATGTTCTGGTTCCTCCCTCCCCTGCTGCTGTTGTCAGGGCTGCGTGTGCTCCTGAGGGAACTGAGGAGGATCACAACAAGCATGGCCAAGGTAGAAAGAGGGGCCGTGGGTGGGGCTTGCTCGGACGAAGAACTAGTAGAGCCAAGCTGAGGTGGATATTCCTGGACCAAGACAAAGCATTTATTTTATGCTTTTTTAAACAGTTTCTTTGTTTGATCATTAAAATTTTTTAGAATATCCACCACTGTACTCTTTGTTGATTATCTCTCTTTATTCATGTTTTTAAATAAACAAACAAACAAAAAATCTGTTTGAAAACTAGGACCTTTTATTCATTCATTCAACAAGCTCACTGAGAGTAGTATGTATTCCACAGAAGCTGGTAGGATGAGAAACAACACACACATACACACACACACACACACACACACTTGACTGTGATAGACAGCAGAGACGGGAACTTAAGCACTGTAAGAGGTAAGATGGTCCATCAGTGTCTGGAAACAGAAGGAAGGATGACCCTAACTCAGTTTTCTAAGCACTTCAGAACGATAGCATCTGAGCCGTCTCAAGGCAGCTAGGGAAGCAGGAGGTGTGCATGAATGATGTGGGCCTGGGTAAAGCAGGGCTAACACTCCTGAGCAAGAGGCAGAACTGACACCAAACAAGTTATAATGACCAGGCACCATGGCTGCTGCCCTCACAGGTTCCTAAGCATCACACCTGGCTAAACTTAAGTTTCTAACCTATTCATCTGGCTCTAGCAAGTTTTTTTTTTTCTTCCAAGGAAGCCAACATCTCCTGCCTGTCTCTAGCTGCCAAACGTACCCTTATCTTTCAAAACCCATCTTTCTCTGAGATTTCTGTTCTGCTCTCCCAGAGCCTCATGGGGTCCTGTTGGCACCTCTATCTAGGGGCCTGCAATGCTGTTTTCAACACACATTCCAGTCCAATTGGTACCACAGGCTTGGGAAAGAGAGGTTGTCTTACCATCTCTTACCTTCCCTGGAGTAACTGCAAGCTATCCTCACACTTGATTCAAATTCAACAGAAAGGAAAACTCTCTTATAACTCTTACAGGTTTCCTTTTCACCTTTTTACAAAGAACAAGAGAAATTCTGTTTTTTCACAACTTGCTTTCTTTTCAAGTCATAATATACCCTCAAAACTAAAAGCATGACACTGGTATGTACTTCAAAGAGAATGGCTCAATTTGGTAACCTTGCCAGAGCCTCATACTGCTATGGGCTTTATCCCACAGATAACATGTCATTTTACAGCCCATGGTAACCTGGGGCCTTCTAGAGTCTTAGGACACCCAGAAGGGACAGCGTAAGCAGCAACAAACATTACCACTGTAGGAAGAGTCCTGGAAAATTCCAAGGCAAGCTCAGTTGAATTTAAATCAGTTAAGAAGCTGATCTTCACATTTTGAAGCTAATTTTCATGGTTTGTGCAACTGAATGACTTTGTCTCCCCAGTGTACCTCTCAGATACATTAAAATGTTTGACCTCCCCTTTCTTGAGTCCTTCTAGAAGTATCCAATCTGTTAGTCTAGAGTGACTTCCAGAGGTGGAGCTGTCTGAACACTAAGCAGATGAAATCCCTGTGCCCCAAAGCTAAATTAGCCACTTCCTCTTTTGTATTTTTGCATATTTGTCTAAAAAATTTATGACATTATAATATCATAACCAGAACTTTTATTTGGCTATCACTGATATTGATAAATTAGCTGAATCACCTGCAAGTAATTTTTAGTTTTCAACCCTGGATATGAGGTTGAAAATTGGGCTTCTGTTCTTGACAACATCATAAATTACCATGTCTTCCTGATACCTCCCCAAGTTTACACAGATGATCCAAGCATAAAACTAATGTATAAGCTTCACCTACATTTACCCCAGAAGAGAAAATAAAGAAATGCTGCCGCCTCCTCCTCCTCGCAAGTAAAAATACAGCAGCACACACTACAAAGCCCAGGAAGGAGGTGTGTTGCACAACTTTTAAAAATGGATGTCAGGAGCTAGAGAGATGACTCAGGTTCAGAGCACTGGCTGCTCTTCCAGAAGTTTGGTTCCTAGCACCCAGATGGCAACTCACAATGCTCTATAATTCAGTTCCAGGGGATCCAACACCACCTTCTGACATGACAGCACTAGGCACACAAGTGTCACAGAGACACAGATTCAAGCAAAACACTCAGACACATTAAAATAAATCTTAAAAATATTTTTAAAATGTGTTAGACGTTTGCATAAATGGGAACACACAAAAGGTTTTGGCAAGAAGACTTCAGTGTCATCAAGTTGTGTACTGTCTGGGTATAAACTGAAGTTATCAGTGACAGCCTGACATAGGGTTGGTAGTAGAACATCACAACTTTCCTAAAACAAAGCAAGAAGTACAGCAGGACATGTGCTGAGGGAAAAGAAAAACTCAATGACTAGGCAGGTACCTTGACTTGGTTTACATACAGAAAGCACACACAAGGTACAGTCACTACCCCATGCCATAATTATTCTACCCCTATCCATACACAGCATGAGAACACTACAGTTCCTAAGGAAGGGCAGTCATCACTCTTTCCCAAATGTCTGAGATCGTATGAAATCATCTGTTCCCAAATCATGACCATGGCCACTCCCACTAGTATTGATGAAACTAGAAGGGAGACAGACGCCAAAGGCTTGACAAGTTATGCAAGTTGTTGCACTGAGAGGTTTTCAGTAGTGTTGCTTCTAGATTAAGAGTTAAAAGGCATCTTAAGAGACAATGAGGAGCAGAGACTGAAGGAAAGGCCATCCAGAGACTGCTCCACCTGGGGCTCCATCCCATATACAGCCACCAAACCTGGATGCTATTGTGGATGCCAGGAAGTGCTTGCTGATGGAAGCTTGAATGGCTGTCTCCTGAGAGGCTCTGCCAGAACCTGGCAAAGACAGAAGTGGAAGCTCACAGTCAACCATTGAATTAAGCTTGGGGGTCCCCAGTGGAGGAGTTGGAAAAGGGACTGAAGGAGCTGAGAGGGTTTGAAGCCCCTTGTAGGGAGCAACAGTGTCAAAAGGCCAGACCCCCCGGAGCTCCCAGGGACTGGACCACCAACCAAAGAATACACATGGAGTGACCCATGGTGCTGGCCACATATGTGGCAGTGGATGGCCTTGTTGGACATCAGTGGGAGAAGAGGCTCTTGGACCTGAGGGTGTTCGATGTCCCAGTATAGGGGAATGCCAGTGTGGGAGGACAGGAGTAGGTGGGTGGGTGGAGGAGCACCCTCATAGAGGCAGGGGTAGGGGGTAGGGCGTTTCCAAAGGGGAGTCCTGGAAAGCAGAAAACATTTCAAATGTAAATAAAGAAAATATCCAATCAAAGAGGGAGAGAGAGGGAGAGGGAGAGGGAGAGGGAGAGGGAGAGGGAGAGGGAGAGGGAGAGGGAGAGGGAGAGGGAGAGGGAGAGGGAGAGGGAGAGGGAGAGGGAGAGGGAGAGGGAGAGGGAGAGGGAGAGGGAGAGGGAGAGGGAGAGGGAGAGGGAGAGGGAGAGGGAGAGGGAGAGGGAGAGGGAGAGGGAGAGGGAGAGGGAGAGGGAGAGGGAGAGGGAGAGGGAGAGGGAGAGGGAGAGGGAGAATGAATGAGAATATGAATGAGCACATTTGATACCAGGATAACATGATCCAAAGCAAAAGAAATGGACCCAACTTACATGTGTACTCACAGTGCTGTCTGAATGGGAAGAAATGTCCTTACACGTGTACTCACAGTGCTTTCTGAATGGGAAGAAATGTCCTTACACGTGTACTCACAGTGCTTTCTGAATGGGAAGAAATGTCCTTACACGTGTACTCACAGTGCTTTCTGAATGGGAAGAAATGTCCTTACACGTGTACTCACAGTGCTGTCTGAATGGGAAGAAATGCCCCTACAGGCTCAAGTTTTGAGTTCTTACTCCTCAGTGAGATAATACATCCCTAACAAAGAGCCAGGGTGCACTAACTGCAGTCTGAGTGTGTTCACCTAAACCATGCCTCTGCAGTAACACAGGGTTAGTGTCCTATCTCCACCTGAAGCCCACAGGAACTTAGCAATATCTGAGCATAGCAACAGAGCAAATCTGAAATTACAGAGTTTCTTTTATTTCAATCCATGATTTAAGCCATGAAATAATTTCTAACTTGCTAGAATCCACAGTGACCTCCATCCTAAATGGAAGAGTTCTTAACGTAGAAAAGGGACCCATAGAAACCATGAGCCAAGATACACCTTTACCATACCGCAAAGCACGACTCACAGGGGTCCCTGAGAACTATACCTCCTACACCAAGGAACACAGAAATGTCTTGAAAATAGTTCAAATCAGGGAGTAGGGGGTATATCTGAGTTTTCCTTATAAACTGAAGCCCTAACTTTCAGCAACATGAACTTGCTATTCAATACTCCTTTAAGTGAAGGTCTGTGTTGACACACTACATTGCGGATACCCCTTATGAAGACTGCAGAAGTACCAGGGGTGAGTAGGTTTAAACAAATCTAATTTCCCCACTCTCAGCACAATCGATACTTGGCTGATAATTCTTTATGGTTGAGGGAGTCCTAAGTATCCCTCCCCTCTAACTGCCAGTACAGCTCAACTCCTCCAGGTTACAACTATGAAAACTATCTGCAGACACTGCCAAATCACCTTGGGAGGAAACTGCCTCTACACAGGGGCTTGCATTTAAACATGCCTGCAGTCTGTAGCTACAACTGCTCCTCCTTCCTTCCTCCTCATGCACCCTTCCCACCCACCCCTCCTTTTTGTTTGTTTTGATGGTGGTGCTGAGGACAGAACCCAGAGCCTCCCACACAGTAAGTAAGCTCTCTACCATGGAAACACTTAGCCAGCACTGAATATTCTAACATCTGGATATTCTAACATGTCGGTAAATAAAGCAAGGAGATGTGTGTGACCAGTATGGAAATAACTGCAGGAGTCACAACAGTCTGCAAGAGCTAAGTCACACAACACATATCAGTATAATTTTCAGTTATATGAAAACAAATAGAATAAATGGTTAAAAAGACTAGAAATATCTGTAGGTCACTGAAACAGAGATCACGTTAGGGAAAATCTATGAAGCTGGATAGGCTGATACACCTGCATTAACTTTTTTGAGACTACAGTGATACATTATTTCTTTAATTAGGCAAAGTGAAAGAGTAGAGAATTGTAGTGTTCAGCAGGCCAAGTCCTAGCTACTAACCTAAAATATTTTAAACCATGTCATCCCTCTCTGCTTTCTACTTCCACAAAATATAGATGGTATAATTACTTCATAGCATTGTTACAAAATGAAGTGGGGTCTGTGCATGTAAAAGGCCAGCAGGGTTTGTGGCTCATGGCACATCCTGATTATCAGTAACTGCTGTAACTGAAGCCTCAGTTTGGGCAGGGCTGGGATATGGCCTGACATCAAGGGAACCCTGCTCCTCCAGTCTTTGTTTTCTCCATCTCCTGCATCTCCTGCATCATCACAGAGGCTTGCTATTGAGTGCTCTGATCTGACAGTGGGAGGATCATTGCTAGGGTATGATTCATATTCTATCCAGTCAAATATGAAATGAATGTATGAAGAGACTCAAGAGGAACTGAGTGTGAAAATTGATTCATGTACGTCTGATTTTCTCATGTTGTGATGTGTACACATCTCAGTCAGAATCATCTGAGTGTTGTTACCATGACAATAATAAAGTCCCTGCCTAGACCATGAATTGAGGCCAGAACTAGCCTTTCCAGAAGAACCACCAACAGTCCTGCAATGCCCCAGCACCGACACTCAACACCCTAGAACTTGCCCACGTCCCAAGCTCTACATGGAGGAATAGCCTACATGAGATAGCAGAGAGGAACATTTCAGTCATGCTATGGATCCCTAGCTCTAGCTAAAGAAATTCCATAATCTGGCACAAAATTCCAGCAGGAGTCAGAAAAACACCTCCCCCTCTCTCTGCCTCTGTCTCTCAGATGGCAGATGGGGTTGGCATTGAGAGACAGAGTTTCTCTATGTAGCCCTCAATGTCCTGGAATTCACTTTGTAGACCATGCTGGTCTTGAACTCAGAGATCTTCCCACCTCTGCCTCCTGATTGCTGGGATTAAACGTGTGTGCTGCCACCTCCCTGACAGTTTCTTTCTCTTTGAAATAGAGAAAATATCAGCTATCAACATCAAGAGGGTGGAAAGAAACCAAGTACGTAGTTCACAGGCTCATGATCTGGCTCATAGTAGACACAAAATGCACACTAGCTTCTATAGAGAAGTACCAGCACTGATCCAATGGCTCTGAGACAGGCCAAACACCTAGAAACTAGCAGGAGACGCACAGTGTGAGTTCTGCCTAGTGCTCTGTGTGCTGTTAGCTATTGCCTGTACTGAATATTTCCCATTTTCCAAACTAGAGATGATGAGGTCTTTATAGTCTGTCCCTAGGTCCATCCTTCCCAAGACACTAGAGGTAGCATGTTTGTCACTACTGCCACAGGTTCAGGGTATGCACAGTCAACGGGATCCTTGTAGTGTTCTCCATAACATCCCTTGGCTCAATCTATGGCTTTCTCTTGTGACTTCATATGCAAACACCACAACCTAGGCCATGACTACTTCAAGAGGCCCAGCAGCCATACCTCTGAGTTCAGGGACTTCCATGGGGAAAGCCCCTAGGCAATGAAAGGCAAAACATTTTTTTTTTTCATTCTTTGTTTCATTTTGTTTTCTTTTGTCTTTTTTTCTTTTCTTTTTTCAAGGCAGGTCTCATATTGTAAGCCAGGATGGCAGGGAACTCACCATGTAGCCTAGGCAGGCCTTTAAGTTGCTGTAATCCTTCTGTTTCAGCCTCCCAAATGATGAGATAACAGACACAAGACACCAGCCCATGCCTTTAAGTCTAATACTCAGTGAGCCCTATTGTCCCTAACAGTTAACTATTAGAGCCTGGAAGTTTTACACAGCAACCATCTCAATCTGTTTCTGTATAGCTCAGCTTTGTTTCCTACCTGTGTTCCAGCCCTCACCCATTCTCTAGGACTTTTTAACCCACTGCCCCTCTTCCTAACAAATAATATTCCCTTTCTTGTCTCTCTTCTGTAGCCTAACACATCCTAGCACTGGTTTCATCTTACTGGACTTCCAAAATTAAAACTGAGACAGGGATGTGGCTCAGTGGGCAGAGCCCTTGCCTCCATGTAGGAGACCCTAGGTGGGATCCCCGGCACTACATAAAGCTAGGTGAGCTCATGTGTGACTGTAACTGCAGAGGGATCAGAAACTCAAGGTTATCCTCATCTACAAAGCGAACTCAAGTCCAGTCTGGGTAATATGAGACTTTGTCTCCATATAAACAAACAAAAACCGACAAAATGGGCCAGGTGGTAGCGGCACATACCTTTAGTCCTAGCACTTGGAAGACAGGGAAAGGCAGATCTCTTGAGTTTGAGGTAGCCTGGTTTACAGAGTAAGTTCCAGGACAGACAGGACTACAGAGAAAAACCCTGTCTTGAAAAACAACAACCAAAAAGACAAAACAACCAGAGTGATGTCATGTGTTCCTATAAATTTTTAAAGTGTATGACAAAAAGTTACTAATGACACATTAAGTGGTTCACAGGAGAATGCACTCTTGACTTTGGCATGGAATTTTCTTTTGGTAGTGCATTATTCAAATCCTCAGCATGCCAACTTAAAGGGTGGAACTAATTTTTCCAGTCACTCTTTGCAGCTTGGCATCCCTGGCCAACACTAATTATTGCAGACAGATTCTGTGACTTTTCCTTCAAAATCTTGACTTCAATTTTCCCCCCTTTTAAAATTTATATGTCCCACTGCAGCTTAAATGAAATGACCTACAGTAAAAACCTAACTGGCCTGGTATTTTTAGGCCCTCTTTCATGTGAAGTAAACACTCAGAAATCCAGAGCCTTGAATCAGTTAGGCTAGTAAGCAAGGTAGAGGCTGCCTCTCTGTACTGCCTCCCCATGGCCACTGTTTACACAGCCCACCCAGAGCAGGTGCTGGCAGAACACAGCTCCAAACATAACAAGGTCTGCAGTCTCTACTTTTGCTTACAGAACTTCTGGCTTGCTCACTCAGTTCCAGGAGGGAATAAGAATTGATTTTTCAAAAGCCAAAATCAAAAGGCATATTAGCTTGGATGCAACAGTACAAACGGGTACAAGCACAGGAAGTAAAACCTGTTCAGAATAATGTGCACAGAAAGACAGACCTAGAAGCTTGCATTCTACTGACGAAATGCATGAGAAATCCATGACAAAGCATGGAAACTCAACTCTTTGCAAACACCCCAAAGAATTCTGCCTACCTCCTTTTCTAATGCCATGAGGCACTGGTCTTGTGAGCCCCAATTCTTCTAAGTCCACTCTGGATCCTCTCCTCCCCAGTGCCCACATAGCTGGCACAACTTAGACATCACACTGTAAATGAAGGTGCAGAGACACCTCGAACTAGACCACTACATGGGTGGAAACAGTTTATTTGACGAATCAAACTGTCGGGGGGAGGAGGGGAGAAGGCTCAGGGAGGGCAGGTGACAGAGGGCAGTGGGAGAACCCTCGACAGTTTTATGGGGACAGGTATGAACAGGAGGAGGGATGGGAACCCGAACAGCCTGGGAGTTAGCATAGGGGTTTTGATTCATTACAGAATGTTTGGGTGAATCAGGAACTAGATGTCCTGTGCCTAAGGTAGTTGACTGTAAAGGGTGGACGGGGTTGCCTCACAGGATTTCTGAGGAATGCCAAGTAAGGTTTTTGTTTATCTAAAAGCAATTCTTCTGCTTACCTGGTCAAAATCCAGCCTGAGCCAAGCCTGGGCTGTCATTTTGGACACTGTCATCACCACTGTCATTTTGGAGCCCTATTTTGGACCTAACACACGCACAACAGATCCCACCATGAAGGCTTCTATTTCTAACCAAAATGCTCAGGGGCTTAGCACTACACAGCCACCCTAGAATGCTTCCTTGGTTCATTTGTTTGTCCCCTGGGCTCACTGTTCCAGCCACAACATCATTTGCTGTTGTTCTTTCTGCTGCCATGAGCTTCATGTTTGCAGCCCACAGGCTGGTGCTTCTCACGTAAGGCTTCCCATTGTTATCACAGGACAAATGATTGAAGACAAATTGTGGACATCTCCCCCATTTCTAACTTCCAGTCGCAATTTTGATGTACATCCAGGAATGGGACTCACTACCCTGAGCTGGACATGGAAGCATGATGCATTATTATACTTATGAGGGGTGTATCATTTTTTGATCATTTTCCTTCTGCTAGAAGAGGGGCTTCTTCTCTTTGGTGGGAGTCTTCTGATCATCTCACTCTTGAAAGTTTCCCTGTTACCCAATCCCCATGTGAAGACATTCCTCTTACTTTCTCACATATATTACTTCTCTTAGTGGGCAGCAATACACCCAAGTGCACAGTGCACCAGGAGCTATGAGAGGCACTTGTCTTAGATACAGATGGCATACACTTACACTTTCCTACCAAAATTGTATGAAAAACACACCTGAGTGAGTTTACACCAGCATATAATATCCTCCTTGGGTTCTGCCTCCATCATTCTGATGGATGTGCATGGTGGCTGGCCATGGTGGTGTTTTCTGTCTCCTCCTTCAGGGCTAATGACACTGAAGATCTTTTGTTTGTTTGTTTGTTTTTGTTTTTTCCAGACAGGGTTTCTCTGTATAGCCCTGGCTGTCCTGGAACTCACTTTGTTGACCAGGCTGGTCTCGAACTCAGAAATCTGCCTGCCTCTGCCTCCCGAGTGCTGGGATTACAGGCGTGCGCCACCACCGCCCGGCGACACTGAAGATCTTGTCAAGCACTTTGCTCCATCACTTTGCTCACATTTTGTGAGGTATCTGCTTGGACTGTTTTTATTAAATACTTAGTTCCCTTGGCACCAAGCTCTTCATCTGGCATGTGTCTGAACACTCTTCCTCCTCTGTCTCTCCTTGCTCTTCTTGGGATCCCACACTCACCTTTCCCTCTCAGGTGAGCCTTCTTTTTACAGCTTCTGTTTGTGGCACCAAGTCTAAGAGCTCCTGATCATTTTATGTATTCTTCCCAAGAGCTGAGCCCCATCCTGCCTTGGTTTAAGACTATGCCTTGTGGCATCCCTAACAGTGAGTCCTAACAGTGAGAAGATTTTTATGGAGCCTTTTTCCTAGCAGGAAGCCCCTGCTAGAATCTTCTATACAGCAATACCCCCTCTCTGTGGGCCTGAGACCTGTGCTGTTCTTATTGTCACACCTCCCAAGTGAGAGGGCCCAAAGTATGACACAAGAAACGCATGCTATTAAAATTATTTTTCTCATATCTTTTTTCTTCATATTATAAAGGCAAAATACATTTTCCCTGGAAAAAACAGGATAAAATGCTGTGGAGACAACTAAATTGATAAAGTGCTTTTCACATAAACATAAGGACCTGAGTTTGGATCCCAAGCACTCAGGAAACATGCCATGTGGGGTGACTTATACCTGTAACCCCAGCGTTAAAGAAGCTAAAACAAAAGGTGCCTGGGACTCATTGACAGCCAATCTAGCTGGCTGAGTTCCAGGCTCTGCATGAGACACTGCATCAGCTATGAAGAACAGTGATAGAGGAAGACACCCAACATCCATCTGTGGCCTCTACATGTGAGCCTCCCTCCTCCCTCCATCCCCCCATCTCACAAACACACACGCACACACAGAATGAGCATCCCTAATCAGAAAATTGCAAACTTGAAATGCTTTTAGCAACAATGTAACATTTCAAACAAAAATTTCTATACATCCAACTTTTTTTAATGAAAAAGTTACTTAAAATACTGTCTAGGGCCAGGAAGATCAATCAATGAGTAAAACACTTACCACCCAAGTGTGATGACCAAGTCTAGATGCTCAGAACCCACATGCTAAACCAAATTTATACAACAAATCCCCTTTCCTAAGTGTGGTTCACTCTTTCCTTCTGCAGCTCCTTCAAAGCAATCTGCTAACAAAATTGTTATTCCCTTTTTTCAGCAAAAGTAAAGAGACAGATTCTGTAGAAACTACATAGGGAAGGTAGAACAAAATATTCCTGCTACCATATAAGGCCTGTAAACAATGAAACCCATTAATTTAGTGCCTACTGATCTAAATTTGTTCTTTTATGAATAACAAACAAACACCAAATACTAATACTAGCCAAGATGCAGAAAGCCACCTACCTAGTCAGCAGTTGATTTATTTCTACATGATTGGTAACAGCAGTCTAAAGGTTTCCACATTTTAAAAGATTTCCAGAAACCAAGTCCCTTGACGTACTCAAAACCTCAGCTTGGTGACCCTGCATGCCATTCCACATTAGGGTATGCACCTACATCTTGATAACTTAAAGAAGCATTTGCAAGTATACCCACATGACAGAGAATGCACGTGGAAGAAAACTGAAAACCTCAGAGAGGCATTTGATAGACTCTGCCAGCAGCACTCTCATCTGATCCCCAAGCAAACAGCCTACGATGGCAATCACAGAGAAAGAGGAAACGTCTTCTCTACTACATACATGATTGGCTCCAGGGGTGCTGCTTACTTCCCAGACCGCTGGAAAGATAATACAGCAAGCAGAGAGGCCTGTCCCCAATAAAATCAGGCTTTCCCAGCTTTGGGGCAGGACAGTGGCCCAGCCCTGACATTAGTCAGCATCAGTGATCCTGCTTTAAATGTTTAGTAAGACACTAAGACAGAGAGAAAAAGGCATTTGCACAAGATCTTATATCATATTTCCTAATGATAGAACTTTATCTCATGGGGCAGTGATGCTTCTTTCAAGTCATAAGCAATTATATTCTAAAAGTAGTATTTGTAAAACAGGATAAATTTGAAGTATATATGTTTGAATTTTTTAAAAGGGCAAAACCAATAATTATGTTGCCAGATGTTTACAAAAACTACAATAGGAGCCGGGCGTGGTGGCGCACGCCTTTAATCCCAGCACTCGGGAGGCAGAGACAGGCGGATTTCTGAGTTCTAGGCCAGCCTGGTCTACAAAGTGAGTTCCAGGACAGCCAGGGCTACACAGAGAAATCCTGTCTCGAAAAAACAAAAACAAAACAAAACAACAACAACAAAAAACTACAATAGAAAAAATTTAAATAGCAGTTGGAGCTGAGTACAGTGTTTGTGTAACTGAGATAAAAAGGTTCCAAGTTCAAGGACAGCCTAGATTGCGGGGTTTGGTGGGGGGGATGCATGGTTCCACTGGCTGGCATGTGTCGAAGTCTATTTTCAAATGCATAATTCTAGGGGCTAAGTAACTTAGAAAAGAGTTTTCAGTTCACAATTGGAGGCTAAAACTACAAAGGGTATTTGTGGGGGTTCTTTTAGCCACATTACCTCACAGCATATGGCTTCGTGTCAGAAGTATGAGTGACAAGGACAGGGAGTCAGAATGACTAATTTAGGTCATTTGAGGTGCCAGAAGCGCCCTACAGCCCCCACCTCTTAAAGGTCTACCTCCTCCCAACTCAGCCATACTATGAACCAAGCTGCCAACAAATGAGCCCCCAGGATACTTACAAAAAACACATCACACCCTACAGCAGCATGGCAGAACATATAAAGATGGCAAGCTACCGTGCTTGTCAAAAGCTATGTCATAAAATGTAGAAGGGCCAGAGCCATAGTACCAACTGCTTATGAAAATAGCAAAGGGTAGCAATTATGAAGCCTACAGCCCTCCACTGCAAAGGGTAGTGACTATAAAACTCACGGCCCTCCACTGCAAAGGGTAGCAACTATGAAGCCTACAGCCCTCCACTGCAAAGGGTAGCAACTATGAAGCCTACAGCCCTCCACTGCAAAGGGTAGTGACTATGAAGCCTACAGTCCTCCACTGCAAAGGGTAGTGACTATGAAGCCTATACAGCCCTCCACTGCAAAGGGTAGTGACTATGAAGCCTACAGTCCTCCACTGCAAAGGGTAGTGACTATGAAGCCTACAGCCCTCCACAGCAAAGGGTAGTGACTATGAAGCCTACAGCCCTCCACTGCAAAGGGTAGTGACTATGAAGCCTACAGCCCTCCACTGCAAAGGGTAGTGACTATGAAGCCTACAGCCTTCCAATAAACTTACAGGACACTGACAGCTCTGTTGAACAGATTTCCTTTATAAAAAGATACATGTTTTAAAGGGTACAGAAAGCGACTAACATCACCTTACTGTGGGCTATCTCTCTCTACCTTTTATAGACTCACTTGTATAAAACCCTCATGGTACTGACAGAAATTGATTTGAGCTGCAGTAGAAGACAGAGGTTAAATAAGAGCAACTTTTGTATTTTTTTAGTTTCAGGGTCCCAAAGACCTCTGAGTCTGCAATGTACATTACCTAGTGATAAATATAAAGGAGCCCTCAGGCACAGTACAAAGCACAGTAAGTACTCCCACCTAGAGCATCTGTGGACTGTAAACATCACCAGAGACAGGGAGGCACCACTGTTGATTACAAAATAGAGTTAGCACAAGCTAATGTGTTCTTTACAGACCCTGGTGAGGGCCATTAATTTCAAGAAGAGGAGTCTAAACTCACATAAAATATCCAGCACTTCAATTTCAAGAAAATTCTACCTCTTCCCTACCCATGCCTTTCTATGGCCAGGGTCTTTCCTATAAATGGGACTCTAACTGTATAGAGGCCTGGATCTTCAGGAGGACACAGTTAAGCTAACTAGACCCTGGCAGCTGGGGAAATGTTCTCAGAGTGTCTGTGAGAGCTAACTTTCCCAGGGTCTCAGGCAGGACACTCCAGGACCACACACAGTAGCCTAACCTGAGGCTCTAAAGGTCTTCCAGACACAGTTTCACGGGAGGGTTGATGCCAGTGTCTCAAGGCAGCTCTGAGATCCATGAGCGAGCGAGCACAGGAGAGGAGCAGTAAACACTCCTCATCAGAGCGTGCTGACTGGTAACCTGAAGAGAGTGTTGAGTCCTTGCATTAGACACAATGAACAGACTGCACATGCTTGCTCACTCCGTTGAAAAGCAGCCCTTCATTTCATAATGGAAAGACAAATCCAAATGCTGGTTACATTTGACATTTTTAACTTGACCCAGCTGTACCCGCACCCTTGGCCAGAGGGTACCCTATCAAACAGCCCAGGTCCCCCAGAATAACAGGACTCACAGAGAATAGAAGAACCCAAAATAGCTCTAAAGCATCTTCAGTGAAGTAGCTTGGAGCTGAGCTCAACAAGTGTCATCAGAAGAGAGACTCCAGGAGGTTTATCATGAACAGAAATCACCAAAGCATTTGAGGTTTGTTCTTGATCAATAAAACTCTCCCAAATCCATGTAATGGGACTAGGCCTCATGTGGGAACTGATTCATTCCAAAATATATGACCATTCTTTCTCTTTATGCTGGTCTGACAATGATTTTATAATTTATAATTATAGACAATGTGTCTATCTAGACCAGCTTACAGAAAAAGTACAGTTTGCACTGATTTTATTAGGGATTCAATTTTGTGATATACAACCTGGCAAGCCACTCTGCTTTATACCTTTTCTTTACTTTATTCAGTATGTGTAATGATGGCATGGTGCATCCCAGGCCAGCCCGCCTCAAAAACCAACAACAAAAATAAAAAAGACTACTCAAGAACATAGTAGGCAGCAATGACAACAGTTGAAAACAAGGAAGAAACAAGATGTCTCAGAAAAGTACTAGAGAAAACAAGAGACCCATTTAACGCTTTTCTGCTGTTGCTGTTTTGGGGGTTTTGTTTGTTTTGTGCTTTTGTTTTAAGAAATAAGTAAAAATATTTAATTCACTCTGCTGAGACTGAGAAGTTACCAACTGCCAATGATCACAAGGTCAACCCAGCTTTGTGCAGAAGGAGACATTAGAAGTGTTACATTTTATTTTAAAGCTGGACAGTGAAAGCAA
This sequence comes from Mus caroli, assembly GCF_978045245.1. Classification (NCBI taxonomy): domain Eukaryota; kingdom Metazoa; phylum Chordata; class Mammalia; order Rodentia; family Muridae; genus Mus; species Mus caroli. The sequence continues at coordinate 56,904,063 of NW_028227270.1, read as the reverse complement.
AAGCAAAAACATTCTAGAAGATTCTGCCTGGTAAAAGCCAATCATCTAAATAACAAACATCTAAAGAGAAGGCTCTAGAAAAAAAAAAAAAAAAAAAAAAAAAAAAGGAAAGGGGAGGTTGTCAAGGTTAAACAACCAAAATGACAGCCTGAAAAGCCAGAGAAGAGTGGTCACTTGTGCTCTTTTCTCACAGACCCTCTCCAGGAACTGGGCTGAGCCATCTGCAGGGCTGAAGCCATGACCACCCACAGCATGCTGATGAAAGAGTGTTGCACTCCAGATTTGCCAGTATGGTCTGCGCCATGCTCTAGTCATTACATTTTCAGTCTTTTATAATCTGTTGCATGTGTTGTGGCAAGTCCCCTACATTGCCTAACAGCAACAAAAAAGGAACAGGAATAGCAAGTTATTTTTAATGTGTACAAATATCTAGAAGACTGGATACTTTTAATATTATACCTTGACTTTCACAAAAATTGTTTAACTTGACTTCTATCTACTGCTGAAATAGAATGGGGGTCCACTATGAAGTCCCTTTTGATCCCTATAAGAAGATATACAACACAAGTTGTTGGTTAACCCAAGTTAACCAATCCCTTAACAAACAGCTAAGATAAAGGTTGAATGTGTACAAAAAGAACATTTACCTTTCCATCTATCCAGTGATCAAGCACACTGGGGACATCAAAGGGCAAAGCAGTTAGAAATCCTACATATCTGCTTCACCTTCTAACTTTCCTTCCATGAGAAATCTGCCTCCTATTCTAATTTTCTTCACAATAACAGTAACAGGCTTTAAAGAAACCCTTTTCGAGCTCATCAACCCAGGTATGGAATGTAACTGTCACCACGTACATTGGAACAAGTACTGAAGCGAATGTGTACCAAATAAATGGGACACCTAACCCTGGCTCTGCTCACCATAAGCAGGTCTTCTCTGAAGATCAACAATGCCATCAAGGTGGGAAGAGGACCTTCATATTTCATTTTGATGACAAGTCAGCTCAGATCCAGACAAGAAAGAAAGACCCAAGCCTCCATCTACGCCAGGCTGCATAAAGACCTCTGTCTTGGGAGGGACATGTGAGGGGGCTGCCAGGGACCAAGGTCACTATCACAAAAGAAAAGAAACTCAAAAGGAAGTAAACAATCACATGCATTTAAAAAAATAAATAAATCCCCCTTCAAATAATAAAGCATGTGACCTTTGAAAGATCTTTTTGGAAGGCATGAAAATCATAAATAAGGCCGCTATGGATGAACATAGTGGAACACATGCCCCTGTGGCATGGTGAGCCATCTTTTGGGTATATTCCCAAGAGTAGTATAGCTGTGTCTTCAGGTAGATCTACTTCCAATTTTCTGAGAAACCATGTTGATCAATGGAATAGAATTGAAGACCCAGAAATAAAACCTTACACTTATGGTCATTTGATCTTTGACAAAGACGCCAAAAATATACAATGCAAAAAAGAAAGCATCTTGAATAAATGGTGCTGGTCTGTCTGTATGTATGTAGAAGAATGAAAATAGACCCATATTTTTCACTTTGTACAAAGCTCAAGTCCAAGTGGATCAAGGACCACAACATAAAACCAGATACACTGAATCTAATAGAAAAGAAAGTGGGAAAGAGTCTTCATTTACACAATGGAATATTACTCAGCTATTAAGAACAAGGACATCCTGAGTTTTGCAGGCAAATGGTTGGAATTAGAAAATATCATCCTGAGTGAGGTAACTCAGACCCAAAAGGATATGCATGGTAAGTACTCACTAATAAGTGGATATTAGTAAAAAAATGAAATAATAATAATACAGAATACACAAGATACAGTCCACAGAACTCAAAAAGCTCAACAAGCTGAAGTGTCCAAGTGAGGACGCCTCAGTCCCACTTGGGAAAGAGAAGAAAGCAATCACAAGTTGGGAGGGAGGGAGGGACCTGAGAGGGAAAGTGGGGGGGGGGGGGAGAAGGGAACCTGATCTGGTATTGGGTGAGGGAAAAGGACTGAAGCCCTCAGGGCCAGCAGAAGAATAGAAACCTCAGGAAATAGGTTGGGTGCACCAGAGACCTGGGAGGTGAGAGACTCCCAGGACTCAAAGGGAGGGACCTTAGATGAAATGCCTGACAATAGGGAGAGGGAACTTATAGAGCCCACCTCCAGCAGGAACCCACCTCCAGCAGGAAGACAAGAGCATCACGTGAGGGATGGGGTTGCCATTCCACAGTCACATTTCTGTCCCATAATTGTTTCTGTCTGAAAGAATTACAGAGATGGAAATGGAAAGGAACCTGAGGAAACGATGGTCCAGTGACAGGCCCAAAGTAGGATCCAGCTAAAGGGGAGGTCCCAAGGCCTGACACTATTACTGAGGCTATGGAGTGCTCACAAAAAGGGATCTATCATGACTGCTCTCCAAAAGACCCAACAAGCAACTGAAAGAGTCAGATGCAGATATTTGTACCCAACCAATGGACAGAAGCTGCTGACCCCTGTGGTTGAGTTAGGAAAGGCTGAAAGAAGCTAAGGAGAAGGGCGATCCTGTAGGAGCACCAGCAGTCTCAATCTGGACCCCTGAGATCTTTCAAACACTGGACCACCAAACAGACACCAGCTGATATGAGGCCCCCAACACACATACAGTAGAGGACTTCCGGGTTAATGTTCATTCAGAGATGATTTACCTAATCCTCAAGAGACTGGAGGCCCTAGGGAGTTCAGAGGTCAGGTGGGGTGGAGGTTGGGGGCATCCATGTGGAGACAGGGTGGGGTAGGGAGGAGGTGTGGGATGTGGAGTAGTCGGAGGGTGGATGGGGGGCAGGGAATAGAAAATAGAGTGTAAAAATAATTAAAAATAAAATAATTTTTTTTTAAAAAGCATGAAATTAAAACAAGACTGTGTCACTTCTGTGACCCTGCTGCCTAGGACAGAGGACAGCCTTCTATCTGGAAAAGCAAGCCTCCTATGAAAGGCTATGTGCTGAGCTTAGACAAGGAGTGAGGCCTTCTCTTCTACACATACCCCAAAGGCCATACGTATCCCCAAACCACAAGACTCAGACTCAGAAAAACAACTCAGACTTGTGTTGGCCTCCAAAAGAACTGCCCCTCTCTGATTTTCCCTTGCTGTGACTGTCACAGTGTCATCACCAGAGCCACATGACCTATACTGTCTTCCTGGAAACTGAAAATTATGCTTAGGGCCCTGTGATGCACACTTCAATACACACAGGACACACTGACATGCACATCAAGCTACTAAACTTTAGAGTCCCAGTTATTAAAGGACAGGGTAGCTTACTAGCTTTTAGACATCTTATCCATGTTCTGAACTTGGCAAAAAATTCAACACAGTTAAAACCTGAAACACTTTTAGGAGTATGTATGCATATATACTTTTTATTTAATTAACTGCTATTTACTTGTGTGTGTGTATACGTGTATTTGTTTATTATATATATGTGCACACACATATGTATATATGATTTGTTTGCATGAATGTGTATGTGAACAGGTGTCAAGGTACACATATGGAGATTAGAGGTCTAAAGTGGAAGCTTCTGGTTTCTTTGGAAAGTCAGTTATGTCAAATGTTTTGCTGTGGAACACGGGTGAAAGGGTGTTTTACTAAGCAAACACATAAGTGCTGGCTTGGTTTGCCTTACTATTCTTCACTAATGACGTGCCTGTATTGGTTCACCTTACACTGCATTCCTGAGCTCTGCTTGTGGTGCTTGCCAAAGAACTTCTCATGGGGTTCCTTTGCTACTTTCACAGCAGCCTCTTGCTGGTTTATGTGTGGTGACTGCCAAGTGGACTGGACTGCAGGTGCTGGTTCATGTGTGATGTCTGCAGAGAGGACTGGACTGCAGTTGCTTTATTTGGTGTTGCTACTGGACTGAATTGCTGATATCATGACAACAAAGACTGAACTCACCCCCCAAAAACGACTTTGAAACAGATGTCCTTTCCCCATGTCCTAACAACTTTTCTCTACTACCGTCTCTGGTGCATGGTAGACTACAGGAGAGGTTGAACACTTATGAAAGTAGGTTGAGAAAAATGTATGCCGACAGAGGTCACTTTCCAGAAGTTGGTTCTTTCCTTCCACTATGTATAATATTCTATTTTATTTGGCACAAAAAATTTTCAAGTCACAGATGCAATTTCTATCTGTGAATCTTTACAACAGAGAGTGGATTCTAAATATCCAGGTAGGTTCAACAGGGAAAGCCCTTTAAGGTGGAAGAGGAAAGTAGGGCATAAAACCTTAGTGGCAGCCTGAGCATTTGATGGCTTTGGAGACAAAGGACAGGGCAGCAATCCAAGGTATCCAGGTGGCCTGTAGCACCTGGGAAGGGAAGGCAGATTCTAGGCAGAACACAGATCTGTTGACTAGAGCTTTTACCTCAGTGAAACTCATTTTAGACTCTTTCAGAACTTCAAGTTTAAGGGGGAAAAGGCTGTTGTGTCATTTGGGCCACTGAATCTGTGGTTATTTGCTGCAAGAGGAAGCCCTTCTCACTGGTATGTCTCTTCTTTCCTACTGCTCTGGGCAGAGTAGCCAGTCTTTTACCTCCCAGCACTACATTTCAATTCCTGCAGTACGGATGAAGGGATGAAATGGCACCAAGCCTCCCACCTGAAACTCTGCTCGAAACTCCAGCAGCACAGCCCAGACCTGCGTGACAACACATGGACTCCAAACCTCAGGTCACTCAGACAAAGTCCACATCTCTGCCAGCACCCTCATCTCACATCCTACAAACCAGCACGCGGCTCTCAGATGCATGGAGCCTGCATGTTCAGACCATCATTCACAACTTAAAAAAATCTAAACATAGACTTATATACTTCATTAAAAATTAAATCTGAATGAGTAATAGACCCAATTAAAAACAAAAAAATTAACACACCTAGATGAGAACCTCTGGTTTGGTAATAACTTTTAGATACTATCATGAAAGAACTGACTTAATAAATGTCTTTAAAGTTAAATTTCTCTGCTATGTGAAGGATATTATTTAAAAAGTGAGAATAGCCCCCAAACTAGAAAATTATTTGCAGAAGAGATAATATATGCACAGTTAACCAGAGTGTACACTGGACTTTTAAATTCAACAACAACAACAAGCCAACTCAGGAGGCTGGAAAGAGTTCAAAGTATAAAGTACCTGTCAGAGTCCAGATCTCCAGAACCCATGTATATGCCTGGTGGATGTAGTAAACCACCTGTAATTCCAACAATAGGAGATGAGATCACAGAGGAAGCTGGCTGGCTAGCTAGACTAAACGTATCAATAAACTTTGGGCTCAATGGAAATACCCTGACTCAATGACTAGGTTAGAGAGTGATCAAGGAAGAATTCAGAGATTGACCGTGGGCGTCTACATCCACACAGACACGTGCACACGCACCTGCACACACATACATGCCTGCAAGCACACACACCAGGAAGAAAGTCAACAGCTCAGCTAAAAACATACCGAAGATCTGAATGAGCTTCACAGAGGAAGACAAACACATGATGTTAAAAGGTGAAAGATGTTCCCTACCATACATAATCAGGAAAATACAGATCAAATGAAGGGCTATGGTTGGGTGTAGGATGGAAAGGCCTTACTCAGAACCCTGAAGACACATAGCAACAGGCATGAGCATTTGTTTGCTATGGGTCAGTATGAAAAGGTGGAAGGGGACCTTTGGGAGTCAGTGGGAAGTTCCTTACACAGCTAGCAAAACACATCTTAACTGCAAAACCTAGCTCTTACATTCCTTAATACTGACCCAAAGGATGTGAACATGTGCCTGCATAAATACCTACATACAAACATTTACAGCTATTTAATTCATAACTGCCAAACTTGGAAACAACCATGATAGTCTTTACTAGGAGAGCATATGAACCATATATCCAGGCAGTAAGATAATATGCAGCACTTGCCAGGGAACCATGGAGCCACGGGGCGGGGAATAAGCACATCTGAGAAGGTGCCACACTGAGTGATTCTTACTCACGGCTGAGGAGTGGAGGGGTGAGTGGACAGCTCAGGGTGTCTGTTAGGCATGCACATCAGCCATTTTCCAAACGTTCAGAAGAGCCTATGTGAACTCCCTTGTAAACAATGTCCTCTGGGTGATGACATGATGATGCTGGTTCATCAACTGTAACTGACATGCCAATCTGCAGAGCATGCCTGACCATAGCAGAGGCTCTGTATGTGTTGGGGTACAAGTGGAACACAAGAACATAGAAAATCTTTGTATCTTGTACTCAATTTTTCTGCAAACCTAAAACTGGTCTAAAAACTAAACCCTGATTTTATAATCCTGAGTATAAATTACAACACAACAAAATTAGGCCAGCCTGTCTGTTGATAATGCCCCTATTTCTGTAAATAGAATCTCAATTGAACACCTAGGACTCATCCTTTTTCCTCGTCCTGCCCCAACATGCCCCTCCACCAGTCAGTGTTTCACTGAAGGATGTTTCTAACATACATTTTAAGCACTGGGGTTAGGAGATGGGCACTCGGGAAGCAAGGATATTGCTTCTCCAAGAGTTGCCCTTCACTATTTTTACAACTATCAAACACATGGTTGTGGCAAATTCTGAAGTTATGATCTTCAAATGGTAACCTACATAGAATCTTTAAAAGATAAAACAATTAGATTATACATTGTTTATGACAAAACCAATCTGTGGTAATACTATTTTTAAGAAAGACAGACAACATAGACAAATAAAAGCATGCACATCAAATATACATATAAAATATAATAAAATCTGCTACTCTGTACACTAGCATATGTCAATCAACTTGTAAAAAAAGCAACAATAAAGAAAAACCTTTCTTTCAACATAGAGTACAGTAGCCAGGAAAGTATGGGACATGTCACTAATGACAACTTCCTAACACTGAAAGCAGGTTCACATTGTTATTTTAAAAACTGCAAAACATATACTGGAACCCAAAAAAGCAAGAAATATTCACATTAAAATGGCTAAGTTTCTTTTGAACCCTAACCTTATCATGGCCACAACAATGGCACAGTGAATACTTACTCCCACCATGTGCAGAGTCACTTGTAAGCACACAAATACCTATGGTATAGTTCTAATCAGTTATCTTTCTAATAGCCCCTAAGGGGAAGTGAGATTAGCTCTACTGAAGATGGAAGATCACAAGTTTGAAAAGCATGTGACTTGAACAAGGTAACATGGCAGACCAGGATTTGAACCAAAGCACTTTCAATGGCACAGTGTTGTTGAAGGATATTTGATCTCACTGTGAACCCCAAGATTGTATTACTTGCTGGGGGGGAAAAAAAAAAAACCTGTCTCAATCTGTGGTGTGGCTCAACCCTTAGCATATACCTTTAATCCCGCTGGCTGGAATACAGACATGCCCTTAGTACACACTTTTAGTCCCAAACACTGAAGGTAAAGTTAGTTTATAGAAAGAAGCACCCATGTTAAACATGATGTTTAACATGAGTGGAAGACAAAGTGACAAAACAGAAAAAGTTTTGACAGGATAGGATATTCCCAACTCTCACGAGAACAGAGAGAAAAGAGAGTCTACTTAAGGGCAGAGAGAGGAAGAAGGGAGTTTTACTGGGAGAGTTTTACAGAGACAGGTTGAAGAGAGAACAAGCTAGACACAGGTGAAGACAGAACAAGCCAGAGAATGAGTGGTGCTAGAAGATTAGAAGAGATTACCAGAGTTAGTTTGAGACCAAGCAGAACAATTCAGTAAGAGGCTTAGAGAGAAGCCAGATTGAATCAGTCAACTGGAGAAGAGCTTATGCCAGAACAGCTGAGTTGAAATAGCCAGCCAGAGTTCAAAAAGAGCTAGAAAGGGTGAGCTTCCTCAGCTGTAACTCTCAGAGGCCAAAAACATTCTAGGCCTAGGTAAGATTGTGCAGAGACTAAAAGTGTCTGGGACTAGGCCTAAGTTAGCAGACAGAGGCAGCAAGCCTCTGAGATGACAATTTATAACAGGTGAATAAAAGTTACTTTTACAGAGTGCCTCTGCAAGGCATCCCCAAAACCCTCTCTCAGAAGGTGGATTCTTCAGCTCTGATCTGGCCAATATTCCTTTTAGCTAAAAATCTTCATAAATGCCAACTGAGACATCATACTTCAGATAGTCCACACATGCTGTAAGCTTCTTTGATCTGCTCACTGGGAGGACAGGTTACAATGGGGCTTCATGACCTTAAGATGTTTTACTGAGGTCAAGCAGTTCATTAGTATTTCTACATTAACATCTAAAATCAACTTGGAAATATCTTCAAGTCTTACTAATTTGTTCAAAACGTTTTTTCCCCAAAAGTTTTTAAAGTGTCCCTTTTTTCAGGACTTTGAAACCTAGCAAAGTGTGTTTGGGGTGGGGGGGAGACCTAGGCAGCAGGTGGCACCAGATGATGATCTCTCAAATCTTATGGTTTAATGGATTTCTGTCTGGAAGCACCTTAAGAACCTGGGAGCAGGGAGAGACATACAAGTAGAGCACAAGAATCTTTCCAAGATACACAGACCAATAATGCAGTTTGCTAAGCTGAACAGCTGGAACTTGAGAACACGGACAGCTAGACAGAAGAAAAGGCTCTAGAATCACTGTGGTAGACAGATGTTTCCTCAACTAATAATAACCTGTGCATGGGCAGGGTGAAACTCTTCTAGGGCTAGGAAGTCATCCTGTACCTGGCCCAGCACTCACAGGAGAACGTCACCTTCGGGAAACAAGTAGAGCAGGAGAAAGAAACGCATGCTAGTAGGAGGGACAACTCATTCCTGGAGAAAGTCTACACACAGGCCTGGAAAGGATGGACCCAACCTGTAGGGGTTCTTGTGCTCACAGATAAGCATTAGAGAAAAATGGAATGTTAGACATGCAGAATTGTCTCTTAAAAGGGAGAGGTATATAACCCAGAAGGCTGAAGTGAAGATGATTAATAGCCTAGTAACCTTTGCATACCTGTATGATCAGTAACCACACAAGATCATCCACTAGGCCCTTATCATGAGCTAGTTTTTCCACAATCAATCTACAGAACCTATCTTTGTGGAAGACTGGCTCCTGTAGTTATCTGTAGGACTCATCTCTATGGAAGATGGCATCTGTATTTACAAAGAACTTCAATGTAATCATGTCTTAAGCTTTATTGTATTCGTTGGACTGAGTTAATTGCCACCAGGAAGAATTTCACCAAGTTGTGCTGTGCTTACACATGCCTAGATTAAACTACCTCGTGTCAGACTCTCAAAGTTTGGACCAACACCAGCTACTGAAACTGCCTTCTTACCTCACAAAGATTACTCTGTTATCCTTGGTGATCACAAAGACCCCACAGACAGCAATTTATAAAACATAGTTTCTGAGCTAACACCACCTCTAAAGGAAACAGTCAGACCCCTCCTGGAGTAACAGTCACAACAGCCTGCCATTGGTAAACAGCAGCACATAAGCCTAACCATAAAGTAGGGACCATGAGCAGAAAGAATGAGCCAGAAATTACATCAAAGACTTTGAACATGTATGGCTGAATACTTAAGAGACAAATATGACTATCACCACTAAAACCACAAATGAGAATAAACCAGAACTTTGGGAGATACAGGATCTAAAACAAAACAAAACAAAACAAAAAACAGCAACAACAGCAACAACAACAAACACTTGAAGTACTGAAGCAGACTGAAGTGCTGAAGAACTGTTACTGAGGTGGTCCGTCAAAGCCTGGACCCTGGCAGCCCTAACAAGGAGGACCTTGACAACACATCTCAATACTAAACACACTAAACACACAACAATGAGACACACAAAGACTGATTCTGGGTGACCATACTTACACACTCAATCTCTAGCAAGTATGTCTTCTGTGTCTTGACACGAGGTCTATGTTTAAACAAATACAAAACTAAGCAGTCCTGGTCAAAGTATGGTCCTGCCCACACTGCCCACAGTCTAGGCTACAGTTTGAGCTGCAAGGTGGTCTGACACATGGACAGAAATGTGAACCTCTGTAACTGGTTTAGCTTAGGTACTCCTATGACATCACTAAGAAAAGAAAAGCCAAACTACTAACCAACCAGGTTTTATTCTGAACATAGATCTTGTAAAGCAGCAGTACCTGAAAAGCACTCCTGTGCCTTGCTAAGCTCATATTCTCCTATTCTCAAATGGATTAAATCCTCCAAACACACTCACAAAAGACAGATTATGAAGAGATAGTCAATGTCAAATAATCAGGAAAATTGGTACCAAAACTTCAAGCAGAAAGCCCTATAAACATTAGAATGACTAACATACAGAAAGCCTGACAATTCTAGGTGCAACAGACAGAGCTACCACAGTTCCCATGCAATGCTGTTGAAACTGAAAACTAGTTAGCAGCTACTTGTCATATTAAGCATATATGACTGCACAACATATCAATAACAGTCCTGAGAAATTATCAAAGAGTAAATAAAATATAAGGCTATGCAGAAATTTCAAAGGAAGGATGTTCATAGAAACTTATATATAGAAAGCAAAAATTAGAATCAAGAAATCCAAGTAATGATTGACAAGTCAATGGATAAGCAAATTGGCTTATCAGTTCAATCGAGGATCTCTGAACAATAAGAAATAATCCTGTAAGTTGGAACATGAATAAACCTTATACTGCCTGAAAGAAGCCATAAACGAAAGTGTGTATACTATATAATTCTGTTGTGAAATTATAGAAAAGTTAATCTGTGGAGAGAGAAAGCAGATAGCAGGTACCCCAGGCTGGAGCTGACTGAATGCAGGGGCGATTGGGAACTCTGGGGAGGAAAGAGGCACTGTACAACCTGTCTGCATCCCCAGTTATACGGTGCATAACTGGGCCAGAAGTACCAAACTGCACACTTTAAAACGCTGCCTGTATGCATAACTAAACATGATAAAAGCAATATAAAGCAAGCTAATAGCCAACATCAAACTAAATGGACAAACTTAATTTATTATTCCACTAATATTAAGGACAAGACAAGGCTGTCCACTCTCTTCCTATCTATTCAACATAGAACTTGAAGTTCTAGTTAGAGCAATAAGATAACTAAAGGAAATCAAGGGGATACATATTGGAAAGGAAGAAAACAAAGTATTACTATTTGTGTGTAATATGACAGTATATATAAACAACCCCAAAAATTCTACCAGAGAACTCCTACACTGATAAACACCTTAAACAAAGTGGTTTGATATAAAATTAACTCAAATCAGTAGCCCTCCTTTATACAAATAATAAATGGGCTGAGGAAGAAATTAGGGTAATAACACTTTTTATAACAGTCACAAATAACATAAAATATCTTGTAACTCTAACCAAGCAAGTAAAAGTCCTATATGACAAGAATTTCAAGTCATCGAAGAAAAGACTGAGATATCAGAAGATGGAAAGATCTCCCATGCTCAGATTTAATGCAATTCCCATCAAAATTCCAACACAATTCTTTACATGCCTTGACAGAGCAATTCTCAAATTCATATGAAAAAGCAAAAAACCTAGGATAGATAAAACAATCTGAACAATAAAAATTTCCAGCAGTACCTCTGACCTCAAACTGTACTACACAGCAATAGTAATAAAAACTGCATGATACTGCTATAGAAACAGACGATTGGTAAGTGAAATTGAATTGAAGACGCTAAAATAAACCCACACACCTATGGACACTTGATTTTTGACAAGGGTGGCTGGCAAAACCACACGATGGAAAAAATAAAGCATCTTCAACAAATGGTGCTGGTCTAACTGGATGCCTCCATGTAGAAGAATAAAAACATACATATATACATATATATATGCACAAAACTAAAGTCTACGTGGATCAAAGACCTCATTGTAAAACCAGATACTCTAAATCTAATAGACTAGAAATTGGGGAATAGCCTTGAACTCACTGGTACAGGAAACAACTTCCTGAACAGAACACCAGAGGCTCGGGCTCTAAGATCAACCACTGACAAATGGGACCTCATGAAACTGGGAAGCTTCTGTAAAGCAAAAGCACACTGTCAATAGGAAAAAGCGACAGCCTACAGATTGGAAAATGATCTTCACTAACCCTACACCTGACAGGGGCTAATATCCAAATTGTATAAAGAACTCAAGAAGATAGACCCCAACAACCCAAACAACCCAATTGTAAAATGAGGTACAGAGCTAAACAGAGGAATCTCCAATGAATGAGAAGCACTTAAAGAAATGTTCAAAGTCCTTAGTCATCAGGGAAATGCAAATCAAAACAACCCTGAGATTCCACTCTACACCATTCAGAATGGCAAGGATAAAAAACTCAAGTAATCCTTAATCATCAGGGAAATGCAAATCAAAACAACCCTGAGATTCCACCTCACACCGGTCAGAATGGCTAGGATCAAAAATTCAGGTGACAGCAGATGCTGGCGAGGATGTGGAGAAAGAGGAACACTCCTCCATTGTTGGTGGGATTGCAAGCTTGTACAACCACTCTGGAAATCAGTCTGGCGGTTCCTCAGAAAATTGGACATAGTACTACCGGAGGATCCAGCAATACCTCTCCTGGGCATATATCCAGAAGATGTCCCAACCGGTAAGAAGGACACATGCTCTACTATGTTCATAGCAGCCTTATTTATAATAGCCAGAAGCTGGAAAGAACCCAGATGCCCCTCAACAGAGAAATGGATACAGAAAATGTGGTACATTTACACAATGGAGTACTACTCAGCTATTAAAAAGAATGAATTTATGACATTCATAGCCAAATGGATGGACCTGGAGGGCATCATCCTGAGTGAGGTAACACAATCACAAAGGAACTCACACAATATGTACTCACTGATAAGTGGATATTAGCCCAAAACTTAGGATACCCAAGATATAAGATACAGTTTGCTAAACACATGAAACTCAAGAAGAATGAAGACTGAAGTGTGGACACTATGCCCCTCCTTAGAATTGGGAACAGAACACCCATGGAAGGAGTTACAGAGACAAAGTTTGGAGCTGTGACGAAAGGATGGACCATCTAGAGACTGCCATATCCAGAGATCCATCCCATGATCAGCATCCAAACGCTGACACCATTGCATTCACTAGCAAGATTTTGCTGAAAGGACCCAGATATAGCTGTCTCTTGTGAGACTATGCCGGGGCCTGGCAAATACAGAAGTGGATGCTCACAGTCAGCTAGTGAATGGATCACAGGGCCCCCAATGGAGGAGCTGGAGAAAGTGCCGAAGGAGCTGAAGGGATCCGCAACCCTATGGGTGGAACAACATTATGAACTAACCAGTACCCCGGAGCTCTTGACTCTAGCTGCATATGTATCAAAAGATGGCCTAGTCGGCCATCACTGGAAAGAGAGGCCCATTGGACATGCAAACTTTATATGCCACAGTACAGGGGAACGCCAGGGCCAAAAAAATGGGAATGGGTGGGTAGGGAAGTAGGGGGGAGGGTATGGGGGACTTTTGGGATAGCATTGGAAATGTAATTGAGGAAAAGATGTAATAAAAAAAAAAAAAACTCAAGTAATAGAACATGCTGGTGAAGATGTGCAGCCTAGGGGAACACTCCTCCACTGCTGGTGGGAGTGCAAACTTGTACAACCACTTTGGAAATCAATTTAGCAGTTTCTCAGAAAAGAGGGAATAGTTCTCCCTCAAGACCCAGCTATACCCCTCCTGGGCATATACCAAAAAGATACTCCACCATCCCACAAAGACACATGCTCAACTATGCTCATAGCAGCTTTATTCATAATAGCTAGAAACTGGAAACAACTTAGATGCCCCTCAAGTGAAGAATGGATAAAGAAAATGTGGTACATCTACACAATGTACTATTCAGCTATTAAAAACAAAGACATCATGAATTTTGCAGGCAAATGTATGGAACTTGAGAATATCATCCTGAGTGAGGTAACCCAGACCCCAAAGGACATGCATGGTATGTACTCACTTATAAGTGGGTATTAGCCATAAAATATAGGATACCCACAGGATACTTTAGAGACCCAAAGAAGCTAAACAAGAAGGAAGGCCCAAGCGAGAATGCTTGAACCTCACTTGAAAGGGGGTATAAAATAGTCATAGGAGGTGTGATGGTCTGTATATGCTTAGCCCAGGGAGTAGCACTATTTGAAGGTGTGCCATTGTTGGAGTAGGTTTGTGGGCATGGCCTTAAGACCCTCACCTGCTGCCTGGAAGTCAGTCTTCCACTAGCAGCCTTCAGATGAATTCTCAGCTCTGCCTGCACCATGCCTGTTTAGATGCTGCCATGCCTTGATGATAATGGACTGAACCTCTGAACCTGTAAGCCAGTCCCAATTAAATGTTGTCCTTTAAAAGATTTGCCTTGGTCATGGTGTCTGATCACAGCAGTGAAAACCTAACTAAGACAGGAGGCAAACGGACAGAAGGAACTGGTTGGGAGAAGGGATGAGGAGGCGAATGGAAGGCATTTAGACACTTAGTCCCAGGAGGTGTGACCTTGCAGGCTTAGAGGGTTTAGAGACTCAGCCTTGCTCAACACTGCTCCCTGTTCTCTCTGCTTCCTGTTAGCAATGTAAAATACAGCTCCAGCTGTCATGCCTGCCTGTTGTCATTGTCCCCCACCCCGGGATGGTTCTCTTGTCTTCCTGGAACCTTAAGTTCAAATAAACCTGTACTTTTATAAGTTGACTTGACTATGGTCTTTTATACATACATCTTATGTAAACAGTCAGAGGATATTTGTAACCTTTTTTTAATATACAAATGAAGGTTGCAATGCATAAAAGAGCCACAATGAACACAGCTCTAGTTCCCAGAGAGGAACTCATCTGTGTGATTCTGTAGATTAGCAGAACCGCAAAAGCCTCTGAGAGCCACGTTTTGTAAGTACCCCTTGCATCTACCCCAGAGTAAAGAGCCACTTAACCACAAAGCTTTTCAAAGACAAGGGAACCAAGATTTATGAGCTTAAATCCATCTGGTTCTTTGCCATACTGCTCATTTACAAAACTCCGACACTGTCAGTATTAAACAGAACCAGATCTGGTAGAAACAGCAGTCAAACTATGACACAGTACAGCAATCTGTTGGGACATGCACACCAATGACAGTCACCAGCTCACAATGCCTTGCTTCTGGGGGATGATGTCAGCCTCCCTCCAGAAAGATCCATGTAGTCTGGGATGTAGAGCCTGTGCAGCCCCACACAGTGCAAATATCCACACCCTTCAGTAATGGCTCTATACTAGGAAGCACCTCCCACAACAGACTTTAATATTTCAACCTACTTTTCAGGGTATTCCTAAATGTACCAAGGACCATGACCTGGACAATTCAGATAAAACTTCAGTGAACTTGTCGTAGCAAAATATATCTATAATGCGTGAACATAAAGGCTCCCTTTACTTCAGGCTGATGACAAAACAGGAGAAGCAGGGTAGATAAGGGGAGGACTGTGGGAAAAGGGAGAAGCAGGGTAGAATAAGAGTCAGTGGTCTATGAACTAAGCCAACTCAGACAAAGCTGTACTATTTACATGGGAAGTCAGCACAACCATAAAACAAATAAACAGTGAAAGAAAGTATACAGCAGGCCACGCCAAGCACAACAGTGCTGCCCAAACATTTTACTCCTCCAGCTGCTGAGCATCGCAATGCAGCAGGGCATGCAGGGCAGGGCTGAGCACTGGACATTCAGGTGCATTCACTTTAATAAAAATTTTAAACTGTTAATTGTTATAAAAGCTTTTTAAATAACTTGGATATATACACATAGTTTTTCCTATCATACATTATATGAAATATTAACAAAGATTGATAATTTCCAGCTAAAACTTAGTGTCAGAATTAAGATAAAATATGTAAATGTATGTGTTCAAGATATGTTATAAAAATATTGAAAAACAATCCCCAAAATTCTATAATAACTTTGTGTTGAAATGATGGTACTTTGGATCAATGATAGCCTTCTCAAGTTAATTTCACCTCTTTTTGTTTCATGTAATCACAAACAGCTGGTGTTCACATGCCTTTCCAGCCTCATGACTAGTACATGCTCCAGGAACACCAAGCTGCAGGCACCTGCAAGCACCAGTAGTTTCCTGGGTCTGCTTTCTCCCACCATGCTTTGCACATTCTGTATGTTGACACTCCTGGTCATTCCCTGCACTCACAGCCAACCTCAAGACACATCTAGTTTGCCATCTTCCTCAGGAAATGTCTCCAGCCCCCAAGTCTAAGCAAGTATTCTCTTCTGGGCCACCATCATACCTACCAACAACACTTCATTGACAGCCATGTACCACTCTAGAGTGGTGTGGTCACGAGTCTTAGGTCCCCAGTGGGAGAAATTGTTTGAATTTTACCTTCTGCATTAGTGTTAATTTAAGTACCTCTCAGTACCCACTTACCCCAGGCATTAGAGGCAGAGGCAGGTGGATTTCTGAGTTCGAGGCCAGCCTGGTCTACAAAGTGAGTTCCAGGACAGCCAGGGCTATACAGAAAAACCCTGTCTCGAAAAACCAAACCAAAAAAAAAAAAAAAAAGAATAAACTACAAAATAAATAGGCTACAATTTTAAAAGTAGATTAATAAAGTCATATATTAAATGTGCAAAGTTAATCCAGTCATCCCAGAAACAATTTACTACATGGGCTACTTTGGGACTTAGTGATCTATCCAATACAAACTTACACACTAAGTAACTGTTCTTAAAATAGCAAACATTCTATAAAACACAATGATCAAAAAATTAAAGGCAATATATTTTGTTGAAGGCTAGGTATTATTCTATTCCTATAGCTTTTCTCCTCTAACTCAATTCATCAGTTCCTTTCTTCAGTTCTTTACCTGAATTTTTTTTTTAAGATTTATTTATTTATTATATGTAAGTACACTGTAGCTGTCTTCAGACACTTCAGAAGAGGGTGTCAGAGCTCATTATGGATGGTTGTGAGCCACCATGTGGTTGCTGGGAATTGAACTCAGGACCTTCGGAAGTTGCAGTCAGTGCTCTTACCCGCTGAGCCATCTCACCAGCCCCCTGAATTTTTCTTCAGACTAAATTCTGTATTCATTTCTTCCCTTGCCCAATCCTTTCAACTCCTTGTGTAGCTTCTCTTCTTCCAATTCAACAGAAATTACAATACTGTATTTATCATCACCATCACCAATTTTGTCTAAAGGACACATAAAGAATGGAAGTGATGTATCACCCGCCATCAATGGGCCAAACCCTATGTACCAATCTACCTGGACAATTTCACAGCCACGAATGACTCAAAATGAGTGAACCTGATGGTACTGCATCAGCAAGTCCTCAGGCTGCGGCGAATAGTAGGGCAACAGAAAGCAGCAAAAGTAACCAGCCAGATCAGGTTTCCAACTTGTGCCTACCATTTCAGAGGAAACTAATGTGGGAAAAAAACCAGGAACCAATCAGCTCTCTGGGCAGCTGCCATGATTAATGATTTTGAAAGCATGAGTAGCAGTGGCCTAGGCATCAACTCTGAGACACAAAAACAGGGCTGGGCTCCACGGATGTTAGTTTTGGGTTGTTTGTTTTTGTTTTTAAAGATTGACTTATTTTATATGTATGAGAATTTTACCTACATGTACATATATGTGCAGCTCATACATGCCTGGTGCCATGGATAACCTGGAACTAAAGTCACAAACAGTTGTGAGCTGCCAATGAGGGTGCTAGAAATTGAACCTGGGTCCTCTACAGCAGCAGCCACTGCTCTTAACCACTGAGCCATCTCTCCAGCCCCTCCATTCTAAACTCATACTTACCACAAAAAGAGATTCTGAGAAACAGAGCCATTCTTGGAGAAAAATTATGTAAGGACTTAAACTAGGCTTAGAGGGTGAAACAGTGCTTCCAGCAATAGCTGGCAGAAAACCCAGTACATTCTTTTAATCATTACCAAGTATTTTTCGAAACCACCCAGCATGCAGTGGTGTCAGCACTGGGAGGTTCATCATAAGAAGCAGTACTGCAGGAATTTATAACCAAGCAAACCTGAAATCTAAACAGTTCAACACTCAGGGAAAACCTAACAGTAAAAGGCCACTTGTTAACCCAGAGGTTCTCAACAGTCCTAACACTGCAACCCTTTAATACAATTCTTCAAGTTATGTCGACCCCTAATGATTTCATCGCTACTTTGTAACAATAATCTTGCTACTGTTATGAATCATAATATAAATATCCGATATGCATGATATCAGATATACAACTCCTGTGTTCAACCTCCAAGGGGTCACAACCCATAAGTTGAGAACCACTGCCTTAAAACATGACAGAATTGAGCCAATAAAGGGAAAGATGGGGAGTGGGGTATCTTTAAATCACCAACTGAAGTCGAAGCAGAGCCAGCAGAGGAATTCTCTCTTACCCGGATCCACGAGTTAAGTCCTGACTCTGCAGAAGTCCGAGGTTCTTTGTTCACCAGACAACATAAGCACCATATTACAAGTTTTTGGCTTTCATCTGCAGAAAATAAAACTAAAATGAATAGACTTTATCAAATAGGGAAAAAAAAAACCCTAAGAACATGCTTAGGAAAACCTCAAGTAACAAGCTCAGCGGAGGCTTTTCTACTTGTGGGCTCAGCTCACTCCAGCTCTTGTGTGGTCAACTCTCTTTCTGCAACAGCAGCAGTTTTTAAAGCCAAACAAGAAGGATGGAAAGAGCTGAAAGTGCTGGGCTCTTCAACATGTTTCTAATTTCACATTTTAAACATCAGTAATTTCAAGCTCTTTAAGGCAAAATAACTACTATCTGTCTATGTTTCTGGTAGCCAAATCTGTTCCAGGTAGAGACTCAGAGCGCAATTAGAAAGAAACCTTAACTTTAGAAACTGAAGCTGTTAGCAGACAGGATAGCCACAGCAATGCAGACCCTGTGGTGGAAGAGAGGGGAGGTAGACATACCCAGCCCCTGCAGTATTCTCAAAGACATCCAGAATTCACCTTGCAGCCTCCTGTAAGCTAATAGTGCTTCCAATGGCTTTGTTATGAAAGGCACTGGACAGGACCAACTACGGAGATCTCTACATTCACTGAGAGCGCCCATCCCTTCATAATTTTTAGGGTTTTAAAAACAACCATTAAGCTTATGCTTTCTCAGTAATTAATAAATCTGAGTAAACTCACCAGGCCATTTTGAGGGGCATTCATTGTTCCCTTCAGCTTAAATAAAGTACCAGGAGGTGCTGTCTTGCCTAACACACATTAGTTTCCAGACTCATAACTTTCAAAGAATTCTTTAAGACAAACTGATACCTCAGAGTAAAGATGTGACTGTTGTACTTAGCCTGGTGTAAATACTAAACCACAAGTAACAGACATTCCAGTATGCTTCACTGTGGAATAAGGGAGAATGTAATGAACTAGGAAGCAAGTTTTTAAAAGGGAGTGAGGGAAATGGTAATTTATGGAACTTAAACTCCAAAGAATCAGCAACAGCTGGGCAGCTTCCCCAGGGTGCTGAGTGATTCTACACACTTGGTGCAGCAAGTGCATCATTTTTCTCTCCTAAGGAAGAGAGAAAGATCTAGGAACATTCTCCCAGTCTTTGCTCAGAAGTGATGCAGAGATGTATCACTGGCTAATGAGCACACAGCTCACTTTGGTGGTTCACAGACATAACTAAGCCACTGCTGGTTACCTAAGTGCCACTAGCACATTCAGCAGCTTCCTCCCCAGAGACCCTAAGATTGGGACTGAGGATCCCACAGAGTGCAGTCCAACAGGATCCACCATCTGATCTTGGCACCCATTTGAATTCTAAAGATGAGTGAAAGGAAAAAGAAACGTGCCAACAAGCATCTACTATCTAATAGCTCACTTTCTGGTATCATAAACTGAAATTCCAGACAAAATTCTTTACACTTTAATTCCCAGTTTAAAAGTACAAAACAGCAATTTTCTGAGATGATAAAGACTGGTTATTGTTACAGGAAGAGATGTTCAGTGAGGAAGGGAAGCTCTAGTTCTTAGCCTGAATCTGCTGGCAATGAGAGCCAATGCCCCAGGCTACAGGAAAGGCAGTCTGCTCACCAGAACAGCGTCACTGAGGAAGGTGTACTCGCCCTTCATCTCCAAGTCCTTCCTCTCCCCTCTCACCCTCGATTTTCACCCTGATCAAATGACTCTTTCCATCAAGAAGACATTTACTCACAATATGGGCAACAGTACATGAGTTAACATGGAACTGTGAACAATTAACTGGATATCATTAGTATCTAGTTTAACTATAGAGAATTTAAAATGAGCTGAAGTAATGAAAGTGCCGACAGACAGACAAACACTGGGGTTTAATCATGAGGCGTTTCCTCTCCACTGTAAGAAGCCTTGCTCTCCTACAGGCCCACATGGATAAGCCTGAGTGCGCATACGTGTGCGTTGGTCTGTAATGCAGAGAAGCACAGGAAGATGCATACACTTGATGAGTTGCCCCGTGGAAACGTGGAAAAGGTTACCATTTACATCCCTGTGCTTCATTAGAAGTAGACAGCAAAACTGTCATTAGGTGTTTGTGTGTTGAGACTCTTACCATATGCTAAGATGAGAGGATTCCAACAAGCTTTTGCCAACAGTTGACCAATTGTGGGGAACCTTTCCAGGATTGCATCAGAATCCTGTGAAAACAACCACATGTTTTGATAATTAAAGAGGACTATGAAATTCAACTGAGCAACACAATTCCTCAAGAGAGCCCAAGTGTTCATTCCTATGCATCCTATTTTAGAAAGTGTAGAGGAAGAGATTAGAGGAGAGCTCTAGGTTTAAGAAACTCAAAGTAACTTACTCTTTATTCTTAAAAACTCAGTATGACATAATTAGGTCGTTTCATTTTATCAGAAAGTTAATCATATTTTGCTCAAACTTAATAGTCAAAAAAGTCTATTTCATTGTTGTTGTCTGAGATAGGGTCTAGCTACATAGCCCTCTCTTGGAACTCACGCTAGTTTTAAACTCACAGAGATCTGCCTGCTTCTGCCTCCTAAGTACTGGGATTGCCCAGCCCAGGAAAGACTATTTCATTTAAACCCAACATATACTGAAGAAGAATAAAACAGTACTGGTGATTAGTAACCATGCAACCCTGCCTCTTATGTAACACCACCTCTTCACACTATAAATTTTATTGCATATAAAAAAGGCCCCTTATCACTCAGCTTTTCGAAGATTTAACAGGATAAGAACTCTGTAACTTGTAAAGGAAGGAAAGTGGCTGAGGCACTAAGATGTGTGTCTCCGTGTGTTACAGCCATGATTGTAACATTCTAAATGACTATACTTCATTTACAACAGCCCAATCTCTGAGATGATAAAACTATCAACCAAATAGAAAATGGCTTAAAATAAAAGCACAGTTTTGGTACAACTAGATCTTTCCCCACTTTTCTACTTTCCATAAAGTTCAAAAGCAAGACAATACTCAATACTGAGTGTGGGAAAGCCAAAACAGATATCCAGGCAGCGAAGTGAGCCTCAAAGAGATGACAATGAGAACTTGGTTTAAATTGACTTCCGTCAACCGGATCACAACTGGTCAGTCTGATACCAGGTGGTTCATTGTTGGCATATTTAAAACACAGAACAATTGGGGGGAAAGTTCCCAGGAAACAATCATTCACATTTTAGGTTTCCAGGAAACAATCGTTGCTAGTACACAATAAAGCTTAGGGTGTGACTACTTAGAAACTCCTTTTCAAGTATATGCGACCATAAGAAGGGGTTCCACAACTACAGGACCTCAAATCTAGTGTGGTCTCTGACTGAGATAGTAAAGAGGTCAGCAGGCTACATAGTACATGGGACACCCTTCCTAAAGATGGTTCTATTAACTGGGAGAGCCTGGCATAAACATTCTGGAGGCTTTGGGTGAGGTCTGCCATCACAGATAGCAAAAAGGTCACCAGGTCATTAACAATATCCACTCTCAGCTTTCTGGGTAGGAAAACAAGGTATTTCATCTCCACCATTGAAGAGAGGCCCCTCCATGTTTAACATTCCTGGTTTCCTTAGTGATCTGTGGGCAAAAAGACCTCTGTGTCCCAGATGCTGCAGCAGGAAGTTCCTCATGTGGTCCCAGCACCAGAGGCTGGCCCTAGACTTTTTGAGACCACATTATAGTCAAGTTACATAAATCTTACTAAAAAAAAAAAAATTTTATGTCAAAAATCAGTACCAAGTTCACATAGTACCAAGTTCACATTGCCTTTTAATTTCTAAGAACATATGAACTCATTATCTACAGTATAACCTACAGTAACCTACAGCAATCTGCTCTTCAAATTTCTAATTTGCTTCTTTGATGAACAGAGATCTACCTACTTGTGCCTCCCTAGTGCTGGGATTTAAAGGTGTGTACCACCACTGCCAGGTAGGAGCTATGTTTTCATATTATAGACATATTAATGTTTTATATTTATTTTAAATTTGAAAATGAGAGTCTAATTGTTATTTCGCATAAGTACTCTCTTATAAGAGATCTCTGAGGCTGAGTGTGAGGCTAGCCTGAGATACAGAGTGAGTTCTAGATCAGCCAAAGCTGTAAGCAATGTATGTCAACAGGCAGATAAACAGGAGTATAAACAATAAATTACATAAATGAAGACACTCAGAAATTTATTATTTAAAAGGATCTCTAAAATGTTTATTAGAAGAGATCTTAGTAGAGATATAGACAGTAACAGGATCTTACTATCTCTTAGGAGAACCTACTTGAAAGCAGAGCTGAGGAAAGGGCAAACAGTCTAGAACCCCTAGGAAGTTTGAAGGGCTCAAGGACAAACCCCAATTACTTCCTACAGCAAACATCAAAGCCCTGTGACCTAAAAATGATTTGCTTAGGTTTAGCATACAATTTTGTAGTAGAAGGCTTTACCTAACATGCTGAAGACCCTGGGGCCCTGGGTTCAATCCAAACACTGCAAGAATTAGTAGATTTATTAATTTTCTTGGCCAGGTAACCTCAAATAGGTAAGAAGAAAAATAATGCTTTGTTTTGTTTTTTTTTAACCAGAAGGTACAAAAACAGCCCTTGTCAGCAGCATATATCAATAAATTCAGTTCAGTCAATCACAAGTCGCTGACTCTAAGTAGCTCTCTTGAATGGTGGAGTCCCCAATGTCACAGGATACTTACCATCTCCTTCAAGATTTCATACATCTGCCTCAGGAACTCCTGGAACCGGGACAAGTGAAGACAAGTGTCCTCCTGGGTTTCCTTAGAAGAGGCCTGTTCCCATGCAGAAAGCTTCTGCAGCCAAAACTGATAGTCAGAAGTAAGGTCTGCAGACTCCTGAGCCATCTCTGAGAACAGCACTGTCCCGTCACAGCAGCCTGCCAAGCAGCACAGGAAATGGTGAGCACACATCAGGTCTTCAGAGAGGGAACAGATGGAGATTCAGGACAGGCTCTCCTATCAGCACATTCAAGACCCATCAAAAGCGAAGGCAGATTATGAGGGATGCAAACAGCCTGCTGGAGATCCTGGAGTCCTCTCTGAGTCATTTTAAACATGTCATCCTGCTTGTAGCTCAAATTTTAACATCTGAACTTTTATCATGAGTAATGTCGTTACTAAAAGTCATTACACTTCCACAGGAACTCACTGTGGACAAAAAGCACAGCTGGTAATACTTTATATCTCCGTACGATTGAGCCATTTTTAAATGTCCTGAATGTGAAGCTCATTTTTTGTTTTCTAATGATGAGAAATCAGAAACATCCATGGGTATTAATCTACAGTCTGTGCCTGAAAAATGCCTCTGATATACTGATATGCATGCCTAGCTTCTCATTTAGGTGTAAAAGAACCCCATGCATTACTACCTAAGGAATTTTCTGCCCAGTTCCTCTTCATTTCTCAGGGGAAAAAGTAATGTCTTCTTCACTTTAAGCAATGTGCTTAATTAGACACTGCTCTGGGGACCTGGAGCTGCTTTGTGGGTTGTGTGAGCTATGAAGCCTGAAGACAAGCCTCCTGGGACATGGCTGTAACTCCATATAGTCCTTAGAGTTCACTGGACATAACCTACCCAGTGGATGTACACCAGGTTCAGTGAGAGATCCTGTCTCAAAAAATTAACAGAGATAGAGGAAGACACTGAATGTCAACTTCTGGTCTCCACTTGCATGCAAAAAGGGTGTATGCACCCACACATATGGGCACATCTACACATACATCACATACACACATATGAATTAATAAAAGGTTAAAAATGAAATTTTAAAGTACTGTTTACATGTAAAATCTATCCACAAGAAGTCATATTTTCACAAAACAAGACATATCACATCTACTAGGTGGTAGACTCATTAAAAGACAAAATAAATCTGCTAACCCTGACTTCATAACCCGGAAGTAAATGTAAGGAAGCACAAAAGGAGTTTACCTCGTCAGGGAGTGGAAGAGCTAGGCCCCTGGGCACCAGGGGTCCCTCCAATCCAGTGCCCATAGTGCCCCTGCAAAGAAGAGCAGTTCCTCTCAGACCCCTGAGCATCCCTGGGACAGGAGAGCATGCAGAGCTCTCACCTCAGCAGACTGCACTTAGCATAATGAGTAATGTAAAACATTTCTTCTACTAGGTGCCAACCCTCAAAGGAAGATGGCCTTCTCCCAAGCAGAACAGCCAAAGAAACTGGAGGTGACAACTAAGCATGGGGATTCAAAGTGGCATTTGCAGTTCTAAAGACTCAACCAAAGTGGGAGCCAACAGGAAGCTGACTAACACAGGACACACATGCACACTGCCAAAATGGCATTTAGAAACCATTGGTCTGCATTATGGACCTGGTGCAAACCCCTCCAGGTCTCAGTGGCCAAGACCTGCCACCCCCACCTCCCACTTCTGTATCCCCCACCCAAAGTGTAACAGCCACTTCTAGCCCCTTAAGACTCTGGTGGCCAAGCTCTACCCTACAAAGGAGAAAAAAAAAAAAAATTGCCCAAGACCAGGCCACAGAATCTCAACAATCCCTGAGCTTGCCCAAGACCAGGCCACAGAATTCCACCAATCCCAAGCCACCTGGACTGCCTCATCTCCCCTAACCCCCCAAGAAACCCTATATAAAGCCGGACTCCTGGTCAGATCTCTTTGCTGCCTCTTTGCTGCTTCTCACTCAGGCAGAGGAAGCCACTTTCTTGTGTCTTTCACAATAAATCTCTTCTCTGAGGTTTGTTGTACAGTGTGACTATGTGGTATTCATTGGCTCCCTACTGTCCGGACACCTTTCTCTTCAGAGCTGCAACACTTGTACTAGGGAACCCTTTCTCCTCAGAGCTGTAACTTACACCTGGTGTCTCCCTTTCTCTCACTGTCCTCATCAAAGCCATCTACAAAACCCTACCCATAAAATAATGTGGAACTTCATGAATTCCTTCCACCTCCCTCCTGGATTGTCACAAGTATCTGCAGGTCTCGTGTGCTCCTTTATAAACCCTACAAACACAAAAAACAACTTCTGTACATGTAAGTCACACCCACTACACACTTTTTTTTTTTTTTTTTTTTTTTTTTTGGTTTTTCGAGACAGGGTTTCTCCGTGTAGCCCTGTCCGTCCTGGAACTCACTCTGTAGACCAGGCTGGCCTCGAACTCAGAAATCCACCTGCCTCTGCCTCCCACGTGCTGGGATTAAAGGCGTGCGCCACCACCGCCCAGCTCCCACTACACACTTAACACTCCTTCTCTTTTTCACAGCTTCCTTAGAAAGAAATCCAGCTCAGCAGGGGACGGGGAGGGAAAGGACACAACACACCACAGAACCCACCAACTCTTTGTTGGAGTCTCCAGGCACTGCACTCTCAGGCCTCCCTTTCTTCTGGTCCCCAGCATGGCACACAGCCAGGCCAGCTTCAGACATGCTCTGGAATACAACTAACCCCTCCTCCCCCCACTTCCAGATCATTCCCCTGATGTCTTGATAGGTCTTCACTAGTGTTAAGTACTCTATGCATTTATTAATTTACTCAGTTATACCTTCCTTTGCTGGCATATCACTTCTCTGCCTTCCTAGAATGTAACATGGCTGACAAACACTTGATATATCAAACAAACAACAATTCTCTGGTATAGTTTTCAAAGTACAGTTTTAACCTACATGTCATAGCAAAACTTCTCCAGAGAATTTAATTTTTAAAATGTAATACAAGACCTTTAAAACTTAAAGTCTGTGCCCTTATGTATCAGTCAGGGTTCTCTAGAGGAACAGAACATATAAAATAAGTTTATATATATATGGGATTTTACACACACACACACACACATATATACATACACACACACGTAAGTATTTGTGGGATAATATATGAATATATAGGATATATACATACATACACCTGTGTAGAATACATAATATGCATTATGCATGCATACATAAATGTATACATATAAAGAGAATTTATTAGAGTGCCTTACAGACTGTGGTCCAGTTCGTCCAACAATGGCAGTCTACCAATGGAAGGTTCAAGAATCTAGTAGTTGTTCAGTCCACAAGGCTGGCTGTCTCGGCTGGTCTGCAATATATGTCAGAAACCTGGAGAAGTAGGTTCTAATGCCAGTAAAGGAATGAACTTTCTAGGGAGAGTGAAAGCAAATAGGCAAAGAGAATAAGCTTCCTTCTTCCATGTCCTTAAGACAGGCTGCCAACCAAAGGTGTCATCCAGATTAAAGACGGATCTTCCCAGCTCAAAAGATCAAAAGTAGGTCTTTCCATTTTTAAATAGTTTAATTAAGAAAAATCCCTCACAGGTAAATCCAGTCACATGCATTCTCGTTAACTGCAAATGTAGTCAAGTTGATAGCCAAGAAAAGCCATCACACCTCAGAACAAGAAAAGACAAATAAATAGAGTTTGTATATTTCATACAGCACTGGGGGAAAGTCAATTTAGATATTGAAAAGTAAATCAAAGAAATTTTCACAGAAACAAGGGGCCAAAACTCACTATTTTATTTTCAAAAATGTAAAGCCAACCTTAGCTTAGACATGGAAAGTTGTTCTGTAATGATCACTGCTGAGCGACATTTTCATGTCTCAAATGGCTACCCATCAGTGGAAACCTATGAACTCTGCAAAGTCTACAAAAGTCCCACCCAACTGAAATTCAAGGAACTTGGTCCTTTTCAAGTTCTGTTGGAGACCATAATTGCTCACAGATGTTAAGAAGGGATGCTTCAGGTCACTCAGTCCTGACCGTTATTCTTTAGGCATAGTTAGGGCACAATAGTGAATGGCAGTAGAAATTCTAAGGTGGTCATTACAAATTAATCATGACCATTTAAGTACTATACCTTCCCAACCACTAGAGTTAGGAACAGCTAGAATGGCAGCAAGTGTGCACATATAATTTACAAACGCCATAAATTAATGCCATCAAATTTATACAAAAATTGATAATTATGTGCCCTTCATATTTTACTTGCACGTAAGAGAAGTGGCTGGGTCTGGACGCCTCAGCACAGCTGCCCACCCAGTTGGTACCCACAGGCCTGTCTGTTGAATCCATTTATCCTAGAACACACCATTGCCACATGCCTTATGGGAGGTTAGCTCTCCCAAAGACCAGCAGAGAATCTGCAGTAATAAGAGATTTTCAACATTTTGTTCTTGGGGAACCCTTTTATACTCTGAAGCTTTTCTAGAAACCACAAAGAGCCTTGGTTTATATGGGTTACATTTTGGAATATTTATCATAACAGAAATTAAAACTGAGAAAACCTTAAAGCACAAGAATACACAAGCCCACGTCCACTAGCTACTAGCCGACAAAAGTTGGCAACTCCACTGCAAGGCAGAGAGGGACCTCAAGGGACAGGGCAGAGTGTTTACTGTTTTCTGCCTTGAGAACCTCCTGAACAAGCCCACATTGTGAAAAGGGCCAGTATGTACACGTGTGGTTCTTCCATCTTCTTACTGTTAGGTAGAAACATGTGCTATACAATGTAAGCTTCAAAGGATCTTAGAGAAAAATTACAATTTTGAATTTTTTTCCACTTTAGACACTATAGTCTTCACAGAACACCTAGAATGATAGAAGTTGCCTTAAACAAAAGTGAGGAGCCTGAGAAGGCTGGCCAGGACCTCCGCAGCAGAACTGGGGACACAAAGATCACTGCAACAGGGCAACCCTCCTCCTGCTCAAACCAGTTCTCATCAGGTTTTTTATTAAAACACATTTTACCTAGATCCTCTCCAAAGTATCTGGTTTTCCAAACAGTTTTTTGGAAACACGGGTACACAAAGTACTGGGCACATAGTAGGAACTTACAATTATATTATACAAGTGTGCAGAAAGTAACAAGCCTATTGCAGCTCTTGCAAGAGAGAAGATACACAAAATTTATATTTGTTTTGTATTGGTAGACTTTGTAGCTCAAAGATTGTCAATATTTAAAACAAAGCTAACTATAAACCACACAGTATCAAAAGCAGATGCACACTGTACTCATCTGAAGGCCAAGAAAGCATAAAATTGCTTTCCTTTTTGGTCTGAAACATTTCCAAACCAGAAGTATCAGAAGTAAGTCTACAAAGGCCAAATAAGGCCCATAAACCAAGTGGTATCCTGGTATGAAAACAAAACAAAAAAGCACTAACTTTTCCCCATTTCCTATAAGTTAAGTCAATCTAACCCTCCTGTTATAAAACTAGCTCCTAAGAAGAGTCACCAACAGAACACTACAAAGCACAGTTATAAGAGTCGACGCCTCGTCTGTAATCAGTGTCATTACAATGACCTTGTCAGAAATGCCACCACCACACCCCGTTAGTCAATATAAAATTAGACATGTAGGTCCACTACACCTCAGAGGCACACTATTCTTCCTCCTCTGTGGCTGAGTCACCCACTGATATACCTCACTTGTAAAAAGGAAAGCTTCTTTCCTATAAGATTGGTTACTTTGCTCCTGTGTTTGTGGTATTATCTTAATGTCATAACAGCATACTCAGGAAATACTTATAAAATAAAGAAATCGGACTAGAAAGACTGCTCAGCAGTTGAGAGCACTGGCTGCTCTTCCAGAGGACACAGGTCTAATTCTTACGACCTACATGATAGCTCACAACTGTAACTCCAGTTCCAGGGGATTCAATACTTCACAGAGACATATATGCAGGCAAAACACCAATGCTCATAAAAATCAAAAAAATAAACCATAAGAAAAGAAAAAGAATAGAACAAAACAAAACTGTATTTCCTTCCCCCAAACACCAAGGTTTGATGGAGAAACTGTTTTGGTTTGTTTTGTTCACCTGAGAAAGCCCAACCAGAATCACAGGCCTGAAATTAGGAGGGAATTTGCAAACAACTGTCAACAGAGGCTGACTCGACGGAATTGGAGGTGCCCACTTCAAACCAGGTGCACTGTGTGTATTCTCTCCAACTGTGAAGACGGAAAGAAATGTGATCTGTATGGTAACTCTAGGGCTTTCCTGCACTCCAGACAGGTCCCCAGTGTTTGGGGAATGAGCTTCTCTCTAGCCTGACTGCTTTTAGCCACAGCAAGTACCAGTGCGCAAGCAACAACAGAAGCCCTTCAGCAGCACTAGGAGGCTATTCTTCAACTCAAAGTCTGCCATCCTTACCCTTAGACTCAGGCACAAACACTATTTACACTCTCCATCAGCACACCAAAAGCCTACCCAACAACTCAAAACACAGTCACTCTCACCCTCAGCCTCACCCACCCCCACCACTCCCACCCTACCCCCACCCTCGAATAAACAATGACAACCTACTACTGCCCAGGCAGTTTTGTCTTCACCTCTGTAGGTGACACTGCAGGCTTCCAGTTAAGGCCATTAGAAAAAGTGCTGAAGAACACATTAGTAATTTGTCTTGAGTTTGGTTCTCAGTGGCTGTGATAAAACAATGACCAAAAGCAACTTTAGGAGGAAACAGTTTAGTTGGTTTACAGGATATAGCCACCATCAAAGGAACCCAAAGCAGGAGTTCGAAACAGAAACAACAAAATAGTGCTTAGGGGTTTGAACCTCGTGATTTGTTCAGCAGGACCACCTCCCTAGGGGTGGCACCACCAAAAGTAGGCTGGACCCTCCCACGTCAATCATTAATCAAGAAAATGGACCACAGACATGCCCAGAAGCCAACCTAATGGAGGCCCCCTCTTCCCAGAGATAATAAGTTGACAACCAAGGTTAGCTATAACATAATTAAAATATTAGACACTGGCCAGGCTTGACGGTGAACATCTTTGACCCCAACACTCAGAAAGCAGAGAAGATGAAGGTGGATGTCTAAGTCTGGTCTACAGAGCCAGTTCCAGGAAAGCCAGAACTACACAGAGAAACCCTGTTTTGAAAAGTCAAAAAAATAAGAAATTGTCTTCTTGCCTTTGTGACTGGTGACTTGACTCTGAGTTTACTTCTCCTCTACATCTTTGCTTCAAACAGGAATTTATCACTCAACAACAAAACCAAGAAAAGATGCCCGCACATTTGTGGGAAGCCATTTTATACTAGGAGCTCAAGCATACTTCCAGTGAAAAGACTCCTGCTCTCAGGCAACCTGTGGCCAGTGAGTAAAATCAAGGCCTGAATATCAACAAAGCTTACCTAAGCAGGGTTTCTCACTCTAAGAACAGCTGAGAGCCCCAAGGACAGGTTCAAGTTATTTTTTTTTTTATCCTGTTAGGTATCACAAGCATAAACTAGTAAAGTCCTATGCTTGTAATACTTGTAAAATTAAAAAATAAAAATCTGTAGAAATTTAAAAGTACTGTTTTTACCCATGTAAACACTTGAACAAAGTCCATATGGCAAATGTCTAAAATAAGTGAATTCAATGGACTAGAGTGATTTGACTCAGGTGATATTGTGGTCACTGACTTCTGACCAGCTTGACCCTGACTCTACGGGCAGCGTGGCATTGCTGGATGGTGGAGATGGCTGACTGGCCAGCCACTTCCCTCTTCAAAGCAACAACGGAATGGCAACCTCTAGGTGAGATCAGACGCTATAAATACTTTCATCTCTGTTCTTTGGTAATGTATCCCAGCATTTCAAGCAGAGCTACTTGTGTGCCAGCACAAGCAGCTAGAGGCAATGAAAGTCCAAGGCAGTACCTGGTTAGGCAATGGAGGTGTCTGTTGACTTTTTTATTTTAATTTTATCTTCAAAAGGGTAAAGAGTAAGTACAATCTTTCTAGACAACTTGAGCATGCTAATGAACCCCACCTACTTAATCGTCCTTATCTTCCGGGGCCTGCAAGCCTCAGAAGGAGTTTCTGTAACTGAGGGCCACTGGCCTCATACGAAGCAGCTTTCTTGTGGTTACGTTTTAGTTCTGTATATAACCAAGTACCTAACTTTGTTTCCTTTACACTCTCAGCCCATGGCTTCCTGTTAAGACAGCCCAAGAAATCCTCTTTGATGGGCTCTCTACTCCAAACACAGCAACCAGACGGGATGCATCAAAGAGAAAACCCAAAATGTTGTGGTGAAACTAAAAATATATATAAACACTTCCTGAACTGGAACCAGGACAGAAACATAAAGATTCTCCCTCGGGAGGAGTTCTGTGCCTCTATGCTTAGAAACCCAAACCAGGCAGAGAACTGCAGGCTAGGCTAGCTGGGAAGGGGACATCTGAACCGACATTTCCGAATGCAATGCCTTTTCATTCAACCAAGCCTGTTGGTGCTGTGCAGTGCGGATCAACGTGATCCAGGCCTCAGCCAGCTTCCTGGAGATGAACTGTCTTATGGCACTGCAGCACCACCTGCTGAAGAGTCACCAAAAAAAAAAAAAAAGTCAGTCCACAGATGAAACTGGTTGTGGAGGGATGGCCTCCACATCATTCCAACCAGCTGCTTTCTCTTGTTTTTAAAACTGAAGCCAGTGCTTGCCCAAACTGCCTGATAATAAACAGTAACCCCTCTTACTTCTCCCATTGCCTGTAATCACCACAGGAAGATGTGTCTGCTTCCCTCACCACAGCGCCAGCCATCTCAGGAAAGACTGTTAGACTCTATTCACATTTTCCATGGGGCTAAGGACACAGCTGAGGCAGCAGAACACAGCCAAATCAACCCTTTCCTCCCCAGCTTGCTTTTGGTCATGGTTTTACCATAGCAACAGTAGCTGTAACTAAGACAAATCAGTACCAGGAATATTCAGAGCAATGCAGACAATGGAGTCCTGGGAAGCTCCAGAGGGAAGTTTAAAAGTCACCCAAAGACTCTTATCAGGGCTATTTGCTACTTTGAGCTGATAATCTGTGGTTCTGGTTGTCTGGGGCTAAAGAATCAGCTGTGGTTAACAAAGGATGAGAGCCACTAAAATAAAACCTTTGCTGGGACAGTTGATGCTGGTCAGCTGGAGCGAAGAAATCAGTGGTATTTTGTTTGTTTGTTTGTTTGTTTGTTTGTTTTTAAGAGACATGGAAGGAAAATCTGAAAAGTGTTTCCTCAGAGTTGGCACACAGAAGCCATGTTTCAGAAGTGCCCAAGACTTGGTAATGTGTAAGACCATCCAGTTGGTACTAGTTTTGAAGGCATGAAAGGGTCATAGAGAGCAAGTGAGGCTTGGCACTCTGAGAAGCCAGGATAGGCCATTAGAAAAGGTACAGCCTGAGTAGCAGTTGAAGTCCTATGAAGGGATCGTGGAAACAAGATGAGGCTTGGCATGAGGAAGAGAGCCCTGAAGAAAAGCACAGTCCAATTACAGCAGAGACCCCAGCATTTTGGAGATGCCAGTCCATGGGATGTCATGGTCATCTTGTATTGCCACCAAGGACAGCAGCAGCAGTGGAGTGGAGCTTGCCAAAGCCTGGAGGACAAGTTGTGTATGCTGTAGAAGATGGAGTCAGAGAAGTGGCTTAAGCCTCTGGAGAAACCCAGAAGATTGTAAGTGAATCCCAGCATTTGGCATTGATTTATTTATACTTTTGAAGTTGGTTTTGCTTGTGACTGTGCCCTGGTTCTTCCCTCTTGTAGAAGGAAAGTATTTAATTTTCATTTTTACAGGAGACCTTGGTTGAGAGACTGAACTTTAAAAAACATATTATGAATTTTTAAAAGACTGGATATTTTAAAGAGACTGAACCTTTAATATGTTTGAATTTGTAAAGACAATGAGACTTTTAACGTTATATTTTACATTATGATATTATTATTAACGTGCCATCTTGGGGAATAAATGAGAAAGAAAAAGCTCTAACTGAAAAGTGATGTTTGAGTGTCAAGTTGACAAGAGTGTCAGTTGTGCTGGCTAGTTTTATGTCAACTTAACACAAGCTAAAGTCATCTGAGGAGAGAGCTTCAAACCAAGAAAACGGCTTCATAAGATCAGATTGTAGGCAAGCCTGTAGGGCATTTTCTTAATTAGTGATTGATGTGGGAGGGCCCAGCATGTTGTGGGTGGGGCCACCTCAGGGTTGGAAGTCCTAGGTTCTATAAAAAAGCAGGCTGAACAAGTCCTGTGTAGAGAGCCAGTAAGCAGTGTAGCTACAAAGGAGCATTCCTCCCTGGCATCTGCATTAGCTCCAGCCTGCAGGTTCCTGCCTTGCTGGAGTTCTTCACTGCTTTTGAAGAGCTATCACATGGAACTGTGAGTGAAATGGACCTTCTCCCACCACTATCACCGACGTACTTTTGGTTATGGTGTTTAATCACAGCAACAGTCACCCTGGGACATCAACACCCTCATGGCGACTCACAACTGCCTATAACTACAGTTGCAGGGATTCAACACCTTCGGACCTACCTAGGGGTTGCATGCAAGTGGTGCACATACATACTCAGGCAAACATACATATAAAATCGGCAAATCTTTTTAAAAAATTAAGTCAGCTAAGTAGTCACTTATACAAGTTTGTGGGAGTGCATCCAACCAGTTTCATTTTCTGAGGGCAATTAGGAAAATATACCAAAAGCTCTAAAATGTTATACTCTGTAATCCATTTCTGGAAATTTAATAAAAGGAAATAGCCAGAGATGAACACAGTGACTGACATAAAGTATGTTTATTACATACTTACAATCAGCAAATAATTAAATAATGTATAATAGAGCAATAGAAAATGACAGGGGCCACTGGTCTCATTTTAGAGGAATGCAGTTAGTGGATGGGAAACTGCTTGTCTAAATTAAATTTGAAGTTATGAAATAATTCATTCATCATGATTGCAATTTTATTCTCTATACATAAATACATGCATATACAATCCAAAGCTGCTATGGCTATTTCACGCTCTTTACTAACTCCCAAATGTCCTATGGTAACCACACACTGTTTCTGTTCTGTTCCCAGTCCAGTGTGGTTTATGCACCTGAGGACTGACATCTGAGATTAACCTCTAGCCTTCATAACCAATAGAATAAAAAGGCAAGATAGCCAGGTGGTGGTGATGGATGCCTTTAATCCCAGCACTTGAGAGGGAGAAACAGGAGGATCTCTGTGAGTTCGAGGCCAGCCTGGTCTACAGAAGTAGTTCTAAGATAGCCAGGGCAACACAGAGAAACCCTGCCTCAAAACACAATCAATCAATATTAATTAAACAAATAAATAAAAGCAAGATGGCTTTAATGGTTGATGATAAGTTTCCAGGTAACACACTGTGCATATTAAAAAAAAAAGTGGGGGGGGGGGACAGTAGAGTCTGCAAGTCAGGAAGAAACATCAAGAACTCCTCAGAAGTTACTAGAATCACAAGCATTCTAAGTGCCCAGGCTTTTTATTTATTTATTTACCATCAACAGAAATAGTTTTTAAATCAAACTTATAATTCCTTGTCTTTTAAAAAGGGCATCTTAATGTGTGGGCACCTGGGCAAAAGCATCAGGAGATGCAGGCTCTTTGTCCACACAGCAAATGGGTACAGGGTTGCTGCTTGCATACATGACATTTATCTTTATGTTTTAACATAGAAACATGCTGAGAAAATATAAGTCCTCATACTTAATGGTACATCTATCCATCTTTCCCATCCCATACATCTCCCCCATCTCTCTCCATCCCATTCATCTCCCCCATCTCTCCATCCCATACATCTCTCCATCTCTCTCCATCCCATACACTTCCCCCATCTCTCTCCATTCCACACTTCTCTTCACCTCTCTCCTTCCCACACAACAGTCTCATTTGGAGACTCCAATGGGTCCCTACACCTGTCAGAGGCAGTGCCTCTGTCTCTTGTTCCTACCTGCACAGAGTTCACCAGAACTCCACAGCATCTCCACAATTACAAAATGTCATCTGGACATGAACACTTTTCCACCAGACCACCTTAAATGAAATGCAGTCATTCAAACTTCATTTTGAGGAGTTAAATGACAAAATTTTCCTTCCTGTCTTCAACAAAAAGCCAGGCATATGCAAGACAGGAACTGCATAGAATATAATTTCTTTTGTATTTTCTTCTAAATAAAAAACCATTTCTGCCCGGGCAGTGATGTCGCACACCTTTAATCCCAGCACTTGGGAGGCAGAGGCAGGCAGATTTCTGAGTTCGAAGCCAACCTGGTCTACATAGTGAGTTCCAGGACAGCCAGGGCTACACAGAGAAACCCTGTCTTGAAAAACCAAAAAATAAAAAAAAATAAAAATAAAAAAAGCATTTCTGTTCTCCTTATCACATAAAATTCAAAAATTTAATACTAAACATACTGAATTTAGTATGTATTTATTGGGCACTGCCAAATGGCATTAACATTAATTTCTCCAGCTGATAAGCAAACCAGTAGACAAAGGCAGGAAAACCATGGGTCATAAAAAAGCAGCACCTCACCTAAGCATCTGGTTGGCAACTCTGCCAGCAGAGAGGCAAGAATGCCAGAGCAACTTAGCCACTGCTTAAGGCCTTCTTCTTCTTTTCTGGCTTAAACCTGTAACTCTCTAGGAATCTCCCCAGAAATGCCATTTACAGAGAAAAGGCCTGTCCTATCTCCCTGTGTAGCCCTAATACAACCTGGCTTGACCATATCAGCTTCTAGTTCCATCTAAGGCATCTCCAGAGCCATGCTGAAATCCCACTTAGCAGAAGAGATAGGAAAGGAAAAAAAGCTTTCTTAATAACCTTCTGACATGTTATCTGAAAGCCATCAAAATGGTATGGTTGGTGTATGTGTCTGGTACATATGGCTAGTGCTAAGATGTTTGATGACTATTCTCCCTTGGTGAGCCCACACTCAGCATGACTGCATCCTTCTGAGTCCCTTACTCCCAACCCTCTGCTTATGCTCTACATTAGAACATCCTTTGTAAAAACCCAGCTCTGCTTTTTTTTGGGGGGGGAGGGGTGTCGAGACAGGGTTTTTCTGTGTAGCCCTGGCTGTCCTGGAACTCACTTTGTAGACCAGGCTGGCCTTGAACTTAGAAATCCGCCTGCCTCTGCCTCCCGAGTGCTGGGATTAAAGGCGTGCGCTACCACGCCCAGCTCCCAGCTCTGCTTCATACTGGATAGTCCTGAAATTCTTTACTGTATTGAAGCCACAAACCCGGTTTGGCTTGAGTCAAGGCCCCTAAAACATTAAGGGAACTCCTTAAGCTGCCAAAGATAATGGCACAAAGCTGTGTTTCCATGCCTCACTGCCAATAATAAGGTCCTCACTCTCCCAAGTTCAAGTTATATTTTTCTTTTATGTGTAAGAGTGTTTTCCTGAATGTTTCTACAACTTTTCAAGGGTCCTCAAAATATTCAGACTTTTAGAAAATTGTTCTGAATCTTTTAAATATCTGGTGGGAGGGGCTAGCAAGACGGCTCGAGCACATAATGCTCCGGCAGAGAGTTCTCAAAAAACTACGAGCAGAATCACCGCCTCACCAAGCCATTCATTCCAGGACATACACCTGAGGACTCCAAGAAGGCCAACAGAGAGCTGGATATCCGAGCTCCTCCTGCACCACCCACAACAGCACAGCTGACCATCAACGGATGAATAAACAAAGGAACAGTGTGTATAAGCAACAGGACTTCATCCAACTATAAACAAGAATGAAAAAAGGCAGGAAAATGGATGGAGATGGAGGGTGTGTCATGAAAACTAAATAAGACTCAGAGAGATAAATGATGTGTTTTATCTCATATGGGGAACCCAGAATAAAATTATATGTGCATGTCTATGTGTGCAGGGCAGAAAAGCTGAAAGGGGCATAAAGCAGGGGGACACGGGAGCTTTAAAAGAAGAGGGAAGAGAACAAGAGAGGGTAGTGAGATTTTGTGACATCAAAGCAGAAAAAAGGTCTATTTTAACAGGACCAGCAAGAAAAGGAGAGTGAGTACCAGACAGAGTGGAGGGTGAACAGTAACAAAGGGTCAGGGTACATATGCACAAAATGCATTACTTTAAAAAAAGAAAATATACAAAAATTGAAAAACTTTACCTTAAATGTGAAAAACAGAGGCAGCCTCAAATGAAATTATGAAGTATTATAATCAGTGATATACACACTGGATTATAAGAAACTACTGTGAAAGTTATAACCCACAAATTAGATAATCTCAGGAAATAAATTAACCCTTAGAAACTCAATCTGTAAGACTGACTCGTGAGAAAAAAACAAACAAATTCCAAGCAGACCAATAAAAGTAAAGAGATTGAATCAGTAAGCAAAAGCTTTTCTAGTACCAGAGGCCTTCATAGAAAATGTCAAGTGCTTAAAGAAGAATGAACATCAATCCTCCTCACAATATTTCAAAAATGGGAAGAGGAAGGACAAATTCTAAACTCATTTCCAAAGACCAGAATTGTCTGATACCAAAGCAAGACAAGAACACTTGAAGAAAAGAAAATCACAGACTGATATTTAAGATAAGCTTAGAACTACAAAAATTCTCAAATACTAGAAAACTGGGGGTGGTGATATGGCTCACAGGCTAAGAGCACTAAGTGACTGCTCTTGCCGAGAATCTGGATTCAGTTCCTGGCACCCATATGGTGACTTTCGACTGTAATTCCATCTCCAGGGATCTAACATCCTCTTCTGGCCTCCACAGACACTGTATATATATGGTAGATGGACATACATGCAAGCAAACACTCATACACATAAAATAAATCTTAAAAAAAAAAATACTAGTAGGGCTGGAGAAATGGCTCAGCAGTTAAAAACACTGACAGCTCTTCCAGAGGTCTTGAGTTCAATTCCTCCCAAGCACTTGCTGGCTCACAACTGTCTATAAAGGGATCTGATGCCCTCTTCTGGCATGTCTATGTACATGCAGACAGAACACTCATACATTTTAATAATTAATTAATTAATTAATTAAAAATGCTAGTATTTAGTGCTGCATCAGAAGGACTATATACTATTAAGAAGTGAGTCCTAGATTCAATATCCACAAATCTATGAATGCATCTCATCACCATATCAAGGATGAAAGACAAAAACCATGTGGTAATATTGATGGGTGTAGAAAAGGCAACTTACCAAATCCAGCATCTTTTCATAATGAAAACTGAACAGATCAGGTTGTGAGCCAGTGCTCAGAAGGACTCAACATTGACACAATGAAGGCTATGCTTGACAGGGTCACAGTGAGCATCACACCCAACACAGAGAGATAAAAGCTTTCCTCTAAAACCAGGAACAAGGCAAAAATTCCCAGCCTCAACACCTGTATTCAACAAGTTGAGGAGACAAAGAAAGCAACGGCACGAAAGTCAGAGGAAGGAAAGCAAAGGCACACAAGTCAGAGGAAGGAAAACAAAGGCACACAAGTCAGAGGAAGGAAAACAAAGGCACACAAGTCAGAGGAAGGAAAGCAAAGGCACGCAAGTCAGAGGAAGGAAAGCAAAGGCACGCAAGTCAGAGGAAGGAAAGCAAAGGCACGCAAGTCAGAGGAAGGAAAAATGCCTCTACTTGCAGATGGCATATACATAGAGAGAAAATGGACTTCCAAAAGCCTCCTAGAACCGAGGCCTGATTCTATAAAGCTGCAAGGCATGAAGCCAACAGCCAAACCAGCAGCATTTCTGTACATGAATAAGAACTAATCAAAAGAGCTTCTAAATTTTCATTTACATCATTTACAAAAATAGTGCTTTAAGTGAATTTAACCTAGTGGGTGAAAGGTCTCCACACTAAATATGGTTCAGTGCTAATGACAGACACTGAAGAAGTTACATGATAATCCATGTTGGTCATAACTGGGACTCTATTAAAATGCCATTCTAACCAAGGCAGTCTGCAGTCTCAGTACAATCCGTTATCAAAATTGCATGGACATTTTTTTCAAAGAAACAGAAAAAATAAACAATCATAAATTCATGCGCTCATATGTAACTACAAAAGACCCCACAGAACCAAGTCAATCTTTTGGTTTGGTTTTTCATACAGGGTCTCACATATGACCTTGAACTCCTGATTCTCCTGCCTCTGCTTTCCAAGAGCTAATCTTTTCTCAGGCTGGCTATACAAACGTGATCCTTTCTTGTTAATCTGAGCACAGAAGACAGCAAGAGCCCCCAGTCAACCATACTATCAGAGACACAACTCATATTCCAATGTGCTGCTGTACTGTTTAATTATGCTGTCTCAGAAGGCATTAAACACGTTGTATTGAAGACATTTTCAACTTACAATCACATTTTCATTTTGTAATGACCTTACAGGGTCATAATCCCAAAACAAGTTAAAACTGGCTATGCCTAAGAGATGGAATATACAATATTTGACATTTAGGTTAAAGAAAATTTCAGAAGAGAGTGAAGGATGCTGCTTAGGTTCCTGATGAAGAAACCAGGTGCTTACAGAGGACACATGGGCAGGAACTTACTTGGAGAGCAAGATATCTTGAGATACGGTAAATGCAACACAGTGTGGAATCCAAATGAAGAAATCAAATTAAGCCGTGGCCTATGTGGATACACAGGTCAGAAAATAAACCTAATCAAGGTTCTGAAAACCACCATCATAGCGAGGTAACTAAAGCCATGTGATGGGATGAGGTAACTCAGAAATGTGAGCAGAAGGACCAAACTAAAGACAAGAATGTAAGTGGGTTGGAGGGTCTAGTTGGTCTGTAGACAAATATTTAAGTGAAGAAATCGGGGTAAGGAAGTTGGGTATAACAACAGTTATGTAAGGAGCAAATGCCTTTCCCTCTGGCCTGGTTCTACTGAAAACACACATTATCAGACCTGTGGTAGGCAGCAGAGGTATGCCCACCCCTTCTGTTTTCTGCTGTAGCTTCCTAGTTTAATCTGCTATATTGAAGAAAGCTATTGTCATCCAAAAAAATACAGATCAGTGAAATCAGGCACTGTCATTCTCCTTCCGGTCTCCTCTTATTTAGCAGATTTGGCATGGCTATCAATCATCTGTGCAGTCAAGCAACTCATAAACTGAAGTACAGACTCATTCTTCCATGTGACACAAGCCAGAAGCCTACCCCAATGCACATGAAAATCAGAGCTTCAAATACTGTACAACTCAGTAATTATTTTGGGTTCCACGTATTAAAATACTAGTGTGTATGGTTCGGAATAAGATTTGGAATTGCAGTCATGTTCCTAAAGTAATTTTTTTATTCAATGTTGACAGCCCCCCCAAAATATATAAATATTATTATACATGTATATATATATACATACACACACACATACACACACACAGCTTTAATCTGATGATACAGGCACATACTATCTTCCCTACTTTTAACTGCATTTAAAAGAAGTAAGGGTCTTCCTGTATAAGTGTGCAAACCGAGGCCAATGAATAACTAGCTTCTGAAATTGACTGAAATCCCTAAAATTTGTAGTGAACAAAGAAGGAGCTCTTGAGGGCAACAGTGCCTAAGCAGGTAGAGAAAGGGCACAGAAGCCAGACTCTAGAGACTCAGAATGGGAATGTACAGCACAGAATGGGTGCCACTTAAGTCAGCCTTTCAAGACTGTTTGTTGAAACCTTTGAAGATATCCATACAAATTCTATTACTCTATGATTGTAAATATGCCCAGAACCACTGAAATAGAAGGTATTATACAGTAGAACTGAATGTAATTAACTGTAATTGCCTTCCTAAAAGCTTTTCCAAATACAGTCACTCTGCAACAAGGCTAGGGGTGAGAGAATGGGTAGAGTTTCAAGCTAAGAATCTGGAGGTGGTGGCACGATCCAGTCCACGTCATAGCCCTCTACTCTTCCCTAACTGCTTTCAGATCATGAGGTCCAACATTTGTAAAAGATATCATCATCCCTGACAGCCTAGACTAGAGGCTGGCTTTCCTGCCTGCTCTCACCATGTCAGTCTATATCTGAGCAGGAAACCCTTTGAGATCAACTGAGATTCAAACTTAGCTTGAATCTTAAAAATAGCTGCTTCCTTCTTAAACAGTATGGAGTGGTCATACCATAGGACAGAAAACACAGTCCTTTAAGAGGGCTGCTTGTGAGACTGACCCTGAAGCTACTGGGACCTTCAATTCTGAACGGATTCCTATCACCATAGCTACTAAAAGAGATGTGCCTAAATTATCTGCACAAATATGTTGCATGCAAAGAACCTGATTCTTTGTATGTTAAGACCCTTGGTAAAGAACACTTCCCACGAAGGAAAGCTTGCCACAGAAGGAGTGCTGGTGAATGTGCCAGAGAGGGCTTCTGAGTCTGTGCCTGCTTTCCTACAAAATCACACCTCTGTTCTCTCTCAGCTGACTTTCTCAGTGCCCTTTCTTAGTAGTCACAGCCATATGCTGAGTCTATGACTCTTCCTATTAACCAACCATCTGGACTAGAGACGGTCCAAACTAAACCAATGTATCACTTTGTTTGCTGATATTACTAAGTATCTATCTCTCCCCTAAAATAGTTCCCAATTCCAATTTGCAGCAACTTGGATGGTTCTCTCCTTCCATCCAAGGATCATCCTGGGACTCAAACTTATGTTGTCAGACTTTGTGGCAGTTTTCATCACCCTGCTGAGCCATCCTTTCAGCCCCTATAGTGGAAATTCATCTTTCCAGGCTCTTCTAGAACCTGTACTTCTTCTTACTTGGCCTCAATCTGGTTGACTTCCTAAAATTATCAGACCCACTTGACCAAGGCCATCAATCCTGTCAGCATTTCTGCAACCAGAGGGGATGGTCTCCAACAGACAAGGGATGTTTTAAGCGTAAGAAAGAAAGGAAGAAAGAAAGAAAGAGAGAAAGAAAGAAAGAAAGAAAGAAAGAAAGAAAGAAAGAAAGAAAGAAAGAAAGAAAGAAAGAAACCTTTGTTTCTTCCTAAGAAAAAATAAAAACAATCATATTCCCAGAAGTATCTTCATGTTTTCTATAGGGAAGCACCAGATACTACCCTGACCTGCCTCATGATTTCTCTCTTCCAAGTATCCTCACCTGCTGGTGGTTCAGGGTTTCCATATCATGGGCCACCATCCACTCTCCCCTAACTCTCCATCCTCAGTGCGCTCAACTACTCTAAGCCCTATAGTTTCTCCTGTAGAGCCTGCTCACCATAGGACATAGATGCCAACTCAGGACACTGCATTCTTGATACTTGTGTTCAAAAGGGTCTGGACTGATTGTGGCAAAGGCTGAATGGGAGCCAAAGGCTCCACTCAGTAAGGACAGGATCATGGCATAGAATGCATGCAGGGCAGTCAATGCTGCAGAAAATGAGTGGCTGAAATTTTCCCATAGAGAAAAATCTAGACCAAGATGATTTATTGTACAATTTCTATCAAACCTTTTTAAAAGGTTTGTCAAGTAAATAGCATGAATCCTTCACAAATTCAGAAACAAACAAACAAACAAACAAAAACAAAAAACAAAAAACCATGCTTTTCTGAGACAACAC
This sequence comes from Mus caroli, assembly GCF_978045245.1. Classification (NCBI taxonomy): domain Eukaryota; kingdom Metazoa; phylum Chordata; class Mammalia; order Rodentia; family Muridae; genus Mus; species Mus caroli. Next base: position 56,861,261 of record NW_028227270.1, on the reverse strand, counting down.
TGTACTGCAAATCAAGCCCATGGTGCACAAGGGGGTCATCATGTCAGCCATTTCTGTATCAGATCTAGCACTTGTCAAAAAACAACCAAAGATAGGATCAGAGGTGAGGAGGACACAACATCTGCCCCAACACTGAAAGTAACTGGGAGCAGCGGGACCCAGGCACCCAGGAACTCCACCCAACCAGTGGCACAGGTTCCTTCCAGTCTGGGCCGGTGCCCTGAGCAGACCTTGAGCTCGAACTCCCTTAACATCTCTTAACATCAATGGACTCAATTCCCCCAAAAAGACATCGACTAACATACTGGATATGTAAACAGGACCCAGCATTTTGCTGCACACAGGAAACGCACCTCAGTGACCAAGGCAGACACTACCTCGGAGTAAAAGGTTGGAAAACAATTTTCCAAGCAAATGGCCCCAAGAAAGAAGCTGGAGTAAACATTTTAATATTGAATAAAATCAACTCTCAACCAAAAGTTATCAAAAAAGATAAGGAAGGACACCACACTGGTCAAAGGAAAAAAATCTACCAAGATGAACTCTCAATTCTGAACACCTATGCTCCAAATGCAAGGCCAACCATATTCATAAAAGAGACTTTACTAAAGCTCAAAGCACACATTGTATCTCATACAATAATAATGGGAGGCATCAACACCCCACTCTCATCAATGGACAGATCGTGGAAACAGAAACTAAACACAGACACAGTGAAACTAACAGAAGTTATGAACCAAATGGACCTAACAGATATTTACAGAACATTTCATCCTAAATCAAAAGAATATACCTTCTTCTCAGCACCTCACGGTACCTTCTCCAAAACTGACCATATAATTAATTGGTCACAAAACAGGCCTCAACAGATACAAGAAGACTGAAATAATCCCATGTACCCTATCAGATCACCACAGACTAAGGCTGGTCTTAAGTACCTACAAAAACAACAGAAAGCACACATACACATGGAAGCTGAACAACTCTCTACTTAATGATAACTTAGTCAAGGAAGAAATAAAGAAAACATGTAAAGGCTTTTTAGAATTTAATGAAAATGAAGACACATCATACCAAAATTTACGGGACACAATGAAATTAGTGGTCAGAGGGAAAACTCATACCTCTGAATGCCTCCAAAAAGAAACTGGAGAGAGCTTACACTAGCAGCTTGACAGCACACCTGAAAGCCATACAACAAAAAAGAAGCAAATACAACCAAGAGGAGTAGACCAGGAAATAATCAAACCAAATAGAAACAAAAAGAACTATACAAAGAATCAACCAAACCAGGAGCTGGTTCTTTGAGAAAATCAAAAAGATAGATAAACCTTTAGCCAGACTAACCAGAGGGCACAGAGACAGTATCCAAATTAACAAAATCAGAAATAAAAAGGGAGACATAACAACAAAGTATATCTTTCTATTTTGTTTTGTTTTTTTGTTTTTTGAGACAGGGTTTCTCTGTATAGCCCTGGCTGTCCTGGAATTCACTTTGAAGACCATGCTGGCCTCGAACTCAGAAATCCGCCTGCCTTTGCCTCCCAAGTGCTGGAATTAAAGGCGTGAGCCACCACACCCGGCTAACAAAATATATCTTAAAATAACTATTCTGTTTGTTGAATATCAACAGTTGAAAGTATTAAAATCATGTTTTACAAACATCATGGAAAGAGTATTGATAATTTTTTCACTGTGCTTGAAATTAACATTTTCTTAATGTTTAACTTCAAAGAGTTTTTGCTATTTTGAATTTTTTTAAGATTTATTTATTTATTTTATGCATATGAGTACACTGTTGTCTTCAGACACACCAGAAGAGGGCATCAGATTCCATTACAGATGGTTGTGAGCCACCATGTGGTTGCTGGAAACTAAACTCATGACCCCTGGAAGAGCAGCCAGTGCTCTTTACTGCTGAGCCATCTGTCCAGCCCCAGCTTATTTTGAAATTTTAAAAATATACTTACTGATAAAATAATTTCTCTCCATAATCTTTTTTTTTTTTTTTTTTTTTTTTTAGGTTTTTCAAGACAGGGTTTCTCTGTATAACCCTGGCTGTCCTGAAACTCACTCTGTAGACCAGGCTGGCCTCTCGAACTCAGAAATCTGCCTGCCTTTGCCTCCTGAGTGCTGGGATTAAAGGCATGAGCCACCTGATAATCTTTTTTAAGTAAACTGATTGTTAGACAATGTACACAGATATATAATTCATTTTAAATACTCTTTCACTATGTCAGGTGGTATCATGTTTTTTGGATATATTTCTTAATGATTCATTTTTAATATTTTATGCTATTTTACTATGTTTAACTCCCAAAGAATATTTTGTATGTTTTAAAACAATTTAGTATTCAACATTAGATATAGGATCCTCAGTTATGGATAGTATTAAATATTCATTAATGATATTTTTAGGGTATGAAAAGATATGAATATAAAAGTTGACCAAATTTTTTTGTATTATTTGATTCTCAAAATACTCAATATTATTAATATGTATGATATATAGAACCCATTTAAATAATAAAAAAGTTAAGAAAAAAAAGACAAAAGACAACCAAGGCAACAAGCAGTTAACAGGTCAAACAGTTAGAAATGTCTCACCTCCAATACCTGTCCTAAGAATCCACAACAACCTAGCTATAAGCAAATTACTCCAAACCCCAAAAGAGCTCTGAGAGACATTAAGCCCAATGCCTCCTCTCTTGTACTGAAGTTGAACAGAAAATATCAGATGAAAATTACACATAAAACTGTATTCACAGAGTATATGGCATCATGTACTCTGTGAATATATATATGCATATATATGTATATATATATATGAACTCACAAAGCATTAAAACCCACTGAAAGTAAACAACATCAACAAGGTTCCAGGACACAAGATCGACATACAAGATCAACTACATTTGTATATAGTGGTATCAAGCAATTAAACAATAAAAATTTTAAAGCAATTATGTTTGTAAGCATAAAGTATAAAAAACCTGCAAAGCGTGAGAACACACCTGTAGTTCTGGCACTCAGGAGCTAGGTAGAAGACTAAGGAGCTGAAGGCATCATTCCTACACAGTATGAGGCTAGCTTAGGACACATGTGACCCTGTCTCAAAAAAATTTAATAATCTTCAATATAAATGTGACCAAAAGGGCAAATCCCATATACTAACACTTACTAAGAACACTGAAAAGAAAAAATGATTCTAAACAAATGATAAGGGCTGGCAAGATGGCTCAGCAGGTAAGAGCACTGACTGCTCTTCTAAAGTTCCTGAGTTTTTCAAATCCCAGCAACCACAAGGTGGCTCACAACCCTCTGTAATGAGATATGACGCCCTCTTCTGGTGTGTCTGAAGACAGCTACAGTGTACTTATGTATCATAATCAATAAATCTTTGGGGCTGAGGGAGCAGGGACTGAGCAAGCGGGGCCAACCGGAGTGAATGGGGTTGACCAGAGTGAGCAGAGGTCCTAAATACAATTCCCAACAACCGCACGAACGCTCACAACCATCTGTACAGCTACAGTGTACTCATATACATAAAAATAAATAAATCTTTTTTAAAAAGTGACAAGCGAGTGAACAATCATATTGAGACTACAATTCTCCCAGAGAGATTTGTAAGTTTGTTTAACATAATGCCTCTCAAAAGCCATCATAGCAGTGCTTTAGGGAAACACAAGCTGATGCTATAAGGCATGTGTAAATGTAAGAAACCCACTATGGTAGGTGTCACTGAAAACAAGTGTTGATGAGGATGGATCAAGACCCTCACACACTGCTGCTGGGAATGTAGATGGCCACACAATTAAATATACTACATAGCCCTGCCCACCCACCCCACCCCCCAAAAAATCACATAACTGTTATTCTTAATAACTAAAATAATCTCAACCTAAATGTCCATCATTTGGAAATCCAAACATGGTACATACAATATACTAGTCATCAATAAATAGGACTAAACGACTGATACATGCTACTACATAGGTGAATCTCAAAATCATTATGTTAGGGGGAAAAAGCCAGACACAGTTACCTATTTCATATTATATAAATGTGAAATATCTAGAAGAACTTCCAAGAAAAGGTTAATCTATAGAATAAGAAAACAAACCATAGGTTGTCTGAGACTGAGTGGAGCCAGGATTGGCCACAGATTTGTGAGTCTAAAACCATTAAAGTCATGCAAAGAATTCTGAATCTGAGTTCCGGCCACCACTGACCAATTCCAAATTCATTTCATAGCTTATAAGTGGTGAATGTAGCCCCTCAGTGACAGGCAAATTCTAAAAGCTAAGTGTGATGGCCCATGACTGAAGCCCTGGCTCTCAAAGACACAGGCCTGACCTCTGGATTTAAAGCCAGCCTGACCTGACTATATGGGAAGACTCATCACAAGAGGAGAGTGATTTGTACAAGGACTCTTTCTTGTAACAACAGAAAAGGCAGAAAAAGCATGATCAAGGCCTACTACAGACTCCTCAAGCCAAGGAACAAGAAAAACTTGTATCTCAAAAGTAGGGGATGATTTAAGAGTTGGGCCTAATAAGAGGAATTTAAATATGTAGTTACTGTACGATCATGAGACCCTAGCACCTCAGTCTATCCTGTCTCAGCTGTCTCTCAGTGTTACCGTTCTCCTTGCACTTGCTCCTGACAGTATATCATCTACCACGGTGTGATATATGTAACCTGGGGCCCTCACCAGAGCCATGCAAATGCTTTGTGCTCCAGACTCTCCAGAATTATGAGCTAAATAAATTATTCTTTAAAGTATCCCACCCCAGGCATTTTGTTATAACAGCAGAAACCTGATACACTCCTGAAATTATTTCAGGATAACCAACAAATGAGAAAAGCCTAACAGAGATGCCCAGATAGTTTTGCAAAGTCTTTTTCAAACTAAGTCCAAACAACAATAATAATAATGCTGTTTGATATTTAGCAAAAAAATAAAACACTCAAACCAGGTATAGTGGCACATGCCTTTAATTCCAGCACTTGGGAGGCAGAGGCAGGCAGATTTCTGTGAGTTCAAGACCAGCCTGGTCTACATAGTGAATTCCAGGACAGACAGAGCTACATAATGAAACTTTGGAAGTGATGGGGCAGCACAACATTCAAGCACTGTATTGTTACCTAAATCTGTGAATCCTTGTATTCTCTTTTCCAATAATACTAGATTTTCAGTAAATCACTGAAAATTAATTCATTTATGTCTAAGAGAAGACTTTCATATTAAAAAGTTAGCTAATCAGAAACCATAAACACCACCAGAGAATATGCATATCATAATTACATTAATATTTTTAAGGAGCATTTCAGGATGAATTCTAGCCTGACCTGAGGTTCTACCACTCCTGTTATGGTTCTATCACTAGGATGAGATTCCTTGGGGCCTCTCTGTGGCCTAGAAAATCCAACCAACTTCCTACTGGCCAGGACGGCCTCCCTGAAGTTGCTTTTATAAATACAAGATTTGTATAATTCTTGCTGGAACTATTTGCCAAAATATGGAAGCAGTTAAGAGCCCCATTCATTTAAAATGTGCATACAGCTTCACATGGGCAACAACATACCTGCCATGACCACTCAGACAAGGGAACACTGAAGAGGGCTGGGGAGCTAGCTCAGTTGATAAGATGCCTGCCATTACAAGCATGAGAACATGAATTCTATCCCCAGAATACATGTTTGTTGCTGTGTGTGCGTGTGTATTGAAGGTTTTAAGTGTGTGGCCCACATTTATCATCTCAGCAATGAGGAGGCAGAGAAAGGCATAACCCCAAAGGCTTGCAAAGTCAGGTAAACTACAAGCTAAATGTGATGGGTGTGAGGAGAGGAGGGAGAGGAATAAGGAGGGAAAGATGGGGCACTCCTGACAACACCTCTGGCCTCTACATACACACACATAACCGACAGTTGTTCATTTGTGAGCGTTAAATCTGCCATTTGGAACCACCCTAAAGGCGAGGGCCATCCACAAATAGGTATCTCACGTCGGTCACACCCGCTTAGATTAATTTAATGAGGGATGGGATTTTTCGAATCATCTCAGACTAGAGGAAAAGTCCAGGCACACAGAGGTCTTGAATATCCTTGGCCTGTTCCAAGATTTTCATCCAGCACCCCCTCCAAGCCCAAGCACCTAAAAACTGTTCCAGTAAGACAGCAAGACACAAGCTCTAAGGCCTTGAATGGGCCTCTGGGCCTGTCACTCAGGCAGCTGTGGGAGGGCGATCTTGAGATCCTGAGCCGAGCTGCTCAAATGGATGGCGAGCAATAAGCTTCACCTTTGCCTCAGTCCTTCCAAAAGTACCTGCGGCTGCGTTGAAACCAGAGGGAGAGGATTTGCTTAAAACAATAAAAATAAAAATAAATGGGGACGAAGGGTAAAGATGCCTCTCTACCATCGCCCCGAGCCCAGCTCACTAAGCTTCACCTTGGGCCTTAGACCCCACCCCTCACTGTCGGCCCCGCCCCGCCGGGCTCTTCTGCGATGGCTCCGCCCCTCTCCGGCTCCTCACCCTTGTGGAGCGGCCCCTCTAAGTCGTGCGGGCTCCCGCCGAGAACAGTTTCCGTGTGGTCACGCCCACCGCGTCTGTCCGCCACTGCCAAGCCGGGATCAACTCCCCGATTAGCCACGCCCCTCACCGTCAGCCTCACCTCCCACCTGGCTCTAGCCCCGCCTCCCGCCAGGCCCCGCCTCCTGCCCGGCTATATCTCCCCCCACCCCCCCATCTCCCGCCCCGCCCTCCCGCGGCTCGCACCCGCCCACCGTAGCTTCTCACCGTCCAGCCTCAGATCCAGCGCGCCGCGGGAGCGCGGCTCGCCCACGTTGAGACTCGGGCGCACGTTCTCGCGAGTCTTCTCTGCCCTAGCAGGAAACGGCGATCTTCCCGGGTGGTCCTCACCCAGAGCTGCCTCAGCAGACTGGGCCGCGGCGGAAAAGAAGCCACCGCCCGGCTTCTGCGGCTTGAAAACTTGGCACGGCCTCACGGAACTTTTTTGTTTTGACGTGTTTGGAATTTTCCCGCGGTCGCAAGGGAGTGGGGCTGCGCGCGCGGTCGTACGCACGCGCAGTGCACTCTGGGGCCCAGCGCGCTCCCGCGGCATCATGGGAAGATCTTCTGAATCTCTCCTGGAGGAAGTGGTCGACTGCGGGTTATAGCTAACTCATGGCACCGAGAGAGGGCTTTATAGAAGAGAGAGCCCTGGAATGTGGTTCTTGAGAGACGGGAGTTGCCAGATAGGTCAAACTCCACATAGGGTTCAGCCTGCTGGGCCCAACCACAAACGAGTTTTGTCTGTGGTTAGTGATTGCTCCAATCCCTAGTCAGGCCCATGCACTGCTTAGTTCAGGTTCAAATCGGTTCAGAGTTGCATTTAAGCCACATAAGTGGAAACTTACATTCTTGTCAAGTGAGACATGGCTTATCTTTTGTTCTTGAATTTTTAACATTACATTTGCATGCCAGGTGAACCTAGAGGTCAGTTTGTGGGAATCAGTTCTCTCACTAATGCAGGTACCCAGTCTTCAAGCTTGGTGGCAGGAGCTTTTACCTGATGAGCCATCTTGCCAGCCCTTTTTAAAAGGTTTTCAAATTTAGATCTGCATGGTTATTTACAGATGCTTGAATTGGGGAAGAGTCAGGATAACCTTAAACTTTTAGATTTTTTTGGTTTGTTTGTTTTTTTCGAGACAGGGTTTCCTGTCTGTCCTGGAACCCACTTTGTAGACCAGGCTGGCCTCGAACTCAGAAATCTGCCTGCCTCTGCCTCCCAAGTGCTGGGATTAAAGGCGTGCGCCACCACGCCCGGCTTAGATTTTTTTTTTTTTAATTAGTGCCTAAGAACCATTCGTTGTAATCGTAAGACCACAACTTAGTGCCTTAAAAAATAACACGTAAGGAGGAATATATGCCTGTAATAAATAGCTCTTATTTAAATACTCTGTTGCAGGATATTTGATCATACTGTGAATCCAGAGACTGTATACTGGAAAAAACTATCTCAACACCTGTGGCTTAGCCCTAGCACACTCCTTTAATACACGATCTTTCTGTTTATTGTAAACAACATTGAATTTGAAAGAGAAGAATAAAGACTAGCTGAAAGACATTGGGTTGTAGAAAAAAAAAACTGCTGAATTAGATCACCTGTATGCTTTAAAGATGTTTAAACATCAAAATGGAACTCAGAGAATTTGTTAAGGTTTTGCAGATGAAAGACTATGGGTTCCACCAAAATTGGTAAAGATCCAATCCAAGTAAGAGAATCTTCCACATGAAGGGCATGACTCAAGGAAGGAAAATAAGCAAAAAGCTGATCCCCCTTCATGGGTTACTGTTACATCGACATTTTGAAGGCGTATCCATCTTACCACTGAACAAGTCCAGTTCATAAAGCAAGTGCTACCAAGGTTATAAAGCTCATAAAACCCGAAATCAGTATTATTGATTTATAACAAGGTTTGTTGTTTTAATTCAGGGAGCGGTTTAACAGATGGCTTAGCCATTAAGAGCACTGGCTGCTCTTCCAGAGAACCTGAGTTTGAGTCACAGCAACCACATGGCAGCTCACAATTATTAGTAACCCCTGTGCAAGGGATCTGATGCCCTCTTCTGGCCTCCCTCGGCACCACACTGCACAAATATTAATAAGGCATAATCCACACACACAAAATAACAACATCAAAATTTAAAGGAAGACCCCGGGGGAACCTGATCCCAAAGTAACATGCCCTGCTTTATGGGATCAAGCCTTTTAATATGTCATTTTAGTCTAATAAAAAAATAGCACATTTAGTGAGACAAGTGTGAATGACACCTTAACCCTGAAAAAGCCATATAGTGACAAATTTTAAGATTTTTGTTTGTTAGATATATATATATATATATATAGATAGATAGATAGATAGATAGATAGATAGATATGTGTGTGTGTGTGTGTGTGTGTGTGTGTGTGTGTGTATGAAAAAAGCTACCTGGAGTCAGACAACTCCTTGTGTCTCTGGGTGTTGGGAGTCTGGCCAGTCCTACTTGTAAGTTGCTGTCCAGTGAAAGCCAGCCATAGGGAAAGCACCATGACCCTCCTCACAAGAACCTGGTTTAGGAGAAGTTTAGAAAACCCTTCCTACGTTGGAGGAAGGAAAGCTCAACCTTCTAGCTTTGTTTTAGTACCTAGATGCCAGTAATCACACAAGCTACCTGCTTTGGCTAAACAGGAAAGAAATATAAGTTTCTATTTTGTCAAACTGAACATTATTTTAAGCCCCTGTGACTTGCCACAGGACTAAGATGAAGCACTGTAATAAAGTCAGATTTCTGTGATTAATGAGATTCTTGTCCTTTGCCTTAAGCCTGGTCTAGAGAAAGGAACCATCCTCAGGCTAATGAATAGTTGCTTTTCCTGCAGAGGCCATCAGTGAGTACATGGTTGTTACATGAGAACAGCCAAGAACAGCAAATGGCATTTTAAAATTGGTGGGGCTATTGGGGCCTGAAATTATAAAGACAGGTAACCTATCTACTTACTAAAAACATGTGAAGGCTGAAGATCAGAGGAACAACCCTAGCCTTGTGGAATCTCTAACAGGATTCCAGAAAACAAAAATCTGTGTTTTTTCCCATTGAGCGATGAATGACATGTATACTCTTTTAGGAGAACGTGCAACCAATTTTAGCCCAGTTTTATTTAGGTCAGTAAACACATGCATTCTTATTTAGAGCGTACATCCCAATCCTGGTGTGTTGTAACTAATTTAGCACGTTTTTATTGCCTGCAGAAAGTAATAAGTTACAGTTTCAAATGAGCACATGGCTTAAAAATAGTTTTCCTCATAAGTATTTAATAATGATTCACTTAGCATGAAATTAATATTAAAGAATTTCTAAGAATAAGCACTTAAAAATTCCAGTTGAAAAAGGAAGAAATTATTCACATTTGTGACTTGATTAATCCTGGCAACCATTAAATCAGAAAAAAAAAGTGAATTCCATCCTATTCCTGTGTCAGTTTCAGATTGACCCTTACTTAAATCGCTGAATGTTTTCCCAAAACGAACTTAACTGCATCTTGTCTATTTTTATGCTAAATGAAGGTTCTAGTCTTCAGTTCGTGTGTGTGCACCTGTGTGTGTATTAAACAGTACTTTAATTCTTAAAGATACATAGGAACAAAACATGTTCCTTTTGTTTTGAGTGATGAAATGCCCAATGTGACTGCTTAAGGGAAAGGTGTGTCACCACCCACTGACTCCTCGGCTGCTTGTTGCGGTGAACTCACCCATTCAGACACAGGAAGCAAAGAGGGAAAAAGGGACCCTGCCCTGACCAGGCACAACTGTCAAAAACACCTTCTACACACCTGCTTCCAGCCAGGCCTCGCCTCCCTCAAAGTTTTTACTGCCTTTCAAAGTAGAACTGCCAGCTGTGAAGCAAACATTCAACACTTGAGCCTCTGTGAGATATTTCATAGTCAAGCCATAACACGCAAGCATGAGAAACCAACATGTAAAACAGTCATAGTGGTTATGATCCCACTACTCATGAGCCTGAAGCATAAAGGTTGCCTGGGATACACAGTAAGGCCTCAAAAAATCAGCGTTTAATGAGCATCTCTGTTCTGCAGCGTTTAGTGAGCATCTCCGTTTGGGGAACTTCCCCCGGCACTCTGTGGTCACTCTCTCACTTGATCCATAATTCCAGTACCTGTAAGTAAAGCAATGCTCCCAGTTTGTACACAGCCAATAAAGAATACATCAGAATAAATCTTTCAGGGTGCTGGGGATTAAACCAAGCCCGCATTCTTACTAAACAAGTGTTGTACCACTAAACTACATCCCCTGCCCCAAAAGAATTCATTTTAGATGTGAAAAAACTTCACAACAGACAGTGGCATGGTGTTGTTGAATGGATGTTTGGGATTCTGAAAACTTCATGTTTTTATGCTGCCTGCCTTCATTCAGGCTCCTTTGCGACCTTTAGCTTCTGTACCAGTTTCCTATTGCTGCCAGAACAAATGACCAAACTGAATGACTGAAAATGAATGCATTGTTCTATGCTTCTATAAAACAGGGATTCCATGTCAGAACCAATGGTCTAAAATTAGATGTCAGTGGGCTTTTGTCCTTCGGAGCATCTAAGCTCCAAAGGTTTCCTTGCTCCTAGAGGCTACGTGCTTTCCTTAGCAAATGCTCCCAACGGTGTCTCTTTGGATTCTGACCTTACTTCTCTTCCCCTTGTGATTGCTTCTGCCTGCTCCCGTAATCCAGGATAACCTCCCCATCTGAAAATGGTTGATTTATTCAGATCGACAGAGAGCTTGCACAGAAGGTGATATATTCACAAGTTACAGGGCACTATTGTTCAGTAGACCTCACCCCACTCACTTATTCAGACCCATTTCCACAACTCCTTCTCCAAAGTACCGAAGACAGCTCCACCTTGTGAAATCCTCGGAAAACCTTTTTCTTTGTGCAACAGCTATGTTTCCTGTAGTGTGTAATGACAAATGCCATTAATATTTTAGTCATTTATTTCTTAAGCCAGATTTGCTTCTGGCCACTCCTTCCGGCTTCAACATCAAAGTTAGTACTGCACACTTAAGACAGTACTGCTTGTGCCTGGTGCTTGCCATCCCAAGAAGACAAAATAAGTAGGCTCAATTTCAACAAATCACAACATTCCAATATGGGCTAGTATCAGAAGCCTTATTGGGGTTTGATTTCACAGCTCCCGTGAATGGCTTTCATTTCATTTTTCCTCGCTGGGTTTGCGTTTCTACTTGTAATCTCATGCAAAAATGTGCAAATATCCTCCATTTTTAGCAAAGATACCTGGTTCTTTTTTTATCCCCCTGTGGAGAAAATAGAGTCCTGGCTGTCCTGGAATTTACTATGTAGACTAGGATGGCCTTGAATTCACAGACACCTTTCTGCTTCTGCATCCCAAGAGCTAAGACAAAGCATGAGCTCTACCACACCCACCCACCCTACCCCCCTTAACAACAAGACTTACTTAGGTCGTTTTACATCTCTCAGGCTCTGGTAAAATACTGGACCAGGGAAAGAGAATAAATACCCTAAAGTTTACATCTGGCCTGCAGGTTTGTTTTGTTTAGCTTGAACACCACTTGAGGAAAAATTTTAATTAGAAACGTTTGGAAATCAGAGAATTTCACATAGAACCCTAATTTTTGCACTGCCTCATAATTTGGACGGTGTGACAACCCTGAGCCACCATTTCTGCCTAACATAAACTGGAGGGGAGTACAAGTGCCTGCCTCAGGCAGACAGGTTCTCCAGCTTGGTGGTCTCTGGTTAGCTCACACTGGCCTCTAAGAGACAGACAGTCAGATTCCTGTGCTAAGATACCTTTAGTGCTGAGGCTGGGAAGATGACTCAGTAGGTAAAGTGCTTACTATGCAAGCCTGAAGACCCAAGCCCATATCTGAGAACTCACATCAAAAGCTGGGCTCTGGGGAGGTGAAGACAGAGAGATCCGGGCAATCTAACTGAACTCATTGACCTCCAGGTTCAGTGACAGACCCTGGCTCAAAAGGGCAGAGGGGGTTTGGGGGCAGAGAGCAACAGAGAAAAAAACTGATATGGACCTCTAGTTTTCACATGCACACTCCTGTAAACTCACGAGCACAGACACCACACATTAAAATAAAATTTAAAACCCTCAGTGTTGTTCCAATATTACCCTTTTTGTTTCCAAGCATAGAAATTGCTTTCTAAGCCTAAATCTGGCCCAGAAACTGTTTGAGGGTATCTTCAAACAAGGTTTCTGATATACTATCATTCTCTGGAACCTTGGTAGCCAAAGTATAATCCATGGACCGGCAGCATCTTGTCAACTGAGAGATGATTAACAGTGTGCTTAGCCAGGATTTTCATCTTAACAATGCCCAGGTGATTCGGGCATACATTAAAATCTGAGAATGATAACCCAGGATGAAGAACAGCTGATCCTTGCCTCACACACCTGACTAAGACTAGTTCTAGGTTGCTCATTTAGTGCCACAGAAATTAGTAACATGCCTGTCTCTTGGGACTTTCTGAACCTGCAGACGACAAGAGGGAAGAGACTAAAAACACAAACGACACCAAAACAAAACCTAGGTACTGCTCTAGGTTCAGGACAGGAAAACAGAAGCATATTTGTCATAGTCTGTGGGTCAGGAAGTCCTGTCTGTTTTCTCACAGACAGCTGTATACATCGTTGTGGCCTCACCTGTCTGAAGAGCCAAGGGGTTTTTCCAGGCCTCCTCCATCAGGGCATCAGTTGCTCCCACGATCTGATTAATACCTGAAGCTTCCACGTTCTAGATGATGAGAGTTTTAGTATATAAACTCTGGGGTACTTAATATCTTAATATCATTTTTTAACTTTTTACTTGAGTGGTGTTTAAATACAAAATCTGGCTCTCATCTCCTTCAAGTCTTCACCCAAACATTCTTTCTTAACAGAGTATACTCGATCACTATTGAAAATGGGGGGGGGGGAGGATCCCTAAGCCCTATCCTCACTCCCAGCCCCTCGCCTTTGTTCTGCATCTGTTCTGTCTGAACAAAGCACTGATTAGCCTCCATTGCTTACAATGCCATCCACTTATTTATTGTGTCTATCTTCTGATTAACACAACTAACATGTGACGTACTCAGAGGCAGGGATTGGCTGGCTTACTGATAAATCCCCATGGTAATATAGGCACTGAATGAGGGAACAGGTGAACAAAAAACTATTTCTCTTTTGATTTTTCTGTCTCGTGGACTCTTTCCTTACCGTGATTTCAGAATCTCTTCAGCTTGTTTCCTCTTCCCCATGACATTCTCTGTCCTGCTCCCACATTGTAGTCCCTCAAGCTCCTTTCCGTTGCTGTCCATGCTTTTTGTTGATTGTGACTGTGCTGTCTTCTCTTGTTTTTAAGGTTTTCCTCACCCTGGAGCCCCTGTCTTCCCTGACTTCCTTTGTTCTTTTCAATTTTGTTCTTCAGAATAAAAATCTGCTATAAATTACTGACGACCCTGTCTATTCACATTTAAGACGGTGGTGCAAGAGGCTCCTTGGAGATTCTGCATACCTGAGTAGATCTGTCCGTGAGTGGGCCTCCCCATGCTCATGACATTTTAGCAGTGAATCTCAGCAGTAATAGCTATAGAGCCAGGGAAATGTGAATGTGCCTTCTGCAGTCACGGGGAACATAAAAGCTGGGGTGGTGGTGGGATGGGCGGACCTGGGCAGACTGATGGAGGTTAGGGGTGGGTTCACAGCTCAGCTGCTGCTGAGGTCTGCTTCACCGTGTCAATTTTTTTTTTTTTAAATAAGAGCACAAATCCACTTTTATTTATTTACTCTCCATTAGTTTAAATCTGGGATGGGTACGACGTCACATGGATTCTGTGTCCAAAGGTCTTTACAGGAAGGTTGCTTCGGAATTTGACACAAACCATGCCACTGTTTCCATGGGCCTAAGTTACTTTTCCCCCAGATCACTCTAGTTTCGTTTGGTTTGCCTCAGGAGTGACTGTATTGTTTTTTGCTGTATATACATAAGCACATCTCTTGCTTAAGTAGAACTCTGTTTCATTTCGGGCATAAACGCCTTCAATTTTAAGAAGAGCCGCGTGCTCTCTTTGATTCCGAAGACCTCACTTGTACCCAGCAAAAATGGCCTTGCACCACAGCCTTCCAGATAAACTTGCTTTTTAATATTTATTTATTTATTAATTCATTTATTTATTTAAAGGAAATCTTGTTCCCAGAAAGCCTTCACAGGCGCCAAGATGGCGGAAAGAGCCACCATGTCCATTTTTCATTTAAGTTTCCAATACAGATATTATTGAGAGGGGAACAAGTATTTCCCCCAGTCGGGGTCTATATGGTTCACCTTTTCTGCTTGTGGAGGAGTGGATTTGTTTCACTGGTTGGAGATCAGTGGGGGGATACATTGGGGTGGAGGTGGGGGTGGGGGTGGGGCATTCTTTTCACACCATTGGCTCTTCTCCAATGACTCTGAAGCCAACCTTCTGAATTTCTGAGCCAATGCAGGCTTTTCTGATGTCTCAGTCTTCCAATCTTCCAGCCTTCTGAGGTCTTTGCCTCTGATTGGCTAAAGCAGATCCCACCCCCTTGGCTGAGCATCTGGTTTGGAAAGTTGGTCTTCTGCTGTTCTTGCTCTCCGGTCACCTCTTCCTTCTCATGTTTTGTTAATTTTACTGCATCCATGAGGTTCCAAGGGCCAGTATACCATTTGTAATCAGAAAATGGTTATGTTCTGTCCAACACAATATCTGTATAAAAATAAAGTGTATTTGGTTTTTTGTTTGTTTGTTTTGCTTTGCTTTGCTTTTCACTCCATATTTCTTTTGAGGGTCATTTCATTTCATACCCTTTAGAGATTACATTACTTCTAGAAAAATAGGTACAGCTTTGGAAACTACAAATATAAAAAAATTTTAAGGAGTTTAGCTTGGTTTGAGACAGGATCTCACTCTATACCAGAGGCTATCTTGAAACTCACTATTTACCCCAGGCTGGGCTCTGACACCCCAGTTTCTTTGTGCTGGCATTATAAGCAGGAGACCCTAGGCCTAAACATCCTGCAGTGTTGATCAATGTGAATTTCCATTGGTAAAAGGGAAAGTAAGGGTGACAGTAATGATAGAAACTACTTGTGCAGAGAAAGTGAATTACTCCTTTAAGACCTGTAGATATGTTTAAATCATTGTGAAACCTTAATGCATGTTTTCACACAATGCCCCAGGGATTATGGAATTAAGGGCACTAGCTATCAAACAAAACCAAGTTCTGATCCATGCATACTTACCTGTGAAATATCGTCTAACCTTCTGTCTTTGAAGATGCTTAAATACTCTGAAATGGTGGGTAAAAGTCAGAGACCTGGCCCTCTAACACCCAATCCATGGGGTAGCTGTTCACCCCATGTTTTCAAACTCATGGTTGAGCAAATTTAATGGTCACCACTTACCCTAGATTTTACCATTGCTCAGAAGTTTTTGTTAAGACCTAGAAAATATTTGTTAATATACTTGGAATCATAAAAGTGCTTCATGGTTATAGCTGCAGCTCAGTAGTAGGGTACTTGCCTGGTGTGCATAGGGCCCAAAATTAATCCCAGGATCACAAAAGAACTACCTGATTGGGGGAGCAGGATTTGTTTTCAAACATAGATTATTACTTTTTTGGAAGTCACATTTTTTTCACTTCAAATTCTAACTAACCAGCACTCCTAGGAGCTGAAGGGAGAGCACGCAATCGGGTTGGTAACACCACACTGAGGACGGTTTTACAGGCAATACATGCTCCCCACCAACTGCTTGTTCATGAACATAACTGTATTCTGTAACATTTTAGAGAAGGAATAATTCTCAAATGAGTGATTGATTGTTTTCAGTGGAGATTTCCTCCTGACCTTGAATCAGTTGTGACTTTGGACTGATATGAAAGCTGAAGCCAATCTGTAGCAACACACTTTCCGCTTAGCCGGCCAAGATACTCAGCAGAGATGCTGACCGCCTGTCAATGGCTCTAAGGCCACAGCTTAGCACTTAGGTCACAGGTTTCATAAACTCCATTTACTCACCTCAGATCAACAGTGAAACATCTAAAAGTCTATAGAAACTTAAAGGAAAGCACAAATGAAGAAAATGTGGACACGTTAGACTTCAAAGAGATGTAAAATTTCCACCGAACCCTATCATCAAGATAGCAAAAGAACAACCCACAGCTGGGGAAAGTATACTTACAGCACACACAATTGATGAGAAAGTTGAAGCCAAAATATTTAAAGAACTCCTACAACTCAATATTAAAAAGACAAAGAACCAATATAAAAATTAGCAAGTTATTTGAATAAATTTTTCTCTGTAGAAGCTATATAAATAGCCAATAAGCACATACAAAGATCCTCACCATTAGTACACATATGAACCACATAGTGATACCACTTAACTTCTACTATGATATTCTCAATTTTTTTTAAACCCAAAAATAAGGAAATAGGGGTTGGCGAGATGGTTCAGCAGTTAAGAGCGCTGACTGCTCTTCCGAAGGTCCTGAGTTCAAATCCCAGCAACCACATGGTGGCCCACAACCAACTGTAATGAGATCTGATGCCCTCTTCTGGTGCGTCTGAAGTCAGCTACAGTGTACTTATGTATAATAATAAGTAAATCTTAATATAATAAAAAGAAAAGAAAAAAGAAAAAGAAAAAAGGAAATAAAAGAAACCTTTGGGGCTGGAGATATGATTCAGTGGTTAAGAGCACTGGCTGCTCTTCCTGAGGATCAAGGTTTGATTCCCAACACCCACATCAGGCAGATCACAAAAAATCTGACACTTCTGGTCTTGACAGACACCTGCACTGACTCGCACATATCCACATATATCTACCTGTAATTAAAAATAAAACCATCTTTAAAAAAAAGAAAATCTGAAAAAAAAAAAAGAAAAAGAAAATCTGTGTCTAGTTGTGTCTGGAACTATAATCCCAACCATTCAGGGTGTTGAAGCAGAAGGACTAGACTACACAACTGGACTCTGTATCAAAAGAGAAGGAGGAGGAAGAGGAGGAGAAGGAGAAGACAGTGAAAGTCACATGTCCAACAAAACTTTACATTTGAGTTTCCATAGCAGCGTTATTTAAAATAGTAAAATATGTGGGCAACTCAAATATCCACACAGGATGTCTATATAATGGACTATTACTGGTGTGTAAAAAGTAATACTGATAGCATGCTCTACAGCATGGATTAACCTCGAAACATTATACTGCATGAAAGAATACGTTTTTAAAAGGCCACACACTATGTCACTGAAAAGGTAAATCGACTGAAATAGAAAACTAATCAATACTTATGGAAGCTGAAGTAAGGAGTGCGGATGAGACCGTAGATACTGGGAGTCCTTTAGGGCTGGTAAAAAGTTAATGCACATTGTGGCTACAGGAAAACTTGCTACATCCAACACTCCCAAAGAGTGAAGGGTATGCACAGCATGTGAATGCGTGCCCTAATAAAGCTCGTAGCCTTTACAGCATTTCCCTGATTCGGCCAACAGTGATTGTTTAAGCAGGCAGTTGGAACACATTTGGTTGGTAGCTCTCCACAAGCACATTGGAAATCCAGCCCAGCTTCTGCTTGGGCTGTGGGACTCGCTTCTATCTTTGTTACTACAGCAGGTCTCTGTTTTGTCTTATGGAGTCAGACAAGGACAGGGCAGTGGGTTTCTTTCATTTCAAATCTTCTCTTGGCAACTTGTTGTGGTCTGCCCTCTGCCTGGAAGACATAAGCCTGAGCTGCTGTTAAGGGGGCGCTCCCAGCTTTCAAAGACTTAGATTCTCATTAGCTGCTTCCCTCTGCATCCCCTCCAGTCATCCCTCGACCTCCCTCATTGCTGACCTCTGCCTGTTCTCCATTACCCTCAGCCAGCCGGGCCTCCCCAGGGTGGCGTGCAGATCACAACTCCAGATGTGGACTGACTGGCAAGCACCTATTAGAAGATTATTTCCCTTGATCTGGACACCATATAGACGCAAATCTCATTAGCTAGTTCCTTCTCCAGCTTACACTTGCCTCATTCTCCACTGGAAATCAACAACAACACCTACTGGTGTGTTCATGTGTATGTGTCTGTGCATATTTGCCACATAAAGCAATCCAAGCTGTGTGCTTTTCAACGCGATTTCTGAACCTCACCATCCATTTCTGCTTTTATTTTATTTCATTTTGCACTAAATTTCAGTGGGCTGGTTTATAATCATGCATCTACTCTTTGCAGGATACTTTGAATTCTAAGCTTTACATAGATACAGCATGCCAGAGCACTCAACAAAAACCTGCCTTCTCATGTAGTGTTGACGCATTGCCTTTGTGACCTCTTTGGTTGAACCAACTATAAATCCACAGACCTGGACCCCTGGCCAGGCCTTGAGTCTCCCTCCATGTGCTGCCTGAGAGTATATGGAAAGCTTTGAGGAAGTGGCCATCTAAAACAGAGGCTTCCCTTTGCCTCCAGATCTGTGTCATCACGGTTTCCTAAATGTGATATCCCAAGCGTCAACTGCAGCCCCCAAACCCCCAGATGAGATGGTTCTGCACGCTTTCTTTCTCTCTTCTGTCTTTTAAGAAAATTTCCCATAAGTAGATTTACACTGCTTTTTTTAAAATTTTTTTTTTTAAGATGGGATTTTCACTATGCTGCCCAGACTGATCTCAAACTCTTAGATTTAATTATTCCAGCCTCAAGCTGAATAACTGGGACCACAGCCTCAGGCCACAGTGCTAGACTTGGTTTTTCTTTGGATTCTGTCTTATCTGTGTGATACTTTGGGCAAATACCTAGTGATTTATACTTATCTCTTAGATACACAATTTCCTGTAAGAATACTTTATCACATCTTCATTTCTATCACATTTTACTGTGTGGGGCCCATGTGGAGGTCTAAGGACAACTTGCAAGAGTAAGTCCCTCCCTCCTTCCACTATGTGAGTCCCAGGGATCAGACTCAGGACACCAGACTTGGCACCGGTAAATGCCTCTCTTTGCTGAGCCATCTAACCAACCCTCTTAAGCGTATGTTTATTTGGACTCTCTTAAGTGAGTCTTATGATAAAACCGTACCATAAGTTTTGTTCATCTTATGTATTCAGTGAGGAACTTCTTGCTTAGACCTACAGATCAGCTATGAAGGACAGAATGAGAAAAGCAGTTGCCAAACTGCAGCCACAAATGTAGGAAATTCATCTCCATGGTTCACTGAGACACTAAAAGCTTCTCTTTATAATACCCAGAAAGAATGCCGCACACTCCAGAAATCCACAGTGCAGTAGACCTACATGAGAGCCTCAGGGACTTCGGGCACATGTGGAACAGCATTTTCATGGCATGCATCCTACAGAATCACACTGGGGTCTCAGTGGGAATGGGCTAGATTCAGGGACAGGGCTATGGCCAGGGACTTAATGAGCTTCTGTCCTCAACATCACTCAAGCAAGGGTCCTCTGTATTCAGGGCAGGTGTTTAGGAAGTTGTAGCTGGTGATGGACTGGAAAGGACTTTCAGCTTGCCTGCTAGACTGGGCAACCACACTCTGAGAAATGCTCACATAGTTCTTCAGCCAAGGCTGGCCTACATTGCAATTGGAAGCTGGCCAAGTCTGAACCAGGGCACATGCAAACTTGATTCTGCTCAGTAACGTTTTCTTCTGCTAATGTGATCTACGAAGCAGAAAAAAAAAAAAAAAGCGAGCATTCTGTACAAGTTCAGGTGGCAGAGTATAAGGCAGGTGTCTCAGCCAAAGATGACATTTCAGAAACATCCTTGGTCTAAAGGAGACACCTGGCTCAGGGGATGCCTGGCCCTGATAGTGGACTCACCTTGCTTCAGGGAGATGCTAATAGTGCTTAGAGCTTGAAAGATAGGGTATGTGATCTGTTGCTGGATAACAGCGTAATTGTGTATGACGCAGTAAAGAAGCCCTAATTAGGAAGCAGCAGACAGAACACCAACATGGTTTTCCACATAACCGAAGCCTTCCCACCCACCAGGATTTTGAAGTGCTGGACTCAGGAGTAAAACCAGTAACAGAATAATCTACAGAGACATCACAGCATTCCTTCTGAAAATTCCCAAATCAGAAGACATGACTTTGAAGCTAGGCTTCATCGTCAGCCCTAGTAGGAGCAAGAAAAACTCTCAACTTGCTTTTGGGGGGTCATCCTACTATCCAGTTTTATTTCTTGTTCTTTTAAATAAATGAGCACTGATGAACAAAAACAAAGAAAGACACATGTTTGAAGTGAATTTTTACTCCCCTTTCTCTGGACCAATAAAATCATTTTAGTAAGCCAGAATGTAGCAATAGATTTGGGGCGGGGGGTGGGGTGGGGTGGGGGATGCAGGCGCATGTAACCTAAACTGGCCAGACTCACTCCAGAGCTAAGAATGGCCAACTGATATTACGGCCCCTGTCCCCAAGAGATGTACTTAAAGGGGTTGTTTTCAATAACAGCTTTTTTAGTACATGCATATCAAATGTATTCTTTTGCATTGGAAGAATATTCTGGAAAGGAAAACTTAAGGAAATTTTATACTACTTGCACATACATGTACATTTTAAAAGGAACATTATTTTTACTGTTTCACACATAAGTTTAAAATATACATCTATTGAGATGTAAATATATATTCTCATATATATCCATACATATACATTTATCAACGTACAAAACAATGGTATAAACTTTTTAGACGAGTCTTTCTACATTGCTCAGGATGGCCTTGAACTCATAGCCAACCTCCTGCCTCATCCTCCCAGTGATACCACTGTTTTTAGTAACTCTGGTTTAAAAAGTGCTTTCTTGCACTCCAGCTAGAGGTTAAAGGCCACACTCTAGAATCTGTGACCAGGTGTGAAGAGCAGCTGTCACCAAGGGTTTTTCAGAACTGTCAATCTCAACCAATCACTAATTGCTAGAGATGCCTTGAACCGGGGAGGGTAGTGTATGTACAGGACTGTGGGGAAGAGAGCACAAACTCTGAGCACTACTGACAGGCAGCACTCTCGTATTGGAAATGAACGTGTGGATTATTGTTCTGAAGATTGGCCAATCAGTTTTAGCCATTATTTAGCATTCTACCCAAATAAAAGGTGTGTGTTTTTTCTTTAAATTGATTGTTTATTTATTTTGTGTGTATGAGTGTTCTTCCTGCATATATGTCTGTGTACTATGTGTGTGCCTGGTACCTGAGGAGGTCTACTTTTTTCCTACAATCTTTGCCTAGGACCTTTTATCTCTTTAAAATGTGTCTCTAAGTCCATGGGGATCTATAAAAAGGCCTAGAACCAAAACCAAGAAATGTCAGACTACTGTCTTTCATGTAACCAAGTTCATCGTTAGGTCTGATTTCAATCTCTCTTTCTCCTCCAATTTCACTTGAACCACCAACACCATTGGGCAGCATCTCAGGGTCTCTATAATAGACCATTTGTTTCTAGAGCAAAGGGTAGGCTTCTTGAAGGCATATGTTGCTTTACTATGGCTGAGAATAAAGCCTCCACATGAGCCTCTGTAAGGACAGCAACATTTATTTCTGAATAATAAATAGTATTTATTTATTAGTGCAACAGTGCCCATACTAAAAAACAGTTACTGCAACTCAGGCCACACCTTTAATCCAAGAATTTAAGAAGAAAAGGCAGATGGATTCCCTTGAGTTCCAGGCCAGTCAGGGTTATACAATAAGACACTGTCTCAAATTAATTAATTAAAATATGATTATGTTCTTAAATAAAAGAACAAGTTTAAATTAATTTGACTTATTAAAGGCCCTATGAAGTGATGCAATAGAATAATTTATGGATCATTTTGTTATTGTTATTTGTTTGTTGGGCTGTTTTGTTTTATTTTGGGAAGCTTTTCATGTTCTTTACAGAGCTCAGGAATTAGGAAGCTCTGGGTAAACAAAATCTAAAGCTCACAGCACTCTGTTCCACTCAACAGTCACTGTCTCTTATTAATGTCCTCACCCTCAAATTATGGGAGGGAATAAGGGCAAGTGATTGTGGCAGATGAAGGCAGAGCTATAAAATGAAAACTACAGAGTACAGGGCTAGCCTGTAACAACTGTTAATGATTATTCAGAGCCTTCCTCCAAGCCTCTCAGGAATTTCTAAATGCCATCTCCTCAGTCCTCCAGGGTGAACCGGTGGCAGGCAAGGCTCTTGATGTTCACCTGACACATATTCTCTCTGTGATACAAAGAAATTTAATGCCAGTAAAAGACCTATAGGAGCAGTTCAGTGATGAGAAAGATTAGTTTTGTTGCGTGTCCTCAACAGTTAAGAGCATTTTGTACTCGGCAGCATGTTTCCCTAGAGACCTGAGCTCCAACATGAGGGTGTTCTAAAGAAACTCTGGCTATCCTCACTCTGCATGTTTTTACCTCCCTTCCCCCCCTTTTTAAAGATTTATTTTATGTGTATAACTATTTTGCCTGTATATATGCACACTTGGATGCCTACAGAGACTTGGAACCAGAGTTATAGACGGCTGCTCATTGGCATGTGGGTTCTAGATATTGAATTCAGGTTCTCTGGAAGAGCAGCCAGTGCTCTGAACATCTGAGTTTTCACTCTAGACCCATGGATTCATACACATTTAAGCCAAATTTAAAATCTCACATATGGTGTTCTCAGAGAAATATATGTATAGACGTAGACTAAACCATTTTAAAATAAATACGAAAGGGGCAAGATGTCTTCATTCCCTTTATGTCCCCAACGCTCTTCTGGAGGCTATTACTCTGCCCTTACCTCCCATCTTTCTTCGCCACCTTCAGATATAAATCATGGGGGGGGGGGGTAGTGTCAGGTTCACAATCACAGACATGAAAATCTGTAAATGTAATAAATACCAAGCAGGGAAGACAGACAGTGAGCTCGGAGGCCTGTTGAGCGATGTAGCTCTGAGCACTTCCTACATGTCCTTCCTGTATCTGGGTGGCCAATCACATCAGATTTCAGATATATTTCTAGACTTTGAAGAGTTATTTTGTTATTAAAGTTTTTTTTTGGGGGGGGGTGGGCTTTCCTCCTATCTCTGGTTCTCCCAGCCTTAATGTCTTTACATTTTTTGGTTCCGATTAAATACATATGATGTGGGAGTCCTGTACAATTCATCACGGAATACAACTTGAAAAATGAAACTAGAAAAGGCAAGAGTGGCCGTGTGGTGATGGGGGAATCTTTTGACCTTGGTAGGTACCAGGCACCCACGTGGTGCACAGACATGCATACAGGCAGAACACTCATGCACATAACATAAAATAATCTTTTATTTAAAAAAAGTTCCACTGGGAGGTGGTGGCACACGCCTTTAATCCCAGTACTTGGGAGGCAGAGGCAGGCAGATTTCTGAGTTCGAGGCCAACCTGGTCTACAGAGTGAGTTCCAGGACAGCCAGGACAATACAGAGAAACCCTGTCTCAAAAAAAACCAAACAAACAAAAAAAAGTTTCAAAAGAAATTAGTATAAAATAATCTTTTATAAAATATATTCTAAAAGAAATTTTGGAAGGGGCCAAGGGAATCAGTTTATAGAGTAACTCCCACGTCATCTGGTGTCTATTCACGTTCTCAGGTTAGTGATGCTTCGCAGAACCTGGATGTGTTACAGCTGGGCTCAGTCATATTTAACTGACTGTTCTGGTTCCAAATGACCAAGTTTTCTTTTTTTTAATGCAATGTTTTTATTTATCATTTGACAAATTTATATACGTATATAATGTATTTTCATCATATCCAACTCCTCTCTCTTCCCATCCTGCTCCCTCTAACCTCTCCTTCCAACATGCCCCTCCTACTTCCCTGTCTTTTAAAAAGATTCCTTTTCCCCACAACGCAGGGTTGGCAGGTGGCAGGTGAGGCCATGTCTATCACACCCTTAAGAATCTCAGACTCCAAACACAGAAGTGGATGCTCACAGTCAGCTATTGGATGGATCACAGGGCTCCCAATGGAGAAGCTAGAGAAAGTAACCAAGGAGCTAAAGGGATCTGCAACCCTATAGGGGGAACAACATGATGAACTAACCAGTACCCCGGAGCTCTTGTCTCTAGCTGCATATGTATCGAAAGATGGCCTAGTCGGCCATCACTGGAAAGAGAGGCCCATTGGACTTGCAAACTTTATATGACCCAATACAGGGGAATGCCAGGGCCAAAAGAATGGGAATGGGTGGGTAGGGAAGGAGCGGGGGGGGGGGGTATTGGGGACTTTTGGGATAGCATTGGAAATGTAATTGAGGAAAATACGTAATAAAAAAAAAAGTAAAAAAAAAAAAAAAAAAAAAAAAAAAAGAATCTCAGACTCTATAGCTAGAGAGATAGCTTGATGGTTAAGAGCACTATTTACTCTTCTAGAAGACCCAAGTTCAATTCCTGGCACTTACATCGTGGCTCACAATCATCTGTAATTCCAGTACAGGGGTCTGGTGTCTTCTTCTGTCTTTTGTGGGTACCAGGCACACCTGTCATGTACAAACACACATTTAAATACCCATACACATAAAATAACATAAGAAAATAAATAAAGATATTAAGTCACCTGGTTTAAAAACAAAAGGGGGGGAAGGTGTTAATACCTTTTGGCCACATTGTGTTTGTCATCCCACCTTATGTTTTTTTCTTAGGCACTTCTGGGCAGCTGGATGTTGCTTTTCACACTGAATGAACAGACGATAGAAAGGGTAAGGGGTCTCTGACACTCACATGCTTCTTCCCACTAGGAAAAAAAAGCAGCCATGCCGTAAGCTGGGCTTCAGCATCTTATTGGCCACTGGGCCCAAATGAAGACACTATGGCTTTGTGCAGCTTGAAGGGAGTCTATGAGTAAAAACTGTTTAGCCAAGCACACAGATGATCCCCAAAGTAGGATGACTCAACCACTTTTCAACTTTTCCATGAGGGAAAGAATAAATAATATTCAGTAAAACCCAACTTACTGTAGAATTTGAGCACTGGCTGTTTCTGAACTAGCAGCACAAGCTCTATATGGCCTTGCAAAGCTGAGCAAAAGCCTCACCTCCTGTCAGCCATGTGATTATAAGAGGTAATACCCAGCACTGCTCTGCTGCCACACTGCCATCTGTGTAGGGCTTGGTGTTGTGTGCTGTGTAGAAGCATGATGTTACATCCAGTGTGTATTGCATGTGTGCACAGGACATGGTCATCACAGCTATAAATAAACTTCATGTCACGTGGTTTTGCCCAACTGTTGCTAACTAGGCTATGCCACAGTGTTGGGCACGTGAGGTGGCTCAAAGTGATTTCTTACTTTAATGATGTCTTCCTTTTGTGATAGGCTTATTGTGCTGTAATTGCATAATAAGTTAAGGAGCAGCTTTACTGTCATGTTGCACAAAATGATGGTTCTGTTAGGAAGAATAGAAGACTAGAGGAACATAGATGTTTTAAGCAAAATAATACCCCACCCTGAAGATATACATGCTGTACTCACTGGATCCTGTGGGTTTTTTTTTTTAATTTGCTGGATAGTTTTATGTCAACTTGACACAAGCTAAAGTCATGTGAAAGGAAGAAACCTCAACTAAGAAAACACCTCTGTAGGTCACTTTCTTAATTAGTGATTGACGAGGGAGGGCCCAGATCATTATGGGTTGTGCCTTCCCTGGGCTGGTGGTCCAAGTTTCTATAAGAAAGCAGGTTGAGCAAGCCATAGGGAGCAAGCCAATAAGCAGCACCCCTCCATGACCTCTGCATCAGCTCATGCTCCAGGTGCCTGCCCTGTTTTAATTCCTGCCCCAACTTCCTTTGACGATGAACAGTGATATGGAAGTGTAAGACAAATAAAGCCTTTTCTCTCCAACTTACTTTTTGGTCATGGTGTTTCATTGAAGAAATAGAAACTCTAAAACAGTTACCTTCCATGGAAAAAAAGACTTTGCAGATCTGGTAAATCAAAGGTTTGGGGATGGGGATGGATTATCTGGTTGACCCTAATGTAACCACAGGGTCCCTGTGAGATGGGGTGAGGGGAGAGGGGACAAAGGATACATGATACTGGAAGAAGTCAAAGAAACACAGGTCCATAAGCCGAGGAGAAGGGACATCTGGAAAGGCAAGTGCAGACTTACTTCTAGAAGGCTGACACACAGTTCTGTCAGTCATTTTGACTTTAGCCCAGTGAAACCTATCTTGGATTTCTGACCTTCGGAATTGTGGGGAAGTTTGTATCATTTTAACCTACTATCTCTATAAGTGCATTACAGCAGCGATAGGCTGCTAATATAGAAACTGACATTCTCACAGGAAGCTTGGTGAGGCCTTCAATAACAAGAGAAGGAAGCTCCAGGCTGGAGCACTTTGATGGAGCCAGGCTGCTCACAGTAGTGCCTTCCCCAACATCTGTAATTTCACTTTTTAAAAATTACACTTATTTATTTGGGGGAGGAGGGTGCATAGCTGCCATGGTGTGTAAGTCAGAGAAAAAAACTTCTTTCTGATATGTGGGTTTCCAGGGACCAAACTCAGGCAGTCAGGCTCAGTGTAGCAGCAAGTACCTTTTACCTGTGGAGTCATCTTCCAGGCCCCCGATTTCACATTTTGTGAGTGATGACAAACCTCGGTTGTCATCTTGGCTACATCTGGAATCGACTACAAACCAAGCTGCTCTGTATTCCTGTGAGGACTTTTCTTAATCTGATTTTTTTTTTTTTTTTTTTTTTGGAGCAGGAAGATTCTCTTTAGATTTGGGCCCTACCTTCTGGTGACAGCCCATAAAGACATGGTGTAAAGAATCTTTGCTTTTTGCCTGTCTACCCTCACTCTTACTGGCAAGTTCACCTATCCTGTTACTGCTGCCAGTATTAAATCCAGCATCTTCAGGATTCCAACATAGACTGAAAGCAAGCAGTTCTCCTGGAATCTTCCAGAACTTCAGTACCATTGAACTTCTGACACATCCATCCTCGAGGACTAAACAATTACTGATTCTCAGTCTCTCAGATGTGAGACAATCGTTGTTAGACTACCTGGATGACATCCTGTAAGCAAATCTAATAAATCTCCTTCTCAGCACACACAAACACACACTATAACACACACACACATTCTATCAGCCCCACTCCTTTAGAGCCCTGACTATATTGTGGTTTTAGTTACCTATGGCCAAATGGGGTCTGAACAAATTAAGCAGGAAATCGTGTGAGTTGAGTATGTTCTCAGTTTTAAAGTGCACGTTCTCCTGTAGTATTGATGCAAAGTCCACAGCTTTCATCTTAGAATACACGATAGTTTACTCTGGAGTCATTTTTGCATGACCGGTGTCCCAGGAACACAAATTTAGGTTACTTGAAATTCTGTGTTCCAATGTAGATGCAGCTTCATAAAGTTCTTATAGTTTTCCAGAACAAAGGAAGCCATAAATCAAAGCAAGTTTAAAATATATTGGTGGGTGCATCAGAGCAAGGGGCAAGTACATGGAGATGGGGAAAGTTTTCTGCAGGCTCAAAGGTGCTCTCTGATGGCATTCTCAGATTTTGGAGGTAAAAGCTAGTTGTCCACTAAGTCAATAGATTGTAAAGGCTTTTATCTATTGTTACAAGATATTAGCTCCAATGGGAGGTGGGTGAGGAGTGGCTGTTCTGGAGGGTCAGAACCTAGCCTGAGGTGAGAATTAGCCTCTGGACCGGCAACCTGCCATCTCTCCACAGTACTGAAACCCTAACCAGCCAACCTGTCTTTGCACTCTTCCCTCCAGGCATTGTCTCCACGCACAGTAGTATGACAGAGTGTCCCAACATTCTGCTCCATCCTGTCTAGAATATTCATCATTCCCTGGTCCAGTGTATTCACATATGTGTGCTGCCAGCCCATGAGTCTCTCAGTGGCTGTGTCAGTCGTTGGATTGACCATCTCCATGTCACATTGTCTCCACAGTCACATCATTCATTTTGAAGTATCCTCTCTTTACTCAGTGGCAGCCAAAAAAGCACAAGCGTCTCGGCCATGGCCCTGTCATCACAGGACATCACCGTAATCAGTCGATTATATTGTTGGCTCTTGCTGCCATTCTCTAACTGCCTGATTTATAAAATAAACTTTATCAGAGGTTTGTACAAATGGGAAAACATAGGAGAGAGCACGGTATTACTGCCTGAAACTTTAGTCACCCACTAAAAATTCTCAGAAGGGTTCTCCAAGGATAACAACCAAGCAGTTTCTCATTGGGTGGTTGTTTTATCTTGTATCAGCAAAAGCTTGTCAGGAAACAGTGAACATTCAGCCCTAGCCCCTTGCTCAGACTCTTGAGCATTTGAGGCCTGAGGTCATTGTTTTTCCCACAGTTATATACAGGAGTCCCTGAACCCCTTCTTCACAGTGCCTTCTGGCATAGCCCACTGTTCTCCACTTAGTGTTTTCATAGGGTAACCTCAACTAAATGAAAACTCGAGATAAACAGCAAATGATGTTTAATGTGTCTTACAACTGTCCTAATAGCAAATTCCAGTGGCTTAAAACCAATCCAAACGTGGCTGGCAGTCCTGTTTGTCAGAAGTCCCATCAGAGCTCTCACTAATGAAAGTATCTGGCAGGAATACGTTCCTTCAGAGGAGCCTAAAGGAAACTGCATTTCTTGGTGCATCCCAGCATTCCTTTGCTGGTGGGCCCTTCTCTCTAACTCTGACAAGGACCACTGTGATTACATAACAGGACCTTAACCGTGGCGCATGCAAACTTCTATTTGTCACTTTAAGGATCATGTTCTCTGCTCAGGCATCAGGATGTGTCTACATGTTCATTATCTGTTATGCCTAGAACTCAGCGGCCACCTGCATGCTGGGCAAACACTTAACACTGAGCTATGTCCCCAACGTCACAACATGGACTTCCTTAAGCACCTTCTTGCCCATCACAAGTATGTCATAAATATCAAGTATAACATACTGATACGGAAAAGGGGGAAGGGGTCATTGTTCTTCTAACATTCAAAATTAAGCCTCGTTTTAGGATTTGTGAATAGGGATATTCCCTTCCGACATAACTTTTACCTATAATATTTAACAATAAACAGAAAGTGAGGATGTGTTTAAATAGATCTTATTGCTTGGGTAAAAATTGACATTAGTCTTCAGAAAAAATTAATTGCATCTTTACTTGTGCGTTTGTGTGTGTGTGTGGTATGTACATGTGTCTCTGTGTGAATGTGTCTGTGTGTGAGTATGTCTGTGTGTTTGTTAGTGTGTCTGTCTGCGTGTGTCTGTGTGATGGTTTGTATATGCTCCGCCCAGGGAGAAGGTGTGGCCCTGTTGGAGTAGGTGTGTCACTGTGAGAGTGGACTTTAAGACCCTCATCCTAGCTGCCTGGAAGCCAGCATTCTACTAGCAGCCTTCAGATGAAGATGTTGAACTCTCAGCTCTGCCTGCACCATACCAGCCTGGATGCTGCTATGCTTCCGCATTGATGATAATGGACTGAACCTCTGAACCTTTAAGCCAGCCCCAATTGAATGTTGTCCTTACAAGAGTTGCCTTGGTCGTGGTGTCTGATCACAGCAGTAAAACCCTAACTAAGACAGTCTCTATATATGTGTGTCTGTGTATCTATGTGTGTGTCTCTCTATGTGTGTGTGTCTGTGTGTGTGCCTGTATGTATGTTTGTTTGTCTATCTATGTATGCATGTCTCTCTAAGTATATGTATCTGTATGTCTGTATGTGAGTGTGTGTGTGCGACATTGTGCAAGTCAAGGTCAGAGGACAACTTGAAGGTGTCAATTTTCTCCCTCCTTCTGTCATGCAGCTCTCAGGGATTCAACTCGGGCAGTCTGTCTTGGCAATAAGCACCTCTACTGTTGGGCCCTTCACCATCCCCCAGACAGCAGGCTTAATTTTTTTCTTTTTCATGAAAGACTACTAAAATTTTTTTATACTATTAGTTGTCAATGTGAACTCCAAGAATGGCTGAGTATATCTCTGCAGTAAGAGAAAAAAAAAAAAAAAAAGCTAGATCTTTAAACATTTCCAACTTCCCCAAATGCCAAGAGGCTCTATATCTCAACCAGCCCATTAATAAATCTTTTCTTCAAA
Source organism: Mus caroli (assembly GCF_978045245.1). Taxonomy (NCBI): domain Eukaryota; kingdom Metazoa; phylum Chordata; class Mammalia; order Rodentia; family Muridae; genus Mus; species Mus caroli. The sequence continues at coordinate 56,830,613 of NW_028227270.1, read as the reverse complement.
AATGTGGGTCTACAACCAATGGACAGAAGCAACTGACCTCTGTTGTTGAATTAGGAAAGTAAGAAGCTGAGGAGAAGGGTGATCCTGTAGAAGAACCAGCAGTCTCAATTAATCTGGACCCCCGAGATCTCTCAAACACTGGACCACCAAACAGACAGCATACACCAGCTGATATGAGGCCCCCAACACACAAACAGTAGAGGACTTCCAGGTCTGTGTTCATTCAGAGATGATGCACCTAACCCTGAAGAGACTGGAGGCCCTGGGGAGTTTAGAGGTAAGGTGGGGTTGGGGGTGGGCCCATCCATGTGGAGACAGAGTGTGGTAGGGAGGAGATGTGGGATGTGGAGCAGTCAGAGGGGTGGATGGGGGGTTGTGGGGAACAGAATATGGAGTGTAAAGAACAAATTAAAAATAAAATTAAAAAAGAAATGTGAGTCTAAACAGGGCTTAGATGTTCTGTTCTTGGTTATTGGGTGTGTAGAATGTTTTCCTTTTTTTCTTTTTTTTTTTTTTTAACCAAACACTCCTGAGACCAGGGGTGGCTGGGGGAGTTGGGTTATGAGCTATAAGGGATTCAGAATTGATGCCCCTTGCCTGGCAGAGCCTACTTGGCCCTGGGTTCCACCCAGGCTTGCTTCTGAAGACTTTCTTGGAAAAGCCATTGCTTCAGGGCCACAGTCTTGTTTTGCTTGACTCTTCTCTCATCTGAAGGCAGTAAGTATCTCCTCTATTACCATCAAAGGGCAAGCCTATCAAAGAAGTTCATGCCTTTAATCCAGCACTTCCCAGCATCAAGATCACCCTAGCTATACAGTGAGTTAACAGGTCAGTTTGGCATACATTAGACCCTTCCTCAAAAACATTTTTTTTTTACTACTCTATAAGTGATATAATTCAGGATAAGGGAAATTGTTCAACCCTAGAGCTCAGTACTACCAAGCTGTCCTTGAATTTACAGAGATCTACCCAACTCTCTCTCTCTCTCTCTCTCTCTTTTTTTTTTTTTTTCTTTTGGAAAGTTTTTGTATTTTGAGACAAAGGTTCATGTATCCCAAACTGACCTTGAACTTACAAAATAGTTCATGCTTGCCTCAAACTCCAGATCCTTTTGCCTCAGTCTCCTGAGTGCTGAAATTACAGGCATTTACTACCAACCTGGTTTGTATTGTATTGGAATCAAACCCAGGTCTTTATGTATCGCTCAATCCTGTAAGTAGTATAATTATTGTTTCCTTTCCCAAAAAAGCTTTAAATAGATTGCTGTGGTATTTAAAATAAAATCACTCAAAAGAGCCACAAAGCCAACAGGATGACTGCTTTTTAATATCACAATGAAGCTTTGTTTATGAAGGCCTTCTAAAGGCCATTTATCCTGTGGGAATAGGAAGTTTCTATTCACTTTCTATTACTGTTACAAAAGACATGAAGTTCCATATTTTCTAAAGAAAGAGGTTTATATACCCCAGTGTTTGGGGGAGTCTAAAAGTGGAGCAGCCTCTCCACAGAGTGTCTCTTGACTATTTTACAACACCGTAGATAGCACGCACCAGATCAGCCTGTATGAATTATGCTATGGATGAGATTCTTCACAGATTCTTCCTTTCCTGAGACTATGAATGTTCAAATACATTAACATGGCATTCGGGGCTGATCACATCCTGGTGACCCTTCATTATTCACTCTTCCATACCATCTTCCCTGGCCTCTCTTTCTTACTCTAACCAACTCTGCCCTTGAGCAGAGACAGATAGCTCTTGGCTTTTGTATTTAACCTCCCAGCTTGTATTTGTTGATCAATGGAAGTGTTTTCCTACCCATGTGGTGGAAAATAACCTGAAGATTAGTTCAAATAACATGCCACTGCCACACCACAGTAATTGTCTGATGTTGAGGGGAGTTGTTTCTGAGAGGCACCTCTCCCTCTGCTTTTACCTCCCCTCCTCCTTCCCTTCCCCTTTTTAATGTATGTATGTGCATACATGTGTGCGTACATGTAAGGCTCACGTACATGTGTGAAGGTAAGACAAAAACTTAGGGGGCCTTGGAACCAAACTCAGGTCATCAGACTTGTTCACTGAGTGCCTTTATCCTCCATTCCATCTTGCTCTCCCCATCTTTTTTCTACTATATGTGGACAAAATCCTGGAATCTAGAGGCACCATCTTCAGAGGGTCAGTGGAGCTAGCCTTGGGATGAAGTCAAGAACTGGAGAGAGAGAGCACTAGATACAGGGTTCAGTTACAGGTCCACCCTTGAGATGAGCTTGCTTCGAGCTTGGGGGCCAGGTGAACACTTGGACTGCTTAACCTGTTTGCATCAGGCTCTTGGTTACTTCTCACCAGAGCTTCTTTGAAGATCCATGTGTGTTACTCGTTTGAACCCCACTAGTGTCCCCTGGGAGATTCTGAATCTTCCTGTACACTCATTTTACCCCCACCAGTGTTTCCTAGGTGGTTCTACATCTTTCTATCTTTTGCTCAAAGAGAAGTATCTTTGCTTCCCTGCCACCATGGTCAGTCTCTGGCTTTGTCAGGACTCAATCAGTAACTGTTGCCTGAATTATTTAAAGGGAAACACTTTGAAGACTATAAGCATGATAAGCTTTTCCAGTAATGAACCACAAACCTACTTTCCTACCTTCTGCAGAGCCTTGTACCTTCAAAATGTCAAGGCAAGGCTACCTTTTCCGGCCCCTTCTCTTTTTACTTGAAGTCATATGAATCTGTTAATATCCCAACCCTCCCTACCTCAGTCAGCCCTAGCCTCCTTTCTCTGGAAATATGCCTGGCAGGCTAGCCAGGCTGACAAACTGGGTTTAACAGAATGTTACATAAACACGATCACATGAACAAGATACTTGCAACCTTAGAATCCAAAAGAGCTGTGAAAACCCAGAACTGAACTTAGAAATTGATGGGCCGCATTCTCTAGCAGCCTCACTTAAAGCTCAGTCTGATAAATAGAAAAGTGTTTTTTTTTTTTTTTTTCCGGCAGTTTCAGGGCCTGTGACTTCATTTCCTCCAAATAACTAGGCACAGGTGCTGGGGAGCACTTTGAAATCACCCTCTTGATTGACATCTATACTCTCTGCACCCTCCTGACTGGCATCTATCATCTCTGCACCCTGGCAAATGCACCCATCCTGCCTGAACAACTCTTTGGGGGATAAGCAAGTCAGGTTCTTTACTATATTCCTTTCATTTCTTGTACATCGATAACTCAAAACATCTGTGAGAAGAACAAGGGCAGGGAATGAATTTGTGACCAGCACAGTTGCACGCACTGGAAGAAGCCAGAACTGTTTCCAAACTGACTGGAGTAGATAAAGATTTTGATAGTTAACAATGGAATTAAGTAATTCTGAAGAACCAAAGCAAGAAATCTGTCTACTTTAAGTCCTAGATAAAATTGGTTTTGACTGCCTGTTCTTTCTCATATGTGAATGCTACCTTTGAGGTATTAGCTCAAAGTGTGTGTTTAAATTGGAGTACTGATGGGAATCAGGAAACCAGTAAGGTGCCATAGGAGGCCGTGAAGAATGGGGGAAAGGTGGTATGAAGGAGGAAAGAGGAGTAATGGAGTAAGGAGTTAGAAGGGGTAAGGGGAGAAATAATTAACACTGAAGACCTTTGAATGTGTTGTATGGAAACCTATCATGGCTGAAGTTTACACACACACACACACACACACACACACACAAACAGGACTTAAATAGAGTTACCCTAATAGGGTAGACAATACTTCCCCAGATACTTGCAAGTAAAAAGCCCAGTGCCAGGTATGGGTTATGTCTCTTTAAGTTGTTGTCTAGTAAAGTCCCATAGATCCCCCTAAACATTGCAGGCTATTTACACTGCTCTTGATTTCTCTTCAGAACTTGATGCTAAGGCCTTATCGCTTGAAGATACCACACACATGAGTGGTAGAATATGTAGACGTTGGGCTGGTACCAATCTGGAGGTTTCATCCCTGTTGGCTAGCTTTCATAGTGCTGAAGATGCTATGCATGCACTCTACCAGGGGAGAAAAGTTACTGGTGGTCGTACCCTGTGAGTTACAATAACTGACCTGGCAAAATGTGCCCAGTGGTGTGATAGGGATGCAGATGTTATGGGAGTGTTCAACCATTTTCTGACTGGATCTAAGGCCTACTGTACAAGAGGGCACCCATGCTTGGTACCGTGAACTGGGCCAAAAGTCTATAGCTGCTTAAATCATAGAGGAGAACCTAACACCACCATTCTGCTACACAGACAGAGCAATACATTGTCCCATAAGTTATTATCCTTACACACATAGATTAGTGCACCCTGTAACCTTCATCAGAGAGGCTTCTTTTTGCAGTAGGTAGAGATTAATACAGGGATACACAATGGATCAACATGCAGAGATAAGGGACTATGCAGTACTCAACTCCACACAGGACATCCACGTAACACCCCCTTTCCAAAAGACTCAGAGGGCATTGGAAAAGAGGGGAGTGGAAAGGTTCTAAAAGCAGAAGTAGTACATGTTTGCATTCAAACAATATTTGTTTGACAGCACCATTGCACGTGTGAACTTACAGCAAGACCTGCACAAAACCTACACAGCCAGCCAAAACACCAGTGTGGATGGAGGAGGGGCTCATATAGTCCCACCCCAATCAAAAGAGCTGTTGACAACTGGTAGCATCTGGGGAAGAGTAAGGGGTCAGTTTTCTCCTGGGAATGATCTTAGAGAAGCTACCCAGACTCGTGCACATTAAGGCACCACTAAATGGACTCAGTGAGTACAAACAAAACAAAACTAAACTAAACAAAAACAACAATAACAACAACAACAAAACAAGGAAAGAGAAAGAGAGCACGTGGTGAATTTGGGGAAAGAAAAGAAAAGCTTGGTGGGGGATGGGGAGGAATCAGAGGTGAGGGAAATGGGGGAAGATTTGATATAAACACATTATATGCATGCATGAATTTTAAATATTTTAATGTAAAAAAATGAAATAAAAGTCTTTTTAAAACAAATAAAAAATTGCTATTGATCCTAAGAAAAATACTGAGTAATATTACAGAAGGTCAGGCCAGACATGTATTTCAGATGGGAATACTGCTGTGTATTTTCCTGGACCTACTTCATATGGAACGAATGTAGCTCATAATTTATGTGTGAGTTGCCATCACTCCATGTTAAAAATGGAGTGAGGGAGTTAGCATCAACCTAGACTTTACATCTGGTCCATTGACCTCTTTCCTACCCGCCACCTGGGGTAGCTTAGAGGTACAATGTTACCATTTAAACATGAAACACCAACAGTCTCTGTTTATTTTTCTCCCCCTCAATTCATGAAACACCCACAGGTTAAAGCAGACACCCACATGAAGAAGTGGGGTTTATGACTGGTGTCTTGCAGATTTGTTAACAACCTTGTTCTCCGTTCTTTTTCTTAAGTTGATACTTGATGTTCTCACCAATATGTAATCCTAAAGTGATACTGTTCCTGGTTGAAGCAGAGGTAAGGGGCTACAGCAGGGAGACACCACAAGTTATTCTTAAGAGTAATGACCTGCTCCACAGGGTCATTGTAGATTTTAATTTTAAAAGGTGAGTTTGAAATAGTTCACATCTCTGTAGCATATGACTATATCCAAAGTTTAATAAAAATTCCCGTTCCTCAAATAAAAATGTTTAAAGAAACAAATTTCAAGAGTTCATGTAACAGAGGGGTGACTGTGAATCTCCATACTGCCTAAAATGTTCCCATTTTTCTTCCAACAACACAATGATCTTGTCTTCCAAGCTTGGTGGACAGCCAGGCACTGAGTTGCAGATCACAAGTTGATACAGTTTAATGCCTCTGTGGGAACTGCTCTGTGCAAATGGAATATTCTGCTGGGAAGTGTAAGCCACTGCCGGTGTTAAGTGTTCCTAATACACTCTGGGTCTTGAATCTTGACAAAGGACTGAGGCTTAGTCCCCAGGGTGGAGCTACTGGGAGGTGGCAGTGGAACCTTTAAGAGGTCTTCATTTCACTAAAGTATGTCTTTGAAAGGGACTGTAAGACCCCAACATCTTGTATCAGAAAGACACAGTTATCAAATCTTACTAATACATTACCAGTGACCTAAAACAGAAAATGAAAATACTAATTAGAATATGCTCTGAAGTTAAAACATTTAGAATAAATGTGGAAATAATAAGTAAATGAGATAAAAGGAGAGGCAATGAAAGAGGGAAATAGAAAATAATGAGACTGAAAAAAGTGGGGGAAGAGAGGAGTGGAGAATTCTACAAACAAGAAAAGGGCAAACAATTGGAACAAATATTTAAAAAGAAAATATTTCCCAATAATGAGAAAATTATAACTGATATTACATAAATGTCCAACAGAGAATAAAGATATAAGAATCCATAAGCTGTATTTTAAAATAATCAGCAAGGTGAATCAAAATATTACTGAAAGTATAGTAAAAAACATGATAAAAGATAAACACAAGAGACCAAAACAGACTAAAAAAAGGTTAAAAAAGAGAAAATGCTCAATGATGAAAAATCTACAGTTAGATAAACAATGAATAAAATGGTCACAGCATGAAAGCTTTTTAAAAAATATAGTGGGCTGAAGGTCCAGTGTGGTGGTGCACACCTTTAATCCCAGCACTCCAGAGGCAGAGTAGGTGGATCTCTGAGTTGAGGCTAGCCTGGTCTACCATAGTGAGTTTCAGGACAGCCAGGGCTACACAGAGAAACACTGACTCTAGAAACAAAATGTGTGTGTGTGTATGATATATGATATTATATGTTATATGTTATGTATATATATATATACATATATATATATATAAATATTACTAAAAGTAGAGTAAAAAGAAAAAATGAGAATCACAAAGGGCAAATGTGAAAGGAAGACAAGGTGCTGGGGCAACTGCTTTTGTGATCACTGGAGCCTGGAGCTTGTTTAGTATCTGTAGAGGCAGAAGGTCAGTCCAGCTTTTGGGCTTTCATTTTTCCTGTAGTTCATACTGGTGTTGGGCTAGTACTAGAGAAGGATTCTAGGACCTGTGTTGTTAGTAGCTTCTCATCTTTACTTAGCAGGGTGCCACTGCTTAGCACACTTAGCTTTGTGGTTTGGAGACTGTGTGAGTTTGCCCACCCTCCTTAGATATCCCAGTGTGCCTTGGGGTGCCTGCTGAGAGGTGTCTCCTAAGTGCACTGGGACTAGAAGAATCAGCCACAAGACTGAAGTCGGAACAGGTGTACCTACCTCTCTTCATACTTTCAAAAGACAAAGAAAGCATCAGTTACCCTGCTGGAAGGATGTATTACTATTCAGTGGTGAACCTTACCCACTGACCTCAGGTTCAAAGCTCTGAAACCAGAGTTTTTCTGTTGATGGACCCTGCTCCTAGGCAGTGATGATGGGGCTAACTTACCCTATTCTCTTCACTGCCTAAACCAAGCCTCCTGCTGCCTGCCCTTTCTGGCTTGTTAGTATCCAACCTTTCCACTCTCTACAATTGCCTCCTAGGGCTGACTCTCACCATGGGAGAATGGTTTGTTGAATTCAGGTTCTTTGCCTTATGTCTGTTCCCTATTCTCAGGTCCTTAGGGTAGCTCAATCCTAAATAATATTTCCTTCCAAATCCTCTCTTTCTCTCCTATCTTAGGCTCCATTTGGTATTTGTCATTCATTTTTGATTGAACAGTAACTTTAGCTAGATCAATGTGCCTTGAAACATTTTCACGCACAGCTTAGAACAGAAATGCAGGAGACAGTATGTTTTTTTTTTTTCTTGTTTAATATTTTGTTTTCTCAGAAGTCCATATTTTATTTATGCTGGAATCCATTTTGTCTTTCCTGGAGTCCATTTTGTTTACTCTGTAGTTTGAGGATGTGTGTGTGTCTGTGTGTCTGTGAGACAGGGTCTCTCTACATAGCACTGGCTGTCCTGGAACTCACTAGACCAGCCAGGCTTCTGCCTCAGAGAAAAAAAGTCCTCCTGCCTCTTGTCAATCCTTCCCTCATCCCTCCCTGGACTCCTTCCTGACTACCAAGTTATCACTGGTACCGTTCTAACACCACAGATGAGCATAGACTTCCTAGAGCTTCGTGCACATTCAGCTGAATGTAGCACATACTTATAATTACCTCATACTTTTATTATGCTCAGTGGAATTCCATGGTATGTCTCCCTCTCCTTTACCTCCTCTTGCTTCTTCTTTTGTGTGGGGGTGGGGATAGGGTGAGGGTGGGGGTGTCTTTTCAGACAGGGGTTCTTTGTGTAAGTAGAGCTGGCTGTCCTAGAACTGGCTCTATAGACCAAGCTGGCCTTGAACTCACAGAGATCCTCCTGCCTCCTCCCTCCCAAGTGCTGGAATTAAAGGTGTGTGCCACCACAGCCCTTTGTATACCACCATTTCTTATTTACTTACTTATTGATTGGCAGTTGTGTGATGGTTAAATTTATGTGTCAACTTGACTGAGTCAGTGTGCAGTCACTTAGCTGATAAAATAGTATTTCTGGTGTGTCTGTAGACTAAATCCAGACGATAATAGCATTTGAATCAAAAGACATAGTATAGAGAATTACTTTTACTGATGTGAGCCCCAAAGGATAGTGTGATGGTTTGAATGAAAATGACCTTCGTATACTCAGATGGTTGAACACTTGGCCTCCTGTTGATAGCAGCATTTGAGGACATTCAGGTGGTGCTAACTTGCTGGAGGAGGTGTGTCACTACATAGGGCTTTAAGTTTAAGAGACCATTTTTCCAGTTATTTCTGCTTCATACCTGTGGTTCAAGACATGAGCCTTCAGCTTCCAGCTCCTGCCACCATGCCTGTGGGTTTTTTGTTTGTTTTATTTTGTTTTGTTTTGCCATGTGGGTGCTGTGGCCCCTGGGTGGGGCTCAGTGGGCAGTGATGGAGGCTTCTATACTACTCTAAACTATTAGAGCTTAGTCTATGTCCCATGTCTGTTGGCACACCGTGTGACAAAAAAATAGAGGATTCTAGCAAATGAGTGGAATCTCAGAATGGGCCCGGAACAGACTGCTTCCCCTGTCTTTAAGGAAGTCCGCTCAGGTGCTGGCAGCTTGGCACCTTGCCATAGTGCCAGAGGGATGATTGGCTATTACAGAGCTTATGTCAGTTCCCCATCAGTCCACAGGCTGGTTCGAAATACAGTAGATCTGTACCTCCATGCTGGTCTCTGGAGTCTGTTTCCTGAGTTCTTGACTTCACCTCCCTTATCCCCTCTGTAATCCTGGTTCCCACACTGCCTTGATGGATTCTTAGACCTCAAGGGCAATGGTTCTCGACCTTCGCAAGGTTGCAGCACTTTAACACAGTTCCTCATTTTGTGGTGACCCCCCACCATGAAATTATTTTTATTGCTACTTCAGAGGTGTCATTTGTTACTGATATGGCTGGTAATACAGTATCTGTGTTTTCTGACGGCCTTAGGCAAACCCTGTGAAAAGGTCATTCAATCCCCAAAGGGATTGTGACCCACAGGTTGAGAACTGCTGCTTTAGGTCATAAACCTAAATGAATTTTTCTATAAGTTGCCTTTGGCATGATGGTTTATCTCAGTAACAAAAGTAACTAATATAGGCGGAAAGTAGAATATGGGTAAAACTGTCTCTTTAGCTGGGAATGCCTATCTTTTCCCTTGGACGGTAATACCTGAATCTTCCCCTCTCTTCTCCATCTCTCACCCTACAAATCTCTGGCTCTGTTAGACTTCCAGGCCTTCAGGAAGCATGAACTATTAAATAATCAATTATATATGTACTTGAGAGGCAGATTCTCCAGAGAAGAAAAACACATCCCTACCAATTTACCTACAAAAGTATATTTGCTTCTGTTTCCCTGGAGAACCATGTCAGAGTCAGGTTTTGTCCAGTTCAAGGCTACTAAGCGCTTGCATATGACTCATTTTCTTTAGAAATATTTTCTTTCATTTAGGTGAACCCTAGGCATTTCCAGTACACGATTTCTAAAAGCTTCAACTGGGCCTTAGGTATGTACTGAATCCACTAAGATACTTGTGAACTGTTTCCTAGGAAGGTTACATTCCATCGGAGTCTAAGTTGTTCCAGATCCTTTAACTTCACTTGATACTTTTCTGTGAGAAAACACCTGAAAAAGTAAAACTTAAAGGAGGAAAGATTTATTAAGACCCCAAACAAGCTGCTGCCTCATAGTAGCCATGAAAACTGAGACAGTGGAAAGAGGATAAAATGTTGCCTTTAAAAGCACAAACCTGGTGATCCACCTCCTACCACCCTTCTTAGTTCCTTATCGGTTTCCAACAACTCTTCTTAATGTCATTAAGACCATGAATCCATCGACGGACCCATCCATTGATAAATTCAGAGCCCTCGTGATGTAATCACTTACCAACAGTCTGATGGTATTCGTAAGTATTGTCTATGAGAACGATTCCTATTCAAACCACCACAGTACCCAAATACTATTTTTTGTTCTGTTCAAATCTTTTGATGCTTGTAAAATATGGGGTTTCCCCCCTAATTGTTGGATTTTTGAGAATGTTCTTCCATATTCTGGATGCATTATGGTTTTTCTACTCGAAAAATGATTTGAGTAATTGTCAGTTTTAAATATTTTCTTCTGTGTGTCCTCCTAGAATAGTCTTCAGCTAAGTATTTTGGTCAGTGCTCTATTTTGACTTCAGTTTTACAAATTGTACAAAATAAGAGCTAAATTATGTTTGACATTTTTCTTTGGGTTTATATTCCTGCATAAAACATCATGACCAAGAATCAAGTTGGGGAGGAATGGGTTTATTCAGCTTACACTTCAACATTGCTGGTAATCACCAAAGGATGTCAGGACAGGAACTCACACAGGGCAGGAACTTGGAGGCAGGAGCTGATGCAGAAGCCATGGAGGGGTGCTGCTTACTGGCTTGCTTGCCCTGGATTGCTCAGCTTGCTTTCTTATAGAACCCAGGACTACTAGCCCAGGGATGGCACCACCCACAATGGGCACTCCTACCCTTGATCACTAATTGAGAAAATGCCTTACAGCTGAATCTCATGAAGGAATTTCCTCAAGGGAGGCTCCTTTCTCTGTGATAACTCCAGCTTGTGTCAAGTTGACATACAAAACCAGCCAGTACATTCATTAAAAGCAATATTTAATGTGTTTCTATAGAATGCCAGTAACATAGAATAGCTGTTGCCTAGACCACATTTAACTCCAAATGCCTTCTTACTTCAGACAAACTCCCACTTAAAATTCAACTCACTTTTATTGAGAGCTCAGCCAAAGCCAGTCACTCTTCTAGCTACACCTTAACCGGAGCCCAAATTACAACTTCTTAAACAACTTCATACCTAATTAACTGGCTAAAGGCAAAGGATGTCTTACAAGTAATTGTGATTTGACCTAACTCACCTTGCACTTTAATAATATTTTATGTGAATGTTTACTTATTCATTTATTGCTGCATTGATATTTTGAAAGCCTGATAGATGCTGACATTGAGTTAGGATCTTGGGAAAACACGGTGTGAGGTAAGTGCTAACAGATGTCTATTCCTACCTCAAGCGATGGAGACTATGGTTGGGTGTTGTAACCTTTCCTTTGGTCCCATGCTCTGCATAAGCTGTGAGCTGCCCAGTGGCACAGGTCATCTCTATTGTTAGTCCGAGTACCCAGGGCGGCCACTGATCCACTGAAGGTGCATAACAAAACACTTTCATATGTTTGAAATTCATCATGCACTGTACGACAAGTTTGGAACTAACCTACATCAAACATCCACAAGAGAAGGCATCTTTCTGGATTCTTATATTTTTATTTTGGTCTTTCCTCAAGTTGATTTTGAACAAAGACTCATCTACAACTCTATTACGTTTGAATCCCTCTAGCTTGGTTGGGATGGCAATGTGCCAAAACCATGCTCGGATTTACAGGAATGCTTGGAAGGTGGTAAAGGGTGGTTCAGTGATATGGGGCCCTCCAAGATGGGTGGGAAGGAAAACAAAGCTGGAAGACGTGACGGCATCTAAGTACAAGGGGAGGTCTCCTTCATAATATTCCTAGGGCCATCCAACTCTGACAGATGCTCAGAGGATTAGCTTTCATATGAGGACCACACACAAATGAAAAGATCGCAAAGGAACTAAGTCAAAAAAGTAAGTATATCTGACAACATCAACATTGGAGGATCTAGCCCCAGAGTTGTCAAAAGCGGTGCACAGCTCTCCTGCTCCTGTCCGCTGGCCTTACCAGCTTCAGAGGTTTGTTGTTGATAGATAAGATAGCCAAGGCTGATGGGAAAGATCTGCAGATTTTATGCCTAACAGAGCCAAAAGGAGTTTTGAGAGTTGGTTTGGGGAGGGGGGGGTCATTATGTTTTGTGGTTTAAAGCCCATCATCTTCCATGACCCTGGTGGTCAGTAAGGCTCTTTTGTAGGCAGCTCAATTCATTCTAAAAACAGAGATGATAAGATAGCAGCCTACCCGGGACTGCTTCCCGGAGAGACTTGCATTCCAGTGTGGATAGTGCACCCATTTACTTATCTTAATCCCATCTTTGGGCTGACCTGTATTTCAAAATGATGAGTGTGCTCTGGAATCTCAGACCTCCCCTTGGAAGAGTTCAGACAAGGCAGACTTGACAAGATTCCCTTGAGATTGCTGCCCTCTGCCAAGAACAAACAAAACCCTGCTATGGTAAACACGCTGTCGTAGGTATCTCTAGTTCACTGAGCCCCACTGCAAGTCTCACCCATATGCGTCTGCAGTTGTATAAGAAAAACTATTTGATCAGCGAAGTAATCACGCTGATATGCAGACGGTCCTCCCAAGTCTCTGAATCCTGTATTGGCAAGCTTATTTTACTAAAATAGTTTGTCATGATTTCATTTAAACAAAATTGATGGTTTTACTTTGTTGAATTCTGGACAATTATTTTGGGAGCTGACATTCCTTAAAAAAAAAAGACCAGTTAAATATTCTGAACTTCCTCACTCCTGCCCTTGGACATTTTTTATTTTTAAACTGAGCCCTTTTAGTCTGTCCACAAAGCCTAATGACTTTGTCACTTGAGCCCTCATCGAGTCTGAAAGGTCCCCATAGGTCACGTTCTATCTTTTGTTCCCCACCACATGGTGCTATTATGGGAGGCTGTGTTGCTTTTAGGAAGTGAGTCCTAGCCAGGGGAAGTACTACGCTAGAGGCATATCTATGAAGGTTAGAATAGCTTTGGTTCCTGGCATGCCCTCTGCTTCCTGATGGGTACAATCTCACCTACACACTCCCACCACCATGAATGAGCTGCTCGACCATTCCTTCCTACTGGAGAAAACTGGTATCTAAAATAAATCTGTGCTCTCAGTCAATCTAGTGAAGTGTTCCACCACAGAGGTCCAAAACTAGTGAATGCAGCCAGCCCCCCTTCTTCAGTGTAGGGTACTTGGTCAGAGCCTACTACTGAGGCTCATAGCTCCATATTACTTCTGCCTCCTTGCACATAGGTTTGACAGGGGTTCCTTGTGAGTGAAAGGTGGAGAATCTTCAACGGGCCATGGGGCACTTCAGGACGTCTGATGCTCAACAAGGAAGGTAGAGACAGAGTAAGGGAGACAGCTTGTCTGTAATTGTACCCAATTACAAACTTAAACAGATCCCAGAGGCAGCTCATTCCTTGTTGCCTGCTCCAATGTTCTGGGTTCCTGATTAAAATACACACACACACACACACACACACACACACACACACAGCCTTTATATGTTGACATGTCTCAATCAGCTCAACGGCTGGGCCACTCCTTAACCTCCACATGGCTAATCCACTTCCCTCCGATATTCCCGAGTTATTACTTAGTAAATCCTACATTCCATCTTGGCTGCCCTGGACCCAGATGTGTAGCCCTCATGGGCGGCTTTCCCCTGGCTCCTACGTGGCATCTGTGTTCTCCATGCTCCTCAGGCATGGCATCTCTTCTCTCCTTCTCCCAGCATGGCAGATCTCCCTTTCTTCCCCGTCTCTCCTTGGGGAATCCTAAAGGTCCTGCCTCTGTCTGCCCTGCACAGCCATTAGCTGCCAGCAACTTTATTTACCAGCAGAACCAACTTGGGGAAGGGTCCCGCAGTGTCTTAGGTGCTGACATGGGAATCCTTGTGCAAACAATTGGGAGAGGGGGGAACCACCCAAATTAACATAAGAATATAAGCAGCATTAGCCCAAACCCACTACACCTTAGCACCAGTATCAGCAGACTCCTGGTGCAGCTTCATGGGGAGATCATAGATTATGGCCATGACATTCCCACATAGATCCCTGGCAGGGCTCTCTAGGCATCTTGATTCCCTACATGAGCCAACCACTATCTCTTCAGTCATTTCTCTCCTCACTTAAAGTACACAGTTCAGTGGCTGATCATAAAAATACCGGTTCTTTTGTGTTCTTGATTCTATTTATTCCTCTTCATGACCTTATTGTAACAGTTACTTATGTTGTTGATATGACAAAAAAAAATTAAGGAGAGGTTCTTTCTGGCTTACAGGTCCAGGCTACAGCCTGCTGTAACAGGGAAGTCATGATGGAAGGAGCCCGAGACACTGGTCCTGTGGCATCCACAGACAGAGGCAGAAAGAAACAAAGGACTGTTGCTCTAAGTTTGCCCTCTCCTTGTTATTCATTTAAGGACTCCAGCCCACACAAAGACTCTACTCACATGTAGGGGAGACTTAATCTATATGATGCATAGAGATTTGTTTCCATGGGGATCCTAAATCCCATCAAGTTGACAATGTAGATTAACCATCAAAACCCTACCCCCTTGTCACCTTGACACCCAAAATGCATCATTTTAAACCATAACCTTCTTCCCCTGCACCCTAAAGTTTCCCTTTCATCTAACCATGCAAAATGCATTTACCTTATCTTACAAATTTTTCAGTCTTTAACATTTCCCATCGCTGAACAGAAAAGCAAACTCTTTCCTGGGACTCAAGGCAATCTCTCTCTCTCTCTCTCTCTCTCTCTCTCTCTCTCTCTCTCTCTCTCTCTCTCTCTCTCTCTCTCTCTCTCTCTCTCTCTCTCTCTCTCTCTCTCTCTCTCTCTCTCCTCTCTCTCTCTCTCTCTCTCTCTCTCTCTCTCTCTCTCTCTCTCTCTCTCTCTCTCTCTCTCTCTCTCTCTCTCTCTCTTTCTCTCTCTCTTTTGGTTTTTCGAGACAGGGTTTCTCTGTGTAGCCCTGACTGTCCTGGAACTCACTCTGTAGACCAGGCTGGCCTTGAACTCATAAATCCACTTGCCTCTGCCTCCCAAGTGCTGGGATAAAGGCGTGTGCCACCACTGCCCAGCTTCAAGGCAGTGTCTTAACTGTGTGCAAGCATAGCATCAAAAAACCAAGGTCCATACTTCTACCATACAATTACACATAGCAAATATCAGCAAGAGAGACCAGATATATGTAAACCAAAACCCAGCCTGGCAAACACCAAATCCCTGCAGCGTTATGTTTGGCATCTGGGGCTGGTGATACAATCATCTGGGCTCCAAAGGGGCCCTGCTCCTCAAGCTGTGCTGCATGGAGTACATACAGCTTTCCTCTTACCCATCTCAATACATGGCCTGTCTATTTCTTTTACGGAAGTGCCATGTTCCTGGATGCTCCAACTTCCTGGAGTCTCCAGTTCTACTTAGGCTTTTCTTTCATAGATTCACACAGTGAGATCTCAGGACTTCTTACAAGAAATCAAATTCTGCTATATACTGTCTGGTCTCAGGAAGTCTCAGGAACTGGGTTGCAAGACTCCATGGAACCCTCAATCTTGCATCTTTCATGCCTGTAAGACAAATACCATGTGGACAACACTGCCTAGTTCCGCCATTACCTGTGGACGAGTGGAATCTGACCTGCTTGGCTCACAGGTGCTTGGCCCTTTCATGCTCACCCTGAAGAAAGAAATGCTTTCCTGGGTAGTTGTTGATAGGCAGAGAACCACATCTATAGAGAGCCACATCTATGAGGACCACATCTATGGCAATCTGAGTTCAGGCTCTCTCAGGTGAATTTGCATTTTCAGAAATTGAAGCTTATGATGGGTGGGGTCTTGTCTTCAGAACATCTTTTTTTTTTTTTTTATTGCCCAAGAATAGAGTCCAGTTTCTCTTCTGTGGATCTGATTCCTTTAAAAATAACAGATGCTTTGTTATCTGAAGTGTGATTGTCTGAAACTTTAAATTTGTGTATTGTCTTGTTAGGGTTTTACTGTTGTGAACAGACACCATAGCCAAGGCAACTCCTTATCTTTTTCTTCCTGTTTTATGCTTTCTCTCTGTAGACCAGCAAACAGTAACAATGATACTGCCTGGAGACTACCCTGACTCAAAATATCTGGCAAAGGAAAAAAAATGGCCCTTTGTTTTTCTTTTTTCTTTTTTTTTTTTTTTTTTTTTTTTTTTTGAGACAGGGTTTCTCTGTGTAGTCCTGGCTGTCCTGGAACTCACTTTGTAGACCAGGCTGGCCTCGAACTCAGAAATCCGCCTGCCTCTGCCTCCTGAGTGCTGGGATTAAAGGCATGCGCCACCACGCCCGGCCTTGTTTTTCTTTAAAGTGAGGTTTTCT
Organism: Mus caroli; assembly: GCF_978045245.1. Lineage (NCBI taxonomy): Eukaryota > Metazoa > Chordata > Mammalia > Rodentia > Muridae > Mus > Mus caroli. Next base: position 56,814,017 of record NW_028227270.1, on the reverse strand, counting down.
TTAAAACTTCACTCAAGTTCTTGGGATGTGGATGGAATGCAGCCAGAATTTTTTGATCAGAGCATCACACAAGTGGTCTCTAATCCATTTTCTAATAGAGTCCTTGTTCTCCTCTGGAACCTCTGAGTCTCTACTGTCTGCATTTCTTTCAGCATCTCTGTCTTCCAGGCTTTCCCTGGAATGGCCCATTAAGCTCTCCTCACAGTATTCAAGAGCTTTTCAAGCCTTTGGTTCCAAAATCTTCCTTACCCCACCCATCCACACAAACCACATCCAAAGGCCTGAGAACTATATGGTTTAGTTTATTGCTCTGTGGATCTTTATCAATCTTTGCCTAGACCATCAGTTGGAAAGAGCTGCACATAAGTGATAAAGAACATGAGGTATCAAATTGGAAGTGTTGGCATAACTCTGAGACTTCAATGAGTGACTTACCCAAAAACTTGCCACTTCAAGCGGGCATTGGAAGAAAGCCTCGTGCTTGTGGATCAGATGTTAGCACTCAGCTATTTCTCCAGCACCAGGCCTCTCTGCTGCTATGCTTTCTGATAGTAATAAACTCATCCCATGAAACTATAAACAAGTCTCCAATTTAATGCTTTCCTTTTTTAGTTGCCTTGGTCATGGTGCCTTTTTACAGCAATCGAAAAGTAACTAAGATAACTTCTTTCAACTATGAGGTGACCGAGTCTGTAAGAATTCATAACCACTGGGTAAGCCATGTCTGAAGGAGCATGGTCCAAATTCACACCACCTGTGTGGTTTGTTTACTATTCAGCCAAGAACTTAGTTACAAATGAAAAAGAGCTGAAACATTTGAAACTAGCAGATACAAACTAAAATTCTTTCTTACCTTAAATTCAAACTTTGAAGAATGCTCCTAGATAACATTAAAGAGAACATGATGATGAAGAAGAAGAAGAAGATGATGATGATGATAATGACAACAATGAACACAGGAGAAAACAAGGCACTGTGAGTCAGTACCAAGTGATAACTCAGACCCACAAAGACATCACCAAAGAAAGATCACACACTGAAAATACAGTGGCTACCTTCTGTATATTTGAAGAAATAAAAGGCTACAAAAGTCTCCTTAAAGAAACAAAAGACTCAAAGAAGAAGTCAAAGGCGGATGAGCTTGCAAAGCAGCCAGTGGCATTATCGTGAGGTCTTAAGGCCCAGTGTGAGCATGATGGAACCATCCAACCTTCAGCGAGACATGTGTTAAGTAGCGTTTAAGGGGACTAATCTGGTAGCCATATGTAGAGGGACTAGGAAAAAAGAGGGTGGCATAAAGATCAATGGAAATTCCATGGGAAGACTGGCAGTGTGAAGTCCTGATTGAAGAGAGTGGAAAACATTCGTGAGAACAGGGGACAGCAGGCACCATGCTGCAGAGAAAGACAAGTTTTGGTGCCTGAATGTCAGGGGGGTGGAGACATTTCTCAGAGTCTTGAGTCTATATCTAATATTTTGTATCTGTTCCTTTTCCAGCCCTTGATCCCTTCTCGGTTACCACTAACTAATCCCATGTGCGGCCTGTGAGTTTGCCTGGGACTGCTGAGGGGCCATGGCTCTTCAAGATACATCAGGACACAACAGGTCCCTATTAACCAAAAAAGTATGGACTATGCTCGCTCCGCTGAGACTGGGGTAACAGTAGTAGAACGTTAAATACCTTGCATGTGCCAATCTGCCATTTGTTCCTGAAGTAGGCAAATGAGGCTTTCTTCTCCATCTCTCCTATGCTCCTACGGAGCTAAACTCTTCCAAATTCCTCCAAGGCCTTGCAGAGGCAGATCTCAAAGATACAACCTCATGGTTTCCATTCCATTGCATTGTATTGGGATCCTCCCCATGGATCCAAGGAAAGAAAGGATGGAAAGTGGTTAGAAACATTAGTTCTAGTTGGTTTGCAGTTATAAAGAGGAAGTTGTATAGTGTGGTGAGTTTTACAGTTTCTAGAATGCTTTTGATCATGAAGTACAATGTTGGGGAGGGGTGGTGGCATGAGGGAGGGATGGAGAGAGAGGGATGGAGCTGCTCAGAGAGATGATGGTTACTTTTTTTGGCGCCCTATGGTATTAATTAGACATTTATTTCCAATCTGATTGATAGCACATTTTTAAAAGAATTATTTATTTTATGTATATGAGTATACTGTAACTGTCTTTAGACATACCAGAAGAGGGCATCGGATCCCATTACAGATGGTTGTGAGCCACCATGTGGTTGCTGGGAATTGAATTCAGGACCTCTGAAAGAGCAGTCAGTACTCCTAACCACTGAGCCATCTCTCCAGCCCTAGACAGCACATTTTAATGAAGAAATAGAATACATCAGAACCTGGTCATATACAGTTCCCTTGCAATTTATGAGCTGAACTTCCCTTGACAACCTGCACCTGATACTCTCAGCTAGTGTCAGTAAAATAATGTATAGACACTTTGTTTTCAATAGGCTTGCTGTTACTAATGGCTTCTGCATTTTCTGCTTAATTCTTAGGCTCATTCAATTTCATTGAATCACTTTCCTTAAGCTAAAAAAAAAAAGTGAGCAATCACAGTCAGTCTGAATCGCAATTGGACAGTATGGAATGTGCTAGCTTGTGATAGAAGAGGCTCTTCTTAAGCGTTAGAAGGTGAAAAGTTTGTTTCTTAAGATACTATCTCATCATGTAGCCTAACCTGACCTCAATCCTGTACAGTTTTCCTGCTTCAAACTCCAAAATACTACACTTAGAGGTGTATAACACTATACAGCAAATTTTAAAAGTGTTTTTCCCCTCCCATGATCTTTAAATGGGATGTTTCTTGGTTAAGTGAGCATAAATCCTACAGGAGTCCTATACCATCTATGATTCATCAGAAGTTGAAGTTATGTGTGAAACACCCTGGACCATCTAGAAACGACGCTAATGCCAATGTCTCTGGACTGTTTTATTTTGTAATATTTCACCTGTTTATGTTTACAGCAGGCTTTTAAAAATAAGCACATCTGTAGTGTTTTCACCTCCACCCACGAGTGAATATCTATTACTACCAGAGAGGAATGGAGAATTCTGGGTTTTTGTAGATGACCTCAGAGACTAGGAAAGACAGCTGCAGGAGAGAAGGAGTCCTATACAGACAGGAGTGGCTTAGAGCTGAACCAATACACCAAAGGCTAAGTGGTCCTGGTAGAAGCTACAGAGGCAGCACAGAGTAGATCCTCATAAATTTCTTCAGGAAAATGGAAACACTGAAAACAGCCCAGTAATTGCCTGGGATACATGGTTCTCTTAAACAAGAGAGCTTTATGGCATTGAGAATTTATACAAGGAGAGGATACACCCAAATATCAGCTGCTCTCTTCCCTTGCTCTGACTAGATGTATTGTAAGGAGCCCTCCAAATGTGGAGCCTAACCACAGTCCTAGAACTTTGTGACCCAGGGGAAAGACACCCTGTGCCTTATCGAGGACCCTGATCAGATGCCCAGATATTCGTCCACCTGGCTTTCACTCTAGTTCAGCATTCAAGTTCCTCAGGTGTTAAAGGTACTACATATATGAAAGGTATATGCTCACATGCGTGTACATATATGTATCTGCACACGTGCACTCTCATGCTACAGGGCACATGTGGAAATCAAGGGGCAATTTTCAGCAGTCATTTCTCTCCTTCTACCATGTAGATTCCAGATAAAATTCAGGTCACTGAACATGGTAACATGCCATTTTGCTGGTCGCAAAGGTGATCAGTTTCAGGTCTGAGTACACAGTGAGATCATGGATACCTCTGTGCTGAACATACGTGTCCTCGGTGCTGTTTGTTTTTACTTGCAAATGTGTAATGCACTCTGAATGTTTTAGTTTTGCTCCTGGTACTGGCCCTGTCCTGTATGCTCAGTTCTATAGCAGACAGCTGCTGTAACATCCCCAGCCTGAGAAATGGTATATATACTTGAACTGATTCATAGAATCATCTCTCCCATACAGGCACCCAACTCTCCTCAAACATTAGCCTCACTTAAGCAAACAGCTGTTCTCTCCTTCATGCCTAGACCTCACTTCAAAGTTCAGACCTAAACTGTACAGCTTCAAGCACTGAGAGCATCTCCAGGAGAAATGAAACCTCCTTGTGGGATTTGCTCTCTACACGGGGAGTTGGAAGCTGTCTGGAGTCGGGGCTGAGCCAGAAAAGAAAGCAGAAGTTACTAGGTATCTAAAGTTGATTCAGAAAAGAACTAAGGGAGAACAAAAGGCCCTGGAGCAGAGAAGGCCAGAGGGGTCTCCAAGGATAGTGGTCAAGGGAGAAGAAAGACCCACATATCAGCTGCCTTCTTCCCTTGTTCTGTGAGTACTGCTCAGTCTAGATGGATTGTAAAGAGCCTGCCCTTGCTCCCAGTGGGTGTTGGGCAGTGGGGGCTTAGGGAGATGACTAAGTTACTCCAGGTTTTCTGAAAGGTACTAGGCTCTGGCTGAAATGGGTAAGATCCTTGGCTCAACTGATGATCACGCCGGTCTGTGTTTTCTTGTGTATGTCTTCTCAGTGGGTCTGTCATGCGGGCCATGTTTAATACAGCCTTGACCATGACCATTTTGATGTTCAAACATCTTAACATCTGCTTTGAAGTTCTGAATTATGAGCACTTTCTTGTTTGTTTCCAAAGGACACTCTCGTGTGCTGATTGTACCATTCATCTCTGAACTGCCTGACAGAGGAAAGGTGCCTTTTTTTCTGAGGAGGAAGCTGATGGGCTTTGAACTAGTTCATCTACTCAGGATCTCTATGCCCCAGGCAACTGGCACAGGGATAATGCAGTGATCTTATCACCAGGGTGATCCTAGGCTTGTGATGGAGCAAATCCTTTGTCAAGGATCTTCACTCCTAAGCTACCCAAAGTCATCTGCCAGGTGACAAGATTCCCCTTTGGACTATGAGGTCAAAAAGTGCTGGATAGGAGGTTGGGGATCAGCCAACTGGACACAAAGAAAAGCCTCGGGGCAGATGAGCAGAAGCTATTTTCTTCTGAAAGTGGGAATACCGGCTGATTAGGCTTATCTAAATTGCTTGAGACAGGAGATTCAGATTCTAGAATATTCACAGACACAATCACCAAGTACCTTGGGGACGTGCTTAGACATGTATGTCTAAGCATGAAACTCACTCATGTTTCATACAAACCTTATATGCTTCCAGGGACTGCCACACAGTGTTTTAAATATTGTGCACAAAGCCAGGTTTCACGGTATGGCATTTTCCACCTCGGTGTCCTGTTGCTACTCTACAGGCTTTGCATTTGGGGTTTAGGAAGCATCGTAATTTAAGTTCAGGTCTCACGCTAGAAGTGCTCATAGGATGGCGTCATTATGACTGTGTCTACCAACAACATGAGTATTTAACCGGCGGAGCATTGTGTGTGAAGTACATGTGCCTGCTCACCTATCAAGGCAGATGAATTTTATCAGTATTTATTGCCCAAGGCTCATCATCAATCAGCTAAGACTCTGGAGCTATGACCCAGTTCTGCCTCAGTCAGAATACTGTTTGGTTTGGGTACTGGAGTAGCTCTTACCCCCACCCTCCCAGATTACGGCTATAGCACCATAGCTCGCTCAAATCCCTGTTCTGTTGAATCTACTGATGAGTGTTTTGCATGACTTCCAGCCCTCCATTGTCCCTTGTCCCTGATTTTTAAAACCTTGCTTCCTGTAACAAAACAAAAAACTAAAAGTTCTGGGGCCTAGCAAACACAGAAGTGGATGCTCACAGTCAGCTATTGGATGGATCACAGGGCCCCCAATGGAGGAGCTAGAGAAAATACCCAAGGAGCTAAAGGGATCTGCAACCCTGTAGGTGCAACAACAATATGAACTAACCAGTACCCCAGAGTTCGTGATTCTAGCTGCATATGTATCAAAAGATGGCCTAGTCGGCCATCTCTGGAAAGGGAGGCCCATTGGACTTGCAAACTTTATATGCCCCAGTACAGGGGAACGCCAGGGCCAAAAAGTGGGAGTGGGTGTGTAGGGGAGTGGGAGGGAGGGTATGGGGACTTTTGGGATAGCATTGGAAATGTAAATGAGGAAAATACCTTAAAAAAAAAAAAACTAAAAGTTCTGAGTGGGCTATGTGATAGAACAGAGGAAGTGGCGCCTCCTCTGCTGGAAATGCTGACTTCGCCTCACCAGCAGCTCATCCAAAGTCAAAGCCCTCTAGATTCCAGAAGCCCTTTCCATGCTGTGAACCTTGCTACTCATACCAACAGAGGTCCATGTGTTGTTTCAATGTGTTGTTCCAGTTGAGGCCCCCTGCTCATGTGTGGATACTATTAAGGTGTCTGCAGGATATTCCTCCACAAGGTGTTCTCAACAAGAGTCCTCAGCATTAATTATTCCTCTTCCAGCCAACTCATCTGAACGACCCCCTTTCGGCGGGGTTGCTTTGCCTCATATGGAAGCTACTTTGCATAGACCACCCAGTGCACAAACATTTTCATCCAAAATTCTGCAGGATGTGAAGTTGGGAATTAGTTGTCTTCAGCTTAAAGCCAGGGGTTTGGGTGGGGGTGTTCAACTGAGGGGTGTCAGGGAGAACCCCAGTGCCCGCTTCTTCTCTGGCTTCCTTTCCAGAAGGCAAGATCCTATCTCCTCATAAAAGAGAAAATTTAACAGGAGAAAATGTAGAACAACCTAACCATTTTTCTCCCAGATCAGACACAGGAGTGACGTCTGAACGGAGCTGGGGGGTGAGGGTAGGGGTGAGGGTGGGAGGTGGGGAAGGGGTGGGGCAGATGGGACATGAATTGGAATTAAAATATTTTAAGTGTCACTTTTAACAAGTCAGGGCAAAAATGGACCAGATTTGCCATGGCCCAGGAGGAGAGGTGGCCATCCTGGGACGTGTGCAGAACACCAGCCCGATGCACAGGGGAATTCTACTCATCTGCTTAATTTGCAGGCAAAGGATAATATAAACGTCATTGTTTGAGGGAGGCGAAACCTCCTCCGAGGGAAACAAAACAAAAACAAAGCCGATCTTCTCTGCTCTGTGTTCATTTTCCTCCACTGCTCTGATGAAAGTGTTCGCACTAATTTTCCAGGGAGACCAGAAAATATGTACGGTGTGTTTTGTCTCCGGTGGCATCCTGGGTCACTGAGCACCGTCATTCAATACGATTTGTTGATGGATAGATGGAAGAATCGAACCTTTCAGCTTAGGGGGTTGGGAAGGAAAAAAAAAAAAAAAGGTAGCCTGAACTCAATGTCCATAGGAACCCACAGGGGGAAAAAAAAAACACTTGAAATGTTAAAACCTTAAAGTTTTGGAACACGCCAGCCCCAGAAAGAAGCCTAGCAGCTGTCCTGGGAGACAGCAGGCCTGTTGCTTTTTGCCTCTGCTGGAAAAGATGCATCTAGAAACCGTGAGAGAACTGACAAAAAACAGCCTTCCATGTGGTGTCTGAATGGCCCAGACTTGGGCCCTCCAGTCAATTGTGTGCAGAAAGAAAGGCCCAAACTGCTACCCAGGGCTGCCCCAGAACTGGTGGGCTGTGAGAGCGAAGGGGGGTGGGTGGGGGAGGGGAGGGAACACTGTCTGTGCAGAGGGGTGAATTCTCCACCGGCTTCTTCCCAGCTGAGAGCAGAAGGAACACATCCCCATAAGCTCTCAAGTTCCCAAGGGAACCAGAGGCAGCTTCAGCTCTCTCCTGATTGGCTCCTGATTAGTTCAGGGACTGAATTCACTGCTTCCCTGAGGCTGGTGAGACCCTAGGCCCTCTCCCCACAGGGGGCCTGCTGCACCCTGCTTCTTAGAAAAAAAGCTGTGGCGCTTGATCCTCTCCTTTCCCCCAGAGCAGGTCATACTCCTAGGACCTTTGGCTCCTGGGAGCCTTGATGGGTACTTCGCTTCCCTCGAGAGGGCTCCGTCCTGGAGCGGGGTGTGGGTAGCAAGGCTAAAGAAAGGAAAGAGCCCCTACCAAGCATGGGCCAGACCTGATCTAAAATGCTTTAAAATGATTTTCTGCCTCAAACCGACCCATCTGACAGATGAGAATGGGGAGTCTTGAGCCAGTGAGCAAAATGTGGAGATCAAATATTACATCAGTGTAAGCAAAAATACATCCGAAGAGCTTGTCCAAGAAAAGCAAGGGTCTGGGACATTAGTGAGGCAAATCACCAGGAGCCCTGGCTTCATTGCTGTGTGGACTCTGATTGGTCTCCTAAGACCTGAATGTGACTACGGTCAACAAGACATGGAGAGTTGAAAACGTTGCTTCTGGAGAGGACAGCCTCTGAGAGTTGGAGACCATCATCTCCAGAGGGGATCAGAAGGAGTCAAGACCCCTCAAATATATGGTTTTTTTTTCCTTTATAAGTTATCTACATTAATTCCATCCTAAAATGTTTGAACTTATTCAAGCACCTGAGGTATCAACTGCTGTTTAAAACAGATATGAATGAGTTCTCAGCCTTCTGGCTCAGTGTAAATCAGGCATGGATGATGTTTGAGGTCTGATTCAGGCAAAGGAAGAACTCCTTAACTATCAGCTATGTACCTGTGTATATGTGCAATTTCATAGCCAAACATGCTATGAATTTGCAAAAGACAATGGGGGTGGGGAGCTGGGTAGATGCTCCAAATCCAAGGGGGAGAGAGAGAATCAGGAAGGGTTGACAGATCCCAAGCACACCCCACTATAATACAAACTACATCACATGTCAGTGCTCAGAACTGATCTTATACGGCTCACTGCCCTGTCTTCCAAAGCCACTGGGCTCAAGGTACCACCCCAGCATTCTGTTTGCTCAGAGCTAATAACCCAGAACCATCCATTGTCTCCTGACATCCACATGCACACACATGCACCAAAGAGAAATACTGTGTGAGACAAATTACATATGTGATTTAAAATTTATTTTCCTAATAGTCGCATCTAAGGAAGTAAGCAGCAGGTGTCGACCACACTTGTCGTAAGTCTGGATACGAACTAGTCACATCTTCAAGGTTCAGGGAACAACACAACATCGAATCAACCAGAGAGACTACCCGATCCGATACTGTGATGTGCTGATTTTTAAGCTGCAGTTGATTAAGACAGGGTAGGTTTGGGTAGAGCTGCAGTCTCATTAGTCACATGCGAACTCATCCCAGCCTACAACAAGAGAGGCTTCACACAGCACCAAGTAGGGCAGAAAAATGGAGCAATGCTGTATGTGCCTGGGAGGGAGTCAGATGTCCAGTTTATTGTTTAAACAAGCAAACTACTCCTCATTGCAGAATCAGCACCAGGCTATACTGGAGGGAGTTACAAACGCTGGGTCAGAAAAGGGAAGACGCTAAACAGGGGGCTGAGTACCTAGCTCGGGGAAGACCACAGGCTTCGCTACTTGATGTTAGATGTTTCAGTTGAAAGGTGGAAAAGAGTCTCTCCATGTCAATAAAACTAAGGAATAGAACTGGCTCGTCTTCACCTGGAAAACTAAGGAAACCCAAAACAGTGGCATTTGAAATTATAAGGTATGTCAGTCAATATATTAATGAGCAGAGAAAAACTACAAGATGAACTATCATGTATTAGTTCAAAGTGGGCTGCTCACTGAATAAATCCTTTATCATATTATTAAAAAAAATCTATGCAAGAAAATTACATTGTTAACAAGCCCAAACCACGTTTGCCTCTGTGCATACATCTATATCACCCACTTCCGTTCCAGAATTCCCATGTGGAATGTCACCATGCCAGACAAACTACCTTAAGGACTAATTTTCCCCATTACTAGAAGGTAACTGTGGACAAAATCTATATATAATATCACAGCCTTTCTGCAAACAAATCCTTTAATAAAACAGAATTCAAAGTTCTGCCTTCTTTTATGAATCCTATTGAAAACCTTGTTAAGTTAGCTAGAAAATTAACATCATTTCCAAGGTCTATGAAGCAATGACTGTTATTTGAGACTGATCAAAACAGATCATTGAAAAGCTGAACATCCTCAATTGGCTTCAGAATCGGCAGCAAATACGCAAAATAGTCAATTGCTTATTGTCTGAGACACCGAAGGCAGTAAAGCAGCAAGGAGCTGGGGGGGTCCATCTACCTCACAGCAGGGCCTATGTCAGATTTCCCCTCCCCTCTTCCTCAGCTTCCTCTCTTCCCCTCCCTCTCCTTCCTTCCTTATCTTTCCCTGGGGCTTTCTACATACCAGGCAAGCATCCAACCACTGAACTAGACCCTGAATCCATAACCCTTAGACATCCCAAAGTTTGTGTTCAACATGTTCACTTATAGGCTGAACGTGTGGGTAGATGAATAGGTGAGTCCACAGAGTATAGCCCTTGTAGGGTTACACATTGTAGATTGCACGTGCTTTGCTGAAATTAGTGATTTTATGATTTTATGTTGCTCCTTCACGAGGCTTCACAATATAAAATAAATTGGCTATCAGAATAGCATCAATATATAAAATAGTCAATTGCTTAGTGTCCCAGGGAAATATCTAAAGATACAAAAGATAGAGGTATATATAAGCTACAATAGATTGATAAATTCATTCATGGATCTATGCTAGACATCTAGGTAAACACAAATGTGGGCACAAATCCTCACATTGGGGTAAAATTAACTAGTTATCGAATATTGGATGCATGTGCAAATACTGCATGAAGGAACATTGAATACCTTTTTGTTTTTAGGCATGAAAGGTTTATCATGTCTCAAGTTCTGTGGATATAGTCTGTTGTGGTAGACAGGGATAGAATTGGACTCAGATCTGTGCAGGGTCACAGAAGGCTGCTCACTCACATCTCTGTGGGTCATTCAGAGTCAGAAAAGGCAGCATGCTGGCACTCAGGTGCCTGTCTCCTCTCTCTGTTCATCCCACAACTCTGCCCAGTAATGATCCCACATACATTCAGAGCAGGTCTTGCCGACTCAGTTAATCGTCTATCGAAAAGCACTCACAAACACAACCAAAGGTATTCCTCATTAATGTCCTGGGAATTTCTATTGAAATTAACCATAACAAGTTCACCCTTTGACAACCTGAAACTCAAACATATAACTTCAGTCCATAATACTCCATGCTCAGCTCCAAGGCCTTATGTTTAGCTCAGAATGATAAAATACATTTATTCAGCTTCCTGAGTCTCCGCAGTCTTAACAGGTCTAACGGTGTCCAAAAGAACAAAGCCTCTTCTGAGACTCAAAGCAATCTCCTAGCTGGGAGCTTCTGTTCAGCTCCCTTTTCCAGATTAAGTTGTACATTCCTCCAGTATACAACAGGGCAGAGTAAACACTCCTATTTGGAAAGAGGTACTAACAGGAGGGTAGAAAGGAAAGATCAGATGATAGATAGCAAGACTGAAGCCCAGCAGGGTACATACCAACCCCTCAGATCCATGTCTGGCATGCAGGTGGCACCATTTGGACTTCAGTGGCCTTGAAGAGCTCCACCCCTCTTTCTGCCATCTGCAGCACATGCAGCCTTTGGAAAAGGCTGGTTCTACTCAATGCTTGCAGTTCTTCACAGTGGACAGCCCACCACGCTGGCATCTTCAATACCCTGAAGTTTCCACTCTGATTTAGAGTTCTCCTTCTACACAATCGTCTTTGAAAGCCTTCTTTTTTTTTTTTTTTTTTAAAGATTTATTTATTTATTATATGTAAGTACACTGTAGATGTCTTCAGACCCTCCAGAAGAGGGCGCCAGATCTCATTACAGATGGTTGTGAGCCACCATGTGGTTGCTGGGATTTGAACTCTGGACCTTCTGAAGAGCAGTCGGGTGCTCTTACCCACTGAGCCATCTCACCAGCCCTTTGAAAGCCTTCTTGCTGCCATGCTCCTATTTCAGGTGTCTGCAAACCCAGGAGCATGCCCATGATCCAAGTTCTGCTTCTGACTTAAGATGCCCTGGATGCCTCAGATCACACTTGAAATGGCTCCTCAATGCCTTCGGTGCTGAAGCTGGGAAAACATTCTCCCTGGTGGCAGTTGTAGTCAGTTCAGTCTCTTTCCTTCCAGTCAAATTTATATTTTTACAAGATGGCAGCTGTGATGGGTGGCCTTGCCCTCATTGGAACTTTCGTCTTTTTTCTGATGTAAAACATAAGGCTTTGTTCTTAAAGCTGCCAATCCCTTTAAAAGCTGCAGGTGCTCTGTGAAACACACTCTCTCCACCTTGTCTTTTAATGTTTTTATTTATGTTTCTTCCTTATACAAATTGCATGTACTTTCATATCTTTCAACGTTGAGTTCTCATTACAAACCTCAATACATTGAGTGAGGGATAACCATGCCACAGTCTGAATTTTACACTATGTTCTATTTCTTCTGCCAAAATTTAGTCTGTTGAATTTGACTTCTGCCTCAGTCAGATTATCAGCACATGGGTAGAATTCTGCCAGAATATATGGAGAATGACCTCTTTCCCCAGTTCCCAGTAGAGAAAGCTATCAAGGTGGCCCAGCTGGGTAAACATACTTGCCACCAAGGCTGACTGAGTCAACCTCTGAGATCTACATGGTTCCTTCCCCCATTAATCACTAATTAAGAAAATGTCTTACAGACTTACCTGCAACCCTTTGTTTGTTTGTTTTTTTGCTTTGCTTTGTTTGTTTGAGACAGGATTTCTTTGTATAATATCCCTAGTTTTGGACTTGCTCTGTAGACCAGGTGGACTCAAACTCACAGAGATCTACCTGTTTCTGCCTCCCAAGTGCTGAGATTAAAGGTGTGCGCCACCAGGCCTGGTGCTGTATCCCTACCTTATGGAGACATCTTTCTCAGTTTCCGTTCCCTCCTCTTTAATGACTCTAGCTTGTGTCAAGCTCACATAAAACTAACAAGCACACACTGGATCCTACCAGCACAGACTTACTGTGGATGTGAAGCGAACTTGAGCTCATGGTGACACAGGCTGGAAGGTAATGGTATAAATGTGTTGTGTTTGAGTTTTGAGTTGAAAAAGGTTGTCTCATGATGGTTAATCTTGATTGACAATCTGATGAAACTTGGAATCGCAATGGAAACAAACTTATTAGCATGTCTGTGAGAGATTTTCTAGATTTATGTGGGGAGACTCTTGTTAGATGTGATGTGATAAGTAATCATTAAAACAAAAATGTAGCCAGGCAGTAATGATGCAAGCCTTTAATCCCAGCACTTGGGAGGCAGAAGCAAGCAGATTTCTGAGTTTGAGGCCTGCTGGGTCTACAGAATGAGTTCCAGGGCAGCCAGGGCTACACAGAGAAACCCTGTCTTGAAAAAGCAAAACAAACAAACAAACAAACAAACAAACAAACAACAACCAAAAATGTAGGCTACAATCCTGAATGGAGTAAAAAAAAGAGAAAGTGAGTCGGGCGCTGGCAAGCTCTCTGCTTCCTGACTAAGGGATACAATGTAACCAGCTACTTCAAACTCTTCACCATGGTAGCCTGGACCTTGGAAACTGTGAACTAAAAGAAGCCCTTCATTCCTTAAGTTGCTTCTTGTTGGATATATTGTTATAGCAACAAGAAACATAATTAATAAAGTAAATTGTTATTGAGTCACATGGCTGTGCTGTAAAAATATAACCATGTGACTTTAAGCATTCAGAAATGTTTGTATGAGGTATGTTGAAGATCTTGGGATTTTGGTCTTGAAAAGTCTCGGAGTACTTGAAGCAGAACATCACAGAACACTCTTGTTGGAGCTTAGAAGACAAAAAACACTGAGAAAAACATGGACAACAGAGTCTTGATGATGTGGCGGGGGTGGGGGTGGGGGTGGGGGTGGGGTGGACGGGGGACTCTCCCAGTTCTGTTACTTGGCCACTCTGACAAGGAATCTGGCTGCATTCTGTTCCTGTCCTGAGAACCTGAGTGAGGCTGACCACAGAAGCAACAGACTCACTTTTTTTGTTGTTGGATGAAATTTCAGGTCAGGATAAACTCAGTGAGCTGCTACTTACTGGTCTCATACAGGGTCACAGAGAGACAGAAAGAGAAGAAAAAATGTGCAGTTTGCTGAGGAAAACTATGTTAGGAGATTTCACTAACACTGCATTTCTGTTGCTGGCCTAACCGTTAGCACCCATACCACGCAGCCTGGAGATTGTTTTTAAAGTATCTGAGGTCTTCTCTAGCCCTCAAGTCGAAACTCTTCAACATCTTCCCATGACCAGTTCTGAAGCCCAAAGAACAACACGGTCTGGTTTGTCCTTGAGATCACTGTATTCCCGACATTGCTATCTTGTTTTGGATGCCTAGCATGGGCTTTTGAAACCTCAAAGCCCATCCTTAGGAGCACACTTCTAACAAAGCCATATCTGTTCCAACAAGGCCACACCTCCCAATCCTTCACAAACAGTGCCACTCCCTGGTGACTAAACATTTAAATATATGAGTTTATGGGAGGGACCATCCTTATTCAAAACACCACAAGGTGATTTTGTATATTTGTATCCCAAAGAGAATGCTCATGTCACATGAGGTGATAGGCAACCAATACAGTGAGTTATTAATACACCATCTGTAAGTGTACATAGCATCATGCTGTACCCCATAAAGATATACAATCATTATTACTCAATAAAAAAGGAAATTCAAGTGAGATAAAGTCGTAAAGGGTCAAGAAAAGAAGCCACATGGAGAAGGTCCAACATTAGGATAATTCTACCATATAAAGCAGCAAACAGGACATGGAGACGGAGTTAATATTCCATTTTATAGTCTAATGGCTTTCTGAAAATCAAGGAAAATGTCAATCTTTATGCAGAGTGGGATTGTAACAACTGGGAAAGAAAGCAAACAATGCCCTCCAAGAGAGAGCCTAGTAAAACCTTCCAGACTTTAAAGACAAAGGAAAGAAACCCCCAGAACTTCCAAGCACAAGATCCATCAAGAAAGTCAGACATGATGCTGGGGAATGAAGTTCAGAGGGAGGATAGTTGACCAGTGTGCATGAGACACTAGGTTCAACCTGTAGGGGAAGGGGGAAAAAGTCAAGTGTAATATCAGGCTTCCAAGAGCCACAAAAAAATGGAGAGTGAAGCAGCCATCTCATGGAAGTCAAAGACAAGAGCATCACATCTAGCCAGCCAGTCCTTGAAATACTAATGACCTGTCGGATGCAGCACAGAATGAACTTCATCCAATGAAGTGATGTAGGGGAAACATCAGCAAAATGACCACAGAGACTGCTGAGCAGTAGGAAGCACAGAAGCAGAGCGTGTATACATAAGACATACGTATAAGCACTTCCCAATATTAGAGAAAGAACAAAACTGGAGAGGAGACAGAAGGGGGTGGGGGAAGCAGAGCCAGGACGCTGCTGATAGAAGACTCTCTGGATGGTTAGAGAGCAAAGGGTCAAGGGGAAATGGAAATGAGTTGGTGAACTGTAAGATATAAAAGTAATAATTAAAATGAAATATAAGGCTGGAGAGATGGCCTGTTAGGTTGAGAATACTGGCTGTAGACCCCTGGGAGCTCCAGGGGACTGGACCACCAACCAAAGAATACAAATGGAGGGACCCATGGCTCTGGCTGCATATGTGGCAGAGGATGGCCTTGTTGGATGTCAATGGGAGGAGTGGCCCTTGGGCCTGAGGGTGTTTGATGCTTCAATGTAGGAGAAGGGTAGGAAGATGGGAGTGGTCGGGTGGGTGGGGGAGCACCCTTATAGAGGCAGAGGGAGGAGGGATGGAATAGGGGGTATCCAAAGGGAAGACCTGGAAAGGGAAAATTAATTTAAATGTAAATAAAGAAAATATCCAATTAAAAAAAAAAAAGGACACTGGCCACTGGCTACTCTTCCAGAGGACCTGGGTTTAGTTCCCAGCACCTACAAGGCAGCTCACGACTGCTTGAAACTCTAGTTCCAAGGTATCTACAGCCTTGACACAGTCTAGGGTTCTTGATCAGGTTCATTTTCTCTGTCAGCTAAAGAATTAAAAGGCAAGAAAAATCTGAAGTACAACAGGGTATCACCACCCAAAGAGTCAGCAGTTGAAGAAAGGCGTTTACTGGGGTTGAGGAAACACCCGTGGAATAGACGCAGAGGGAGGGGAAGACCCTCTGTGAAGCAGAAGGGCTAGAGGTTTTATACCTCAGGACAGTTTTGCTCCCCTAATATTTGAGATGGTGAGTTTGAAGACATATAGGTTGGTTGTTTGGTCCAAACCTGCTGTGTGACATGTTCTGATCCAGCCTTGAACTTGTTGAACCAGCCCATCTGCATAGGGGCTTCAGGTCGGGGGAACAAAAGCTGCCAGGCTTTTGTCTCAAGTCAGGAGGTTGAGGAAGAAGCTGGTCATCTTGGAAAGTTGCCACCTTTATTAGCTAGCCACAGCCCCTCTCCCTGTATACCTACCAGGCACTTTGTCTAATTTCTAGTCTCACCCTCTTCTGGCCTTCTCCAGCACGAGGTATGCACAAGTTGCACACACATACAGACAGGCAAAACAATCATACACATAAAAATAACAAATCTTAAATATCAACATAAGTATTATTGCAGGCTTGATAGTGCAGAGGCAGTGAATCTCTGAGTTCAAGGCCAGCCTGATCTATAGAGTTCCAGGACACCCACGGATAGATAGAGATAGATAGTTGTCTCAACTAACAAACATTTAAAAATTTTTCAGTAAAATGTAAGAGGCCAAAAAAAATCCAGTCTGTGGTTTAAGAGCAGAAGAATCCATAAGCACTAGGTGGCTGGTGTGATCGTCCACTTGGCCGTATTTTCTTTGTATTCTTCTTTTTTATCCAGAGTCTTTTAACAACCAGTTCAAACATCGTGAAAGAGTTCCCAGGAGCTCCGACCTATACTTCACCCTAGTTTCTAAGAGTCGGAAAGGGCACATTTTTGAAGTATCAGAACTGGCCCCGAAATTCTAGCACGGTTTTCCTTTTCCTCTGAGTTCTGTAAGTTATCCTAAAGCTGTTCATACTTCGTATTTAAGAGTGTTCTCATGCGCATGCGCAGGCGCACACACTTGCACCTGTGTTGCCTAGACGAGTCAAAGCTGGCTCCCACTGCCGTGGAGGTCTGCTTCTGGTTTAGTATTTTAGAGTAAGAAAAGGGCCATTAAAATTCTCTCTGATGGTGGAGTCAGCCCTGGTGGGGGAGGGGACAAACGTAGACAAGGGAAGAAATTTCCTGGTAAGCAGAGCCCACTTAAAAATTTTCCCTTTCTTTGTTTCTCACTTTTTCCCCCCTTGAAGCTGCTCTCCCTGGAGTCAAAGCATTTTACAAAACAAACCACTCCAAAGCTTTCAAGTCGAGGGAAAGCCCAAGCAAAGTTAATTAACATGAAGGTTCTCACAAAAGTTAATTAACATGAAGGACTCACAAAAGCTGTCTGTTGGCATCTGCTGGCCTGCCATGTGCAGCGGTCCCTTTGTAGCGACAGCCGCAAGCCCAGTCCGACCTCGTGCGGCATCTGGGGCTCTGAGGCCTCCATCTCCCACGCAGTACACAGGAACCTTCCACCGAGCTGTCCACAGGGCAATACTCTGCTGCTGGAAATGAAGGGAGAAAGGCTGCTTAGATGTGCCAGCTTGAGAAGGAAGAAGAAAGGAAGGACCAAATTTGGAGGGGGCAGGGGGCAGAAAAGCAAGAAGAGGAAGGAAGTCATCAAATCTCTTAGAAATCTGCTGTGTGTGAGAAGAGGTTTGTTTGGAGTAGAATAATTTAAAAATACCACATACACGCAAAACACACACCACTGAAACAGTAACACAAGGGAATGACAACTGAAGAACACAGGACATACGGCACATAGGGCAGTTTTGTAAACCCCAGCACAGAATAGTAGTTCTCTTTGTATGAGTGATGTGATTATAATGAAAATCCTCATACCCTCTCTGACCTTTGGCTCTATTTCCGATCATTCTTTCCCCCTCAGACACTGGACTATAATACTCTAATACTCTACCTACTTCTTTTTTTTTTTTTTTTTAATTCTTCCCCACCCCCACCTTTTTTTTTCTTCATTTTCTTCTTCCTTCCTAGAAATTCTGAGATGCCCACTAAATAGAATAACCCCCCCCCCTTTTTCTACCTTACCTTGAGCTGCCTTGCCAGCCAGGTGATCTGCTTTTTGATTGAAGCACAGATGATCTTTTCAGTAAATGTTACACAGTCCCTGAAGTTACACAAATTGTCCTAATCTTCTAGGTGATGAAACTGCTACAAATCCCCACATATGTGGTATTCCCATGTCTCTCTTAGATGTATGCTGTGTCTAATGTACGCAGTACTTATTTAGCCAACACACAAAGCAAGGTGACCTTTCTTTTGTAGTTCTGGGGATGAGATCCTGGCCTGTGTCTCCTCAGCTATGGCCTTGGCTCTCACTTCTCTTTCTCTCTTAAAGATTTATTTATTTTATGTATATGAGTACACCGCTGCTGTCTTCAGACACACCAGAAGAGAGCATCGGATCTCATTACAGATGGTTGTGAGCCACCATGTGTTTGCTAGGACTTGAACACAGGATCTCTGGAAGAGCAGTCAGTGCTCTTAACTGCTGAGCCATCTCTCCAGCCCCTCTCACTTCTCTTGAACAAGGGTTTGGTGTGGTGATTTCCCCTAAAGTGAAGCTAGGCAGTGTGTCTGCCTTATAAGTTTGGAGTTGTACATCATGTTTTGCGGTAATTTTATTCTAGAATGACCTGGGCAGTGTGTCTGCATTATAAATTTGGAGTTTGCATGTATGTATTTGGAACTTTGATATTGAAGACATTTGCTAGAAATCTGAGTGTCCCCCTGAGGAAGCAATGGTTCATATGTCACCCTTTCTGTCCACTGAGTAGTCTGTGGTCATCCCTTCACAGGCTCCTGGTCCCTGCACCCATGTTTCTGCCCAGAAGATGCCCAAAACAGTCAGATCATCTTCTGTCAAGTTGTTGAGCCCATCTGGAAGTGTAGGAAAGATGCAAAAGATCATGTGGTCAGGCTGGGTCATCATCCTGTTATTATGGCCAAGGTGTATGCATTTTCAACACATCTGGAATTTCCAAGCATTCCTAAGTGTGCCAACTCTCTTATAACTGCTCTGCTATCTTCCTTAAACAGAAACATTTTGATGTAGCTGGTTCAGAAGACAAAGTTGTTGCAGGTCTGCAGTCTTCCTAAACCCCCATGCTGTGTGCCTGGGATAGAAACAGCTCATTGTTTTAGGTTTATTTCTTCCTATGCAGAACATCCTTTTAAAAAAGTCTACCATTGTGACAGAAGTAGAAAGAATCCCAGTCCTAGTCTGGACTCCATGGGACATTGGCTCACAACTTCCATAGATACCAAATCCTTCACAAAGTGTACCTTAATACTCCCTACTCATCTATATGTGACGCATATACTTTCCTCTATACCTTCTCCTGTTCATACTCCTTGTATACTGTTTGAAATATTTTCTTTGTTCTGTTTTTTTTCTTTTTCTTTTTGTTTTGTTTTTTTTGAGACAGGGTTTCTCTGTGTAGCCCTGGCTGTCCTGGAACTCAACTCTGTAGACCAGGCTGGCCTCGAACTCAGAAACCCACCTGCCTCTGCCTCCCAAGTGCTGGGATTAAAGGCACACACCACTACTGCCCAGCTTGAAATAATTTCTTATAATGCCCATGTTATGTGTGGATTTTGAGTAGCCTCCATGACTTAGCTAGGTTTCTATTTCTGTGATAAACACCCATGACCAAAAGCAAGTGAGGGAAGAAACGGTTTATTTCATGTGCCAGTTACAGTCTATCACTGAGGGGAGCTAAGGTAGGGCCTGAGGCAGAGACTATGGTGGTATGCTACTTTCTAGTTGGCTCTCCATGGCTTTTCTCAACCTGCTTTCTTATTCAGCGCAGAATACTTACCCAGGGGTGACACCACCTACAGTGGGCTGGGCTCTCCTACATCAATCATTAATAAAAAAAGAAAAAAAAATGCCTCACAGACTTATACATAGGCCAGTGTTTTTCTGAGAGAGGGTATCTCTGTGAAACCCTGGTTGTCCTTGAACATGCTCTGTAGAACAGGCTGGCCTGGAACTCACAGAGATCTGCCTGCCTCTGCCTTCAGAGTGCTGGGATTAAAGGTGTGTGCCACCACGGCCCAGCACCCATAGGGCAACATAATGAAGATGATTTCTCAATTGAGAATCCCTATTCCCAGGTGAGCATAGCTTATATCAGGTTAATTGAAAAAGCTAACCAGCATAGACCAAAAGCTTGGTGCTGTTAGAAAATGATAGAAAGTCTAAGAGGTGAGGCCTGTGGGGTTTTGTGGAAGGGTTTTATGTACTTTCCTGGTGAATGAATCCTTGAGAGATAGTGAAGCTGGGTGTGGAGGTGCATACCATTAATCCCAGTATATGGAGGTAGACATTGGTAGTTCTCCAAATTCAAGGCCAGCCTGGTTTACATAGAGAGTTATAGGGCAGCCAAGACTACACAAAGATACCCTGTCTCAAACAAAACAAACAAACAAACAAACAAACAAACAAACCAACCACCTAGTTCCAGAGAATCCCGATACCCTCTTCTGGTGCATATACTTGCAGACAAAACACTCATACACTCAAAAGAATCTTTAAAAATATTTAGAAAACGATAATTGAAGGAAAAAGGAAGCAGTTGCCATTTTTGTAGCATGCGTGTACTTTTCTTCTAGGTAATCAACAAAATACAGATGTAGCTGCTATTGTAAAGGAATTTTGCAAATGTGAATAAAATTCACGACCAATACCCTTTAAGTTTATTTTTGAAATAGTAAAATATCATGGGAGCACCTCTGCTCCCACCCTCACTGGTATTTTTATTATTATTTCTCATTTATTTACTTTCTACAAGATGAATTTATTTTTATTTTATGTATGTGTTTTTCCTGTGTATAGGCATGTGCACCGTGTGCATGCCTAGTACCCATGGAGGTCAGAAGAAGGCATCGGACTTTCTGGAACTGGAATTATATAGACTGTAATGAGTCACCATGTGTGTGCTAAGACCTGTCATATGGGTGCTGGAAATTGATGCTGAGTCCTCTGTAAGAGCAACCAGAGCTCTTAATTGCTGAGCCATCCTTTCAACCCCTATCACTTGGGATTTTACTTATGGATGATGGCCACTCTGCTAGGCAATGATCTCAGGTGCTACCCTATCCTTCCAGCGAACCCTGTCATGACCTCAACTCTGAAAACCCTCCTAAAGTTAAACCACATTTCCTTCCCATTTTCCATTCAGGTTGTCAGAAAGATGCTGGTGTATTCTGGTTAACACAATCTAACTCCCAGTTTATCGGAATCTGCATGATAAACGTGCAAGCAAAGTATGTGTTACTAGTATGCAAGGACCCAACACTGACCCTTCTTTTCTTACCTGTTATTGTAGTTGGTTTTCTGTTGCTATGGTAAACTTATGACTAGAAGGATCCTGGAGAGGAAACAGTTTACATATTACTTCCATCACTGAGGGAAGTCAGCATAGGAAGTCAGGGCAAGAACCCCAGGGCAGGAACTGAAGCAGAGGCCATGAAGAAACACTGCTTACTGGCTTGCTCCTCGTGGCTTGCCCCACCTGCTTTCTTGTATAACACAAGCCCACCTGCCCAGAGGTAGTACCTCCCACAGTAAGCTGGACCCCACACCAATTAGCAACCAAGAAAATTTCTGGATAGATGTATCCAACAAGCCCATGTGATGAAGGTAATTCCTCAATTGGGGTTCCTTCTTCCCAGGTTTGTCCAGTTGAAAATAAAACTAACCAAAACACCTGTCTTCCAAGAACAGGTAGTGATAGGATGGATGGAGACACAGACAAGGTGGAGTCATGACCACTTTGAAGAGCATATGGCACATCTTTTAAATTGAAATCTTTTTGTTATTGTTGTTGTTGTTTTGGAGACAAGGTCTCCCTACATGACCCTGGCAGTCCTGTAGACCAGTCTGTCCTCAAACTCATAAAGATCTATCTGCCTCTGCCTCCCAAGTACTGTGATTAAAGATTCGCACCATCACACCCTGCTCGCTAAATAGAATTTTTACTTTTTTAAAAAAAGATTTATTTATTATTACATATAAGTACACTGTAGCTGTCTTCAGACACACCAGAAGAGGGTGTCAGATCTCATTACTGGTGATTGTGAGCCACCACGTGGTTGCTGGGATTTGAACTCAGGACCTTCAGAAGAACAGTCAGTGCTCTTACCCACTGAGCCATCTCACCAGCCCTTAAATAGAAATCTTAAGAGGCAGATAAAAGCACAGTACCCTTGGATTTGTATTGCTCTCTGGTCTCCAAGGGCACCACACACAGGGCACACACACACACAAAGATAAAAGTAAGTCTTGAAGCGTGAAGGGGAGCTCTGCTTTTCACTCATCTGTCTTTTCATTTTTGTCTTAGAATACCATCTCATTAGAAGACTTGGCTGTGTGGTAGGGGATTTCAGCAAGGTCTCACACCTGCAGATGCCTCCTCCCTAGGCCTGGTTCACCTCTATGCTTGGTTCTCAGATGCCCTTTTCCACCCCTATCATCCACCTGTCACTCATCTTTGCTCTTTCCTTCCACAGCTCCCTCTGCTGTTGGTCCATGGGGAGTCTCTGCCAATGAGCCCTGTTTATTGGGCTCAATAGATATATAACCTGGGACCTGTCACAGATCAAGTAAGAAACAGTCAGTTTTCCCTTCACTGCTACACAGGGACAGGCTTAACTATCTTAATCTTTTTATGTATGTGCACATGCATGTGTGTGTGTGCACATGTGCATGCGGAGGCCAGAGGGCCATCTTGGGTGTCACTTCTCAGGAGCTCTCCACCTTGGTTTTAGTGACAAAACCAATTGCTTGCTGATTAGGATAAGCTGGCTGGCCAATGAGTCAGAGGGATCCTCCTGCCTCAGCCCCCCCTCCCCCGAGTGCTGGAATTATAAGCATGTGCCATCTTGCTCAGATTTTTACATAGGTCTGGCAATCCAATGCAGGTCCTTATGCTTGCAAAACAAGCACTTTAAGAACTGAGCTATCCCCTGGCTTTATTTGTCTTATAGATGGATTTCAGTAGGCTTTGGTGCTGGGAGTATCTAGCCTGAGTGATGAAAACAGAGAGAAATCTTCTCAGGGGGAAGGGATGAAAGAGCAGCCCAGCTGTGAGTTTCACATCCATGAGTTAATTCAATTTTGAATTAATTTTGAGTCAACTTTGAGTCAAAAGCATTTGAAAAAAGTTATATGTGTATGGAACATTTTGACCTTTTTGTTATATCCTAATTGATATAGGGTAACATTTTTCATAGCATTTACATTGTGCTATAAATCATATAAAGATGATTTAAAGTAGTAAGTAATGTAAAGATCATTTTAAGTCTGCAGTAGGATGTCTACAGGCTGCATGCCAATGCCACACCGCACTTTAAAAGGGACTTGAACATCTGAGGATTTAGGTGTCAGTGAGGTCCTGGATGCTGAGGGATGACAGTGGAGAGTAGGAAATCCAGAAGGGGCCAGATGTCACAAATGTACTCCTTTGAGAGCGTTTGAGCAAGCATGTGCACACATGATACATTTTGCAGTAGACCTTGGCTCTATATTCAGCAATGGAAGAATAATTCATAAATTCGGACAGTCTTCCATTCCAACACTTTGAAAATCCCCCTGTAATTGTGTGTACCTTATGATTACAGGCCATTAGAGACCATTAGTAAATGAAGTTAGAGATTTCAATCGTGAAATGCAAACCTAGTTTCATGTATTAATTGCTTCTAATTACGGAAGAACATTTTAGCCAATTAGCTTTTGGAATTTAGGTGTAATCAGAAGGAGAACTCAGAGATTTGCTAATTGCTTCCCTCAGTGCTGCTCTTTGCTTTAGCACAAACATTTGCTGGGTGTGCAGGGTGGCAAGTATGCTTCTGGAGGTGCAAGACTTTAACATCAGTGTGGATGTGAGTCCTCTGTGTCTTTGAAATTAACACAGAAAACAAATGGGGGAAGATGAAGACAATGAGGTAACAAATACCTCCATTGCTGTGGGCACTAGCAAGCCATATTGACTCTCGAGATTACAAAGTTTCAAGGGTCTCTGGCAGTTTTAAATTTCTGTGAATCAGACATCTTGGTTCCTGGTAACCTTCCATGATGCCATGCAAGGTAGGAACTGTAAGGAAGGACAAAAATGCCCATCATGAGATGGGCAAACCTACCTCAGAGTTCAACCATGAAGGGCTGCCCTTTCTCCTATCTGGTAGACCATGGACTCCCTGAAGGAGTTCATTGGCCAGTTCTTTTATTTTATTTTTTGTTTTCTAACAGCCCTGGCTATCCTACAACTTGCTTTCTGCTCATCTGACCTGGTCCTCTCTGATGGTGCTCCTGGTCTGCTGCAGAGGGACTCCTGTTGTTCTCATTGTTCTCCCATTCCTGCCTCATCTTGTTTTTCCTCTGGCTGCAGAAGCTTTCAACAGGAGTTCACCTGCTTCTGCCTTCGATTCACATTTATAATTGCAAAGGGGAGCCTTTGGCATCTCAACGCAGGCTTACTCCCACCGTCCTCGTTATTATATAATAACTCACCAGTCAGAACTTGCTCATCGACTCCTCCCCCATCAACATAATTTCTCCCTTTATACAAATAAACCAGGTTATTATACACCCCGCCCTGCTTCCCGAAAGAACACAAGCTGTTGTCCGTTGCGTGTAAAGATGGTGTCATTGATAAGAGGCATTTCCTGCAGCAGCTCTCTCAGGAACAACTTGCTTGGCTTCATTGCCCTTGCTGTGCACTCTGACATCACATGCTGGTACCTTCAGATGAATTAAGATAACACTCTCCAGGAAAACAGAGTGTCACAGAACCTCCCAGACTTCTGCCAACAGTCATTCGTGGCTTCTTGCTGAGGTCTCTATCTTAAAAAGGAAAGGACCGCCCCTGTGTCTTGGCAGCGGTGGTTCTCTTTAGTGGTGTGTTCAGATTTTTGACATTGCAATATGACATTATCATCTGTAAAGTTTATGCTGGAGAACCACACAACTGAGTGGTTCATGATGTCAGTTCTAATTTCCTGGCAGTACACCTATGCAGAAAATGGTGGTCAACACATCCTCTACTACTGCTGTGTGAATGATAAAACAGACTCATGCTTACAGTATATGTTCTCATCACGTACAACCTTCATTAAAAGCAGTTAACATCTGGGCAAAAGGTCTTTTCAGATTTCAAGTAAACCTCCATTTCTTCTTTTGGGAGGTCAGTTACTCAAACAAAGCAACCGTCTTTGTATAAGCATGGTTGCTGCCTGGAGTTCAGAGGCCTGGAGCTTTCTAGTAGCTGTGGTATAACTGATATGGAAAGAATGGAAGGGAGGGGGAGAAAGAGAGAGGAGGGAGAGAGAAGAGACAGGGAAGGAGGGGGAGGAGGAAAAAGAATGTGACGGGTTATATTTACCTAGGTCCTGAATAAAGATGGTAGATCTTGATACACAGTTTAATTAAAATCTTGTCCCAGGCTGTGATTAAAAATGAAGTTATTTATTAGCTATACATTAATTATAAGACATATAAACTAACTGACAAGATGGCTCAGCAGATAAAGGTACCTGCTGCTAAGACTGACAACCTGAGTTTTATCTTTGGGTCCACAAGGACAGCCAGGGCTACATAGAAAAACTCTGTCTCCAAAAACCAAAATAGGGAAAAACAAACAAACAAACCTTAAAATTGGATGGTGATCAACCATTATCTTGTGGGACAAAGCATGTCTCAACAAAAGCTTCTCTCAGTCCGGGTTCTAATTAATGCTGGTAATATTTCCCATGCTCAGATTTAGAAAGTCTACATTCTCCTTGAGTTGAATTTGGAACCAAGTTAGCATTGCTTATGACATTCACTGCAGAAGGGCTTAAGAACAGATCTATCAGAAGTTCTATCAGAAGAAAAGGTAACCCTTAACTTTTCTTTGCTAGACTGTCTCTATTATGGAGGTAATTAACTGAGTATTTGATTCTCGTGTGTGTGTGTGTGTGTGTGTGTGTGTGTGTGTGTGTGTGTGTGTGTGTGCATACTCTTGCAAAGCTTTGGGGCGGTTTCTCAGGAACATTTCACTTTGTGTTTTATAACAAGTGGGCTGGGGCAGTGATTACCTAGGCTAGCTGCCCAGCAAGCCCTCAACATTGAGATTACAAATACAGCTAGTATATGGCTTTACCTGGATCCCGGGGATTGAACTCAGGTCCTCATATTTGCACAGCAAACCCTTTCTTACTGAGTCATCCCTCTGGCCCAGCTGGAGCTCACTGTGGGGTGTGAGTTTGCCTCTTGGGTTTCTATACAATGATCTCAGGCACCCCTGAGCTGCAAACTCAGGTCCAGGGTCATTGTAAAGCACGTGGGATGTGGCTGATTCCATCCTCACTCACCCAGTGACTCCACCACCATTCTGACCTTCAGACATCACCCTCAGAGAACATTCATTCTAATTTAGTTTATAGATGACACAGGATTCCAAGGTTTCAAGGGATTTGCCCTCAGTTGGCCAATTGGATGCTGGGAAAGCCTCTAAGCAGGAAGGGAAGACAGAGGTCCCTCATCCCCTGCCTATTATATCAGGGGCACATAGCCTCTGCTGAGGTCCTGCTCACAGCTATGTGGGGCACAGCACTGGGAAGGGAGTTCCTGGGCCGGGATTCTCAGACACAAATGTGAGGTTTACAGGTCTCAACTTTTTCCCACAGAAGAACATGTGTTTTTTGTGGAAAGACCACACAGCAGAGTCGGGACTGCTCTGTTGTTTCCAGATTCTGGCCACTCAGCCTGAGTCACAGAGTGCCAAGGCCACATTAGCCTGGAGGAATTTACAAATTGTTCCTACTCTTAAGAGCACAATCCTGGGTTTCTCTCCCACAGAACCCTGACTCTCAGTACCACTGGACTCTGGGTTTTCTAGCATGCTTCTAAGGCATGCTGACTGAAGGACCACACTTGAGTAGCAATGGCCTAACACTTCCTTGCCTTAAGAGGACCTGGCAGGCTTCTTCCTGAAGACCAGGGAGCAAATATTTCAACAGTCTGCAGGTCAGTCAATCACTATTGCACACCACACAATTCTGCCACTATAGCATGAAGACAGCCACGAACGGTGCATATAGACAGATACGGCTGTCTCCTGACAAATCCACACAAAACCAGGAGGTAGTCTTGGCTACAACTGGCTGATCCTCCCTCTAGGACACGCGTTTAGAATGGTTTGAGCCTCCAGGTCTTCTGGAGCATATATTTACAGTTACAAAAACAGGTGATCAGGAGAAATGGGTGTTATCTCTACTCATGTTTTCTTCATGTATGAGGAGGTTATGATGAAATCACATCACTGAGCCCTTTAAAAAAAACCACCTTGTAGCAGGCCAGTGAGCACTCTATCATCAGCTGTACCAGGTCAGTTAGTGCTATGTCATCAGCTATGGTGATGTTATTGTATTTAAAAAAACTTCTCCATTTTAAGTCAGTGTCTCTTTGTGTGTCTGTGTGTGGGGTGTGCATGTGTATGCAGGTGGCAGTAGAGGCCAGAACAGGGCATCAGATCCCCTGGAGCATGAGGTGACAGTTCTGAGTGGCTCTCTGTAAGAGTAACTGTCACTCCTAACCAACCGCTGATTGACCTTTCCAGGGGTCACTTTGTGACCCTGAACTTGGCTGTATTCATTTCCCGTGTGCCTATATAGAAAGGTAAGAAAAGGGAACGCTCAGAAGAGTCATTAAGGGCTGGTGAGATGGCTCAGTGGGTAAGAGCACCCGACTACTCTTCCGAAGGTCCGGAGTTCAAATCCCAGCAACCACATGGTGGCTCACAACCATCCGTAACGAGATCTGGCGCCCTCTTCTGGAGTGTCTGATGACAGCGACAGTGTACTTACATATAATGAATAAATAAAATCTTTAAAAAAAAAAAAAAAAAAAAGAAGTTAAGTGACTTCCCCAGTGTCCACAAAATACACATAAAACAGCTTTCGTAAGGCCAGCAAGAAGAACCGAGCAGGCGGCCTGGAACTTCTTGTGTATGTGTAGTTTAAGAAACATTCTAGACACAAGCACACAAACCAACAAGTTATATTATCTTTATTCATGTTAGAATTTCTATCAGTGTTTGAACATTAATATTTAGAGAGTTTTGTACATTTTCATCTGAGAACCGCACTAGGTCACCATGCTCGCACCGATACTTTCCAATCACATGGATCGCTGCTCACGTGTACTCTCCTAACACTGTTTAAACATACTCTCTCCCTTGCTGTCATTTATAACGAAATGTGTCCTCACACCCATGTCTCAGCAAAGTTCCAGACATTATGGATTTCATCACATATAAATTCTTTAAAAATAGACTTCTGTCAAAAGACTTGATGACTACTATGTACACTACAAAAATAAATTTTCATATAAATAAATTATATGGCATACTTTCATCTTTGTAATTGAAGTGACACAAACTCATTTCCACCCAAATTGGCAGACGAGACCCAGTTTGAATATTTATTTCCTTTAAACTCCTTACACTAAAACCTACCATGAGTCCTTAATGTAAATGTTATATACTCTGAACTATTTAACATTAGTAAGCACTCTATACAAATAAAACTTCTGTTCAAAAGTAAAACATAACTGCAATAAGTGTTTCCAATAGAAATAAAATCCCTGCAATTTTTTCTTTTTGTTATAAACTGGCATGACAAATTCTGGAGGACATTCTTATGATACAAAATTATAAATATCAGCAAAGATCTTTTCTTTTAAAAATTAAAACATCCAAATGAACAAACAATACAGACAAAATAAAACTATGAGAGAGACAGACAGAGACACACACTCTGACTTTAGTCTCCTGCCAGCTCTGTGTCCTTCCTGCCTTGGCTGATGGGACTCATGATGATGCACAGAAGCCAAGAGGCTGTACAAACTTCCTTCTGCCACATGCACAAGGCTCAGGCATGAGGGACACAATCAAGAACCACAGTCAAAGTGGCTTCCACATTCTACATCTCCCTCCTCAACTCAGGGTGCAAGATATCTGAGCAGAGCTGGTGTTGGGTAGGCAGACAGTGGCTTGACAGGCATTAAGACAGTAGCAGTGGATGGCCAGGGCCTCTGGCTCGCACACACACACATAGATATATAGACACACACAGACAGACACACACACACACACAAACACACACGGTAGTCACAGGTGACTTCCAATTAGTACCTTACAATTTGGGGGATAAATTTTAGGATGTGAGGGCACTAGATTATTGGTACTACTAGGGACCCATCTCCTTAAATTTTTCCATGAAGGATAGGAGGGATTCAGGGAAGCTGCATGCAGACAGAGTACATTCCTCACAACAGCTTCCATGAGCACTAGGCTTCCTTCCTCTGAGACAAGTCCTCGATGTTTACTTGCAAGGAATAAGGGAATTTCCTTCCCTATCTACTAGTCGCTGACCAGAGGCAAAGAAACCCAGACCTTGGGGAAGGAGAACACAATCAAACTCTAAAGCCTAACACCTGGTTCAAAGAGCTCTCTATACTTTTACGAGGTGGCGTCTTCCTGCTCTTTCACAGCCATCACACTGGATGGACGCTAGCAGTGGGGAAGAGAGGAAAGTATGCGCAGGAAAAGACCGTGTGGAAAAGAGTCCTTAGAAACTCTCCCCACACGGTTGACTGAACCACGATTAGCCTAGCCTGCTCCAACCAGGCAGTCATAGCAAGGGGGGGACTATCATTTGCAAAGGCTCGAATACAGACCTTCAGTGAAATAGGTTTTTTGGGCCTGTATCTGGGGTCTGGGGGTGGGAGGCTGTGTGTATGTGTTATCATCAGAAAGGAACAACCACACACGCCTAAAGGGTAATCTCATGACCCGGCAACGTTGTCCAATTTTTCACCACCAGTACTGACTGCTGACTATATAGAGGCCTTAATAGGCAACACCATACAATGTCTGTGAGAACATCTTCTCTTTGAAACCCAAGCAGAGGTGCTTGGAGGGCTACCCATGACCGCAGAAGCTGCCACGCACAGGCAGGAAGCAAATCTGGCTTCTCTTGAATAGTCTCAGAGAATATGACAGATAGGCAGACAGTGACTGGGGTCACCTTTCCACCAGCATCACAACAGACAAAGACCTGGACCTTCCCAGCTCATCTAGGCCAGAGCTAAGATCATACAAAGCAACAAAAAAACCCACAAAAATCAGCAACAACAACAACAAACCATAATACAGTACATTGGAAAGTCATATGCACACACACACATCCACCCATGCGAACCGTATAAAACTACCCCTAGAGAAGCCACTGGGATTAACCTGTTTTCTTCATGTCTGCTCGTTAAACAATTACCACGCATAGCGTGTTCGAAAGTTAACAGTAACAATTCATCCTACCACAGGGTTGTGATATGCAAATTTAAAATATTTAAACAGAAACCTTTACAAATAATCCTATTACATAAGCAATATTTGCATAGAATTATACAAGTAAATTATACAATATTTAAGCAGCAGCGACATATGCTGGGAGATTTTTTTTAAAACTAAGTTAAGCTTGGTTGTGGCACAGAGACCAATGTACACAGGGGAAAGGGCCCCTGTGGTCTCCCCACTCTGGGGCAGGAGTGGAGAGGCCCCAGGCAATAGACTGTACAGCATTTCCATGTATATTACATGTGTACACCTTTTAAATATTTATAGAAATATTTCACAAAATAATACAATCAGTTACAGTAACAATGAACTGCCTTCCCATAATTCCAAGCAGTTCTCTTCAAGCAGTCAGTTCTGGAAAGAGGTGGGGGCGGGGCTTTCCAATCTTTGGCCTCTTTGCTTCAGATTTTAATTACCCTTTAAAAGAGAACAAAAAAGGAGGTCACATTATGGTCACGATCACACTGAACTGTGAGCCTTACACAGCACAGCTCTTTACTCCCAGTGGGCAGCTAGGAGCCCTGAAACTCTGACTGGGGTGCTAAACTTATTTCATCATTTTTTTTTCCACTCTGTAAAGTCATCTGCATGGTTGTTAGAACTCTGCTGTAAGTGCCCAGCAAACAGGTACAAGGTTAAACTATTAAACTGGCATTCTAAGGGATTAATAGCAAAAGAAAAGAGATCCAGTTTAGAACGGTATTGTTACTCTAAGGATGAGTTTGGCCTCATCAGCTTTGCCTTGAGAATAAAAGGTCCCCCAGGGTCTAGTTTGGGCCACTGCTCAGATGGCCCTTGGAAGCACCACGGGGATACCTCTGGCACACACCTCAGTTGGAGCTGCTCCCCCACGGCCTCTCCTCACATTCCACGTCCTGTAGCTCTATGACCTCCACCTTTGAGTCCCTCCTCTCACACCTGACATGAAAAGGCACATGGGGATCCTCAAACACCCCGTGATCAGTCTCAGGGTAGCTCTCATAGCCTGGACAGGGTCCCCCTCGGGGGTTGCGCCCAGGTCCAGGTGGGGGATGCACAGCGACAGTCACAGAAGCGGAAGCCGTCACAGTGGTGATGGGCTGGCAGTAGCTGGGCACAGAGCTGCCCATGGCGGTGGACGTTGGGTTCCGAGGGTTGTGAGAACGGGCCCCGCGGGGCCCTGAGCGGTCCCTATTGCTAGGGCCAGAATGCCCTTCAGTAGAAATTTCAAAAGCGTCTCTGCGCGGTCTGTAGGGGGGTGGCCGCAAGCCTTCTCTAGGGGGATCCCTTCGAGGCTGCTGGCCTTGTCGTCCAGGGGACAAGGAGCCAGAGTCCAGGTGGGGCTGTTGCCGAGGGTTCAAGGGAGGCTGATGTCTGGAGTCCGGATGGACCACCTGCAGAGGAGAGACATTGGTTAACACAGGGAGGTAGGATGGTGGTGACCTTCCACCCACAAAAGAAAACCTATTCCTTTAGAAACCTCCAGGATGTGAATCCTGCCTGCTCCTGCACAGCTGGCTGGAGGCATATAGCCACTGCCCATAGATCCCAACTTACCCTCACAACCAACTGCCCCCAAGCCTAAGTTCTCTGCCTCAAAACTGCCAAGTCCTGGATAGCCAAGAGCCTGGGTGTCTTGGAAATATGCAACCATAAATAGTAGCTTTTAGAAGTATAAGACTCCTGTTTCTGGGTCGTATTAGCATTGTTTTCACCTGTCCCCGGCCCTAAGCCAGGTGTGGCCAGAAGCAAATGTACTGTAAGAGCAGAGTAAAAACTTCCACACAGATAGTTCTGTTAGGCAATACATCTCTGCCTGACTATTAGGAATCTGGTTTCTGGGTCCTCTGTACAAAGCTCGGAGCAACACAGTGGCCACATCAATCAAAAGGACCGTGACCAACTTCAAAGTCGGTGAGCTTGTACCTATTTTTAGGCTCCTGCTGAACAGAACCAGATTCACACTGCAGCTCAGCAGGGCATCGTCACGGGTGTGTGTGTGTGTGTGTGTGTGTGTTGGGGGGGGGGGGAGGTGGACAGAGGACGGGGACACAATTCACTAGCCAGCCCTTCTCTCCTTCAAGGAAGGCTGCTCTAGCCTGGGACTGGAATACACATTTCCTGTAAACATGGTGGGGGCCTCAGGCAAGCCATAGGAGTTTTGGAGTCTTCCTTAAACTCTTCAAGGTGGAGCATCTTGACTGGGAGGGTGGGGGTGCGGGTAAGGAAGGAACCTGTGGACTCCTCACTACCTTCTGGAATTATGTACTCAGGATGTGTCTGAGTACTTTCAATAGATCCCCAGCCATCTACAACAATAAGACCCTGAAGCCACAAAGCTACGGGAAAGTCTTAGATAGTAATTAAAATAACTTTGTGCCAGGGCCACTTAAAGGTACCAGAGAGGAGAGGAAAAGAATAAACGCTTCTCGTGGCGGAATACTACGCTGTTTGGTACATCATCTCCTCACACGTCCTTCTGAAAGGACAGATAGGGTGAAGGGACGAGAGAGGGCAAAAGGAGATAAAGGTGTTAAAGCTGAGTCCATTCTGAATAAGGGTAGGGCTGGGGATGAGCCCCTGGGCTTTGGGAATTCCAGGCAAGCGCTTCACCACTAAACTATGCCTCCCTGTAACAATGCTGGCACTGCCCCGGTTCAGTCCACAAGATTAAAAGGAAACACATCCTACAGTCTACAAAGAATGGAGTGCTGGTGGTTTCCTGCGATTTGACCTGACGTGTACACTTTTTTCTTGCACCCCATCTGTCTACTAGATCTGCTGCTCAGAGTACACAAGAGCCTCCCCCCGAACCTCCTGGCCCACTGCCACAGGACAAATGAATCTTCCCCAATCCCCCCACCCCCACCCCCGCCAACCCCCCAGGTGACTCACAGTGGACCGGGCAAAGACAGGGTTTTCTGTGGCTTCCACAATCACTTGGTGGGCAGGGCCTCCGGTGCCCTGCTGTGCCTCGTATTGCCTGAGCTCCTCACTGATGCCAGACACTGTGGTCTGAGAGCTGTACTCCGAGTCAGAGGAATCAGACCCATTGTTCGTGTGACCAGGAGGCACGGCGAACCGGACGACACTTGGGGGCGGCTCAGGCGAAGGAGTGGGCAGTCGGTTTAGGCCATTGGCTGGAGACACCTGTTGAAGGAGGTTTCCAATTAAAAATGTTACGTTTGTTGACCTGCAGGTCACTTTCAAAGTTCAAAGCCCAGGATTATTGGCCTCGGTGACCTCGCAGGGGAACCCCATACATTAAACTGTATTTACTTCCTGTCTCCCTGCTATCTGGAAGACACTCACGATTCTGGCACAAAAACACTGTGCCAACTTCCAATACCAGAAAAGTCAGACATCGT
This sequence comes from Mus caroli, assembly GCF_978045245.1. Lineage (NCBI taxonomy): Eukaryota > Metazoa > Chordata > Mammalia > Rodentia > Muridae > Mus > Mus caroli. Next base: position 56,780,252 of record NW_028227270.1, on the reverse strand, counting down.
TTAACTATCTTGTCTGTCCTGTTAAGCCCAAATAGTTATCTAAGGTCGAAAACCTCCCTAAGCTGCCCATCCATTGGTGTAAAACAGTCAAAGGGAAAAGTGAAACAGCCATTGTTAATGGATGTTGATGGAAAAGCGCAGACCATCTGCTAATATGGCAACACCTGAATATCTCAATCCGGGGTGGCATTGGGGGGCAATCACTGACCTCAGGACACGGTCCAAAGAAGGATAAGAGGACAGGCAGCAGAACCAGTCCATTGAGAACCCCCAAGACGGTGAGAATGGCCAGGACGGCAAAGAAGTATCTGGAAGACAAAAGGGATATGGGAACATGTCATCGAGGAAGGAGAGCATTCCATGCCCCCAGGCACCCAAAGGTTATTCTGCACTAAGAGCTCAGCTCAACAAACCCGCTGGGCTAAGAAGTCAACTACGAAACAGTCGTTCAAACTTAGCATAGATTAGTTTGGGATTTTGCTCTTTTTTTTTTATCCTTACAGCTCTGAGGTCTAGATTCCTCCACACCCTGCAGCGTTACTTCATGAAGGGAAGGGGGAAAAATTGTTAATTTGCTGAACTCTCCTGCCTGTAATGTTATTTATGAACGTGTTACACCAACACAGAAATATGGAATGTGAGCTGAATGGCTGAGCACCCTGAAAGTACAGATACAATGCTGGGCGAGGGGCCCCTCTCGAGAACCCAGCAGAAGCAAACAAATGAAGTACAGGGCGTAGAATTTAAACAATTTGGCCCAGGAGGAAAAGCAGCCCACTTCTGCAGGCAGCTAATCCACTGTGAAATGCCCTTGCCTCTTACAGCAGAATCTCTAATTAAGTCTCTAGTGCATCAGGTAAGGCTTTCCCTGGGCTTTCATTAAGCACAACTTTCTGCCTAGAATTTCTCTGGGTTCCAGTTTTACCAAACAGCTCCAATTGCAACCTTTTTAGAACACAGGAACCAGCTTTCTGCAAAGAAAACGCTGCCCATTCTGTGAGAGCCGGGGCATTGTGCGGGGCGAGGGCGCTCCACAATGGCAGGGCTGCTCTGCAGGCCAATCTTTTGTTGAACAATTTAGCATCTTTGAATACTCTTGTTTTGCGTCAGCCAATTCAAACATAAAGGCTGAAGCACCATGGTAGAAGAGGGAGAGTGAACAGCGAGTTCTGCGTTCCCACCATTGAGGGCTAAAGGTCTGGGATCCTTCAAGAATACCAAGGTAAACCTGTCAGCCAGGGCCCGCCTCTGGTCAGCACTCTGCACAGCTGGAGGGCGCACACTCCACGCAAGGATGCTTTTCTGGAACTAATGATTTCTAGGGCTTTGATGGAAAGGTGGGGGCTGGGGGCTGGGGTTAGGATGTCCTGGAAAGAGAGAGGGAAGTCTAGATATCTATCTGTTAATGGTCCCCTGGATCATAAAACTGAACAGCTACCCTACAATGCCATGTCTATGCATGTTTTGACATTAGATGAAAGGAGAGAGAATCCCTATAAAAATACAAATACCTTACAGCTATTGTAAACACTAAAACCTGCTGAGTTGCATTAGTAAAAGCCCAAGCCGCCAATGTCTTGCTCTAACATAAACTGTGGAACTTTTGGTGGAGGCGTATATCAACGGCAGGCATTAAGACATTTGCATCCCATCCATCTAGCTACAACATAAACAGACCAATTAGATTTCTGACGGCTTCATGTATACAGAGTCTGCTCATTTATTCAGCTCCAGTGAGGACTTGATCCACCCTATTTTAGAAAATGGGAAGCCCTTCTAAGTGCCTGAAACAGAAACCATGATATCTCTGGGAGGGAATGAGCAGGCCCAGCTAGGACAGGATGAGGGGTTAGGTTGTGTTCCTTAGTATCCTTTGTAAACCCGTGCACCAGCTCCTCAGCTGACTTGACCTGCAAGGTCTCCGCACACCCAACTTTCTCTTGGCTTTGAACTGCTTGGAGAGAACTGTATCTCCCAATCCCTGCGGGCTATAAGCCACAAAGCAGAGATGGGTTTCCTGCTACCTGCCAGTAATCACAAAAAAAGGCACCTGTGAGGCCAGCATTACCTTTGTGTTGACAGAGCCAAGAGACGACACCTATTCAGTCTCATTTGGCATTGGGCATTCATACCATTAAGACAAAGCTAGTATCTGTGTAAGAGTGTGTGGGAGAAACAAACACCAAATCAACACTTTAAAACAAAATAATCCCAAACTAGGATCTAAGAGCAACTATCTCAATGGTATTTGGCAAATGAGAATCTAATGAGTGGTTCTTACCAATAGGCTGTGTGAATACTAGCATGCTCAGGCTCACCTGGGAGCTGTCTGGAAAGGCCTCCATCAATATGTACCTTAATAGCCCCAGATGAGGAGGGAGCATATTATATAGGAGTTCTGGTTTACACTGAAATGGAGTCAATCTCTGCCTACTCTACTCTCAGTGAGCCCACCATGCCCTCTATCAGAAAGACTGACATGCCAGAAACTTGGCAATGCCTCAAGGCTGGTCAATGAACTCACACCCTTTCTTTTTCCTCCTCTGCTCGTGGGGACTGAATTCACTTGTTCCATGCATTCAGCTAAAACTTCTAGCTAAAAATCCTTTTTTTTATTTGAAAATGTGAACTTACCCTACTTGGCCAGCCTGTGTGTACACACATGTAAAGCTTGATTAGTGCCAGATGTGGTAGCACATGCCTATAATTTTAGCACTTAGAAGGCTGAGGAGGGACTACCAGCAACTCAAAGCTGTTCTCTGTTATGGGAGTTTGAGGCAAGCCTGGGCTACATGAGACCTGTCTTGTAAACAAACAAACAAACAAACCCCCAAACACCCAACCCCTTAAAAAGTATTTTCTTGTCTTCTTCACACTTTCCTGCTTTTTAAATTTTTTTTTTTTTTTTGGTTTTTGGTTTTTCGAGACAGGGTTTCTCTGTGTAGGCTGTCCTGGAATTCACCAGGCCTGGACTTTCCTGCTTTTTAATAGACACTAGTGCTTTTCCTAAAAAGTAGCCTGAAGAGTAGCCAGAAGGCACAGGAGTTCTAGCCCCACCAGGGAAGCGCAGAGTGATCCTGTTTCAAAGAGTACCAATAAAAGCAAAACTAAACAATGCTACCAAGAACAGCCTGATTGGGTCATCTCTCCAGACATGGAGCATCCTACACAGCCTCTTCTATTCTAAAGACATACTAGTATCTTAAAACGATGGCTTTTCCTCCCCAGTGGATCATGGTTTTAATCAGTAGTCACCCAGGGAAGCCAACATTGCCTTAGAGTTCTTTCTTTCTTGGGCGGTTAAAGAGTTTCCAAAATGAAAAATCACTGTCCTTTACTTTGCAAAGTCAGCATCTTACCCAAAGGAACAAAATCTGGCCAAGAGGAGTACACAGGCCAAGCTTAGAGTCTCTAAATTTGACCCTGCAGTCAGGTATCCAGCATTTATGAAGCCTCAGAAGGGACCCAAACACAAAATCTGGGTACAATGTATCATTTCCTATGTGTACTTAGAGCTAGGTGACCATATTGGAGGTAGACAACGTTTTCTTTCTGCCTTGCTTTAAGGCAGGCTCTTAAGTATCCCTGACTATCCTCAAATTCAATATAGCCAAGGATTGGGATTACAGAGATAAGCCACCTGCACTTGCTTCACATGATACTGGAGATGGGATCCAAGGGTTCACGCATACCTAGCACCCCAATGGGCTTCACACATACCTAGCACCTCAAAGGGGTACATCTCCGTTCCCTCCACAGTTCTGAAGGAGAGGGGCCTAAAGCTGATCATCACTAATTACCAGAAGCCAAAGTCATCTCTCTGTAGATGTTTGCAACTGTAATCTCAACACATGCTCTTTCAAGCTGTGGAGTTGCCTCTACTCTAACCCAAGAGACTGCTAGACCAAGATGCCTATAAGAGACAGGCTGAGATGCACCCCCTACCAGACAGAAAAGGAATAAGCCACAAAGATAACAACGATTTTTGTATCAAGCCTCCTCTCCCATTTCTGCTTACCTGACAATGAAATCAAATTCGGACCCTGCAAGCATCAGTACACCCAGCAGAGTGGACACAGCACCGTCCAGAACGGGAGCGAACATGTGCTCCAGAGCGAGCATAGCCCTGTGGTTCTTGTCCCCAATGGCTGTCAGAAAGGCCTGAACAAAGGAGAAAATTGACACGGTCACATTGTAGGTGTGGTAAAGTGCTCAGCTGTGTCTATACTTGGGTTTTGTTGATTTCTCTTATGTCCCTTAGACTGTTCTCAAACTCACTACTGTACAAGAATGACCTTGAGCCGAAGCCTCCTTGTTCTATTTCTGGAGGGCCGACGTTGACAGGTGTGCACTACTATGCCTGGTTTTCTGTGGTGCTGAGGATAGATCCCAGGGCATCCTGCAGACTAGGCAAGCACATTGCCACCTTACCTATAGCCCAGCCCCTACCCTACAAGTTAAGTAAGTCTTAAGTTTCTGTAGGTGGACAGAGTCATCTCAAAGAGACTTCTCTATCATTAAGGAAAAAAAAAATCATCCAAAATATAGCAATAAAGCCAAAAGGATGACTGACTTTTTAATGTCACAATAAAACATCATTTATCAGGTCTTCTGAAAATAAGAGTGTGTATAGGTGTTTTGCTCGTATGTATATGCATACGTCTGTTCACCATGTGCTTGCCTGGGGCCCACAGGAGATAAGAGGGCCTTAGATCTACTGGAGCTGGAGTAGAAGGTGGTTTTGAGCTTATGCTAGCTAGCCAAGCCCTCTACCAATGAGCTTACATTCTAGCCTCACCTCTGGTGGAGATATTAGACACTGCATCTGCCTTTTCTTCCCCCAAAATCTATGTTCAACAGTCTACTGCTTAGCTCCTACAATGTTTATTTGGTCTCACTGGATCTGGATTCATTACAATGCCCTGTTCATAGTACTGAGCCATAGTTAATGATAATGCATATTTTGAACAAAACCCAAAGCATGGTGGTCCAGGCTTATAATCCCAACAGGCAGATCTCTGGACTTTGCCCATCTAGTCAGCCTAACCTACTTAGTGTGCTCCAGGCCAGTAAGAGAATCTGTACAAAAAAAAAAAAAAAAAAAAAAAAAAAACCCAAGGCAAATGGTGCCTCAGTAACAGTATCTGTTACTTTCCAGTCTCCACCCACAGGCATCGCACTCGGGTGCTTGCAGACGCATGCGCAACTCCCATACACGGACACGTCTGAGATACTGTTTCTAACTCATCATCTTACTAAAAGCTTCAGAACATGTTCTGTACATCCACAGCCACAGCTGGTGAGAGTGGCGACAGCTCTGAGAGGCTACAGAATGCACATACAGTGTGCTATACCCAAAGCACAATGCTGGAAAGGCAATGGTAACACCCCTTGGTTCAGGCGCAACTTGGGCCTTCCAAACACTATCATTTATTCAGTCAATACTCTTTTATCAAATGCCTGTTAACAGCCCTGGGTACTTAACACTGTGAGTACATCTGTCGGCAGAACACAATGCTACAAGGTTTTTAAGTAGTTTTCTCAGTGTGTAAAACAACCAGCTCATCTTTTGGATTCTAGACTCTCTTTCCAGTTAACTTCTTCCAACAACCAGGCAGTATATATATAGAGAGGGGCCTACATCCTGGTGAAACCATCCCTGGTTTTCTCGTTTTCTGCCACCATGGATGCATGCAGAAGCTGGGAGGTCCACAGAGCTGGGTGGGCTGGGGTGGAAGAGCAGGCTCTTCAGGGCTGTGCACCCGAGCTTTCATTCACAAGCCTGAGGGTATTTCTGTGGCTGCCAGCTACTTCACCCTCAATTATGCTATCCCCACCAAGCCTCTGAGGGAGGTCTTGCTTTATCCTCACTTTATGACTATATTTAAGAGTGTGGATGTTTGCCTAAACACATAGAATGTCCTGGGACAATGGTGACAACTTTGGAACTGAGTGCTGTTAGTCACAAACCAACACCTTTGTGCAGAGGCCCTTGCGGCAGGCTTCTCTAATACACTGCAGTGTGTGCAACACGGTCCTTCTTACCCCACCCCTGTCTCCCATCAGAAACATTTGAAACCTCCTTGGGAAAACTGTGCTTGAAGCTATCCCTGTGACTTATGGAAACGAGAGACCCAGATTCCTCTACTCTGTCAGTGTGAGCCAGTTTCTCCGAAGGACCTCCCATACCAAAGCCACGTGGACGGTGAACTCCACTCCGATGCCAACAGATGCAATCAGGATGACCACAGGCACAGCACTCAGCTTAATCCCAATGAGGCCCATCATGCCAAAGAGCTCAACGGTCATCAGAGCCAGGACCATGACCTTGAAGGAGGAGCACACAATTAGTAAGTCAGATCAAGGCATGCTAGAGTGTCAACCAGTACAGATTCAAAGTCCTGATGTGGCCTCATTTGGGGGTTTTAGGTGGGCAACAATGTACCTGTCACCTAAATACTATGTAAAGGACTAACTTCCTTACACTCCAATTTTCTGTGTGAATGAAGATATTTGGACAACTTATTGTCATGCTAAAAAAAGGTCAAAAACAGTGTTTGTGAGGGCAAAGTTTATCGTGTGTGTGTGTGTGTGTGTGTGTGTGTGTGTGTATGTGCATGGATGCATGCATTTGTGTGTACGGATGTTGGGCATGCATATGTGAGTGTGTGAGTGTATCTGTATGGTGTATGTATCTGTATGGGCGTGTGTCTGTGTGTTTTATGAGTGTGTATGGATGTGTGTGTATGTGTACTGGGTGTGTGCGCGCATACATGTATGCACACATTCTAGAAGTCAAGCCTAGGGGTTGTTCTCAGCAGCCTCCTTGTTGTTGAGAAAGGTTCTCTCATTGAGACCTGAAGCTCACTGGCTAGGCTAGCTGGTCAGGCACCCTCATGTTTCTGTCTCCCAGTCTCACTGCACCACACCTAATACCACACAGCTTGGTGCAGCAAGTACTTTAATGGCTGAGCTATCTACAAGTTCAGTAAATAATCTTTGCAAGTTATTTTTCTAATATTCCTAGGCTAGAAAAGGAAAAAAATAAAGGGACCACACACTGGAGGCATCTGAGGAATTGTACTCTCATAGGGTACAGCTTTTTCCCTGTTACCATTCCATCAGCCACACAGCATATACTTACAATGTAGTAAGTATTAGAAGTTACTAGAGATAATTCAGAGTATACAGCAGAATGTGCAAAGTTACATGCAGTATGATGCTGCTTGGGCCTCAGGAGGACTCTGATACACAGGGGTCCTAATACCTAGGACAACTGTGGCTCATAACAAAGCTATTTTTAACCTTAAGCAACAGAAAGTCCTTTAACCCCTTGGGTTCATTCTGCAGTATATTTTACTGTTAAAGGTGATAGGATAGGTTGAGTAAAGGTCTTTGTAGGTAAAGAAGTTGTGCTTAGGTTGGAGAGCCTACAGACCAAAGGAAGAGACTGGAGAGTGGGGTAGGCCACTGCAGGTCATGTGTCAGGTTCCAGGGCCTCTGTGCTTTGAAGAGATGGGGAGCAACAAGAATCGACAGAGCAGACCCTCAGGGTTAAGCAAAGGCTTCGAAGAACCTTTCAATTTTCAAAAGGATGTGTGGAGGAATGGTAAAAAAAAATCTACAAGGTAGACTTTGGAGTTTTTTATGCCAAGGAGGAGAAAACTGTTTCATAATCTAAGAGGTGTTCATTGTGAATCTCCTTCACTCTCACCACATGGAGGAATAAAAGAAAATGATCTCTCCTGCATGGGGATAGGACAGTAGGTGGTGGCAGAGGTCGGGAGAAACAGTTAAAGATGGATACTATCCACAGCTTAAGTGCTGTGAAGAGTCTGCAGACTAAACATTTACCTTTAATGTACCTGCTGCCAGACTCGGCACAGAAACAAAACCTGTTTTTATAATTCTGGCATTTTTAAAGGCTATACAATGGTTCACGGAGCTTAAGCAATGCCAGGATTTCAGACTCTACACAGACTCACTTCAGATCTGAGGGTGATTTGGAGAAAAGTTGCCCCAAACTGGCTGTGAGTGGCAGTTCACCATTTTCCCTAGGAGTTCCACAGTACTGGCAGCACAAAGCCCAAGTGTCATCCTCCCCTGCCCTGCACTAACTTCTGTACAAACTTCTCTATGCGTGCTTCCACATCACACACAGAAGAACTTTCTGGGATGAGGGCACACAATGAGACTTTAGAATTAGAAAATTATTTATACTTTGGTTATTTTTAACTCATTAAATTTTCAGCACTTTTATGCAGCTTGCTTACAAAGCCTCCGCTCGCCCCCTTTCCTGCCCCTGGGGCCCCTGTGCACTTCTTTTAATGCTGTGTGAGAAGGACACAGATTCTGGAGTTAGAAGGATCCCCATGAACCTCACCACCTCAAGTAGAATAAATATCTTACAGATGATGCAATCCATACCCTCCTCCTCCAAAAGCCCAGACATAAACAAAACTTCCCGGCTGCAGCAAGAGCTGTGTTGAAAGGAATCTGACTTCCATAAAGACCCTTGTAATAAACTCACAATGATCCCGGCCGTCCAGGGGTTCAGGAGGAAGACTGCGCACACTAGAAACGTGCAGGCCAGCACCACGCTGATGGATAGCAGCAGCCAGTGGCGCAGGCTGATGTATTGCTCCCAGAACAGGAAGGGGTAGCCATTGGGGTAGCTGGACAATCCCAGGCTCGTATAGTTGTTACAGATGACTCTCACTTTTTCTATGGCTTCCACAAAGTCTGAGGTGTCTCGTAGGCCGTTGAGGTAGAAAGGGAACTGAGCATACTCGATGGGCTCTGCTGCTGGGACTGGAGAGAGAAGAAGTGAGGTAAGCTGGGGACTCCGGTGAAGACAGACACTGGGTGTGAGAGAGAAGAGAACTTCTCAAAAGTCCAGGAAAAGAACAAACAATAAATGATTCTGGGCCTTTACAATATTCCCTGTCAGTTTAAAATTTCTCAGTGTGTGTGTGTATGTGCGTGTGCGCGCGTGCACACACACGTGTGTTCAGGCACACACGTGGAGGTCAGAGGACAATCTGAGATGTCAATCTTTTCCTAACTCCCTGTAAAAAGTGTCTTGCTGTTTGCTGCTGCATATTTGAGGCTAGCTGGCTCTGGAATCCCAGGAACATTTCCCACCCCCACCCCCCCTTTCTCCTTTTGCCATGTGCACTGGGGTTACCAATATGCTACCACACCCAGCTTCATGTGGGTTCTGGAAATTCAAATCCAGTCCTCATGCTTGTGTGGTTAGCGCATTGAGCCACCTCTTCAGCCTTTGATTTTTATTTGGTAGTGGCGGGGGTGGGGGGTGGGGGGTGCGTGGGGAGGGGGGGTACGAGTTGGGTGGGCAGAGGAAGGCCTCTATGATCTGCTATGATATGCTTTTTTTTTTTTCCCTTAATGCTTTGGTTTTATTATCCCCAAAGCAAATACCATTTGTGAGGTCTAAATGCCATGAGACTTAAAAAGTTGAAAATGCTTTTTTGTCCCTACATCAATCTGTTCTCCTTGACCAAAATAATCCCAGAGTCATGCCTTGCAGAAAAAAAAAAAAAATGCTACCCTTTCTTGTCCTTTAGTGACCTAGCAACTTGAACCTTCTCTGTTTCTCTAATGCAATGCTAAGTCTTCAGCAACAGGGGAAGGCATCCTCACACAACAAGCATTTAGTTACTGCCCTTGTGTGTTCCACACCCTTTGGGGCCATTCAGTTGACTTGCTAAACATGATTTGCCCTATTATAATCTCAACTATAAATTTTCATTAAGACAAGCCTTGGCTGCTTGCCACCAGGCTCTGGGGTTTAGGTACAGGGGAGTTCAGACCGCTGCCTGCCCTGGTTGCAAAAGGGACCCGTCTTCTTTCTCATGTCTTCTCTTGGCCCAATATCCAAAGCATATGCTGCTACTAACATCTCTAACGTAAATGCAAATTAAATCCACACAGAGCCACCTTTCAAACCCCAGGCTTAGAGGTGAAGGGAGGGAAGAGGAGAGCACGGATGTATACAGACTTTTCCTCTCCAGTTTAAACAGCTCTGACAGAGCACAGGTGCTTGGTGGCTTATAGAAATGACCCAACATGCCAAAAATCCCTTCAACACCACAGTTGACAAAGTTAAGATAAACATACAATCCCTAGCGATAAAACTCGGCCATAGTAAAATAACACTCGATGTGGAGGTGTCTTCAGCTTTCACACAGAACAGCTGGCATCAGGAGAAATGCCTGGAGTTAGAGCTGCAAAAGGGGGTTAGAAACACTCACTTCTCAATGTGAGAGCGCAGGGCTGTGTTCCATTACACACCCTCATCTGTCTCCCAGAGTTTTAAACCAAAAGAAATATATTGTTCTATTTACACTTTTGAACCCTGGGTAGTGTCAACGGATGAGGCTGTTGCTGAGCTCCAGGCAGTGACTGAAGGAGCCTCTAAGAGCTCCCAGCCTCTCAGGATGGGAGTGCTACTTACTTCTCAGCCTGGTCTCTGGCATGTAGTCGGCTTTGTCATGGACCCACTCTGGCCGGTGAGGCCGGATGTTGGCCTGGGAGGCAGCGTAAGCTACAGGGTCGTTGCTGACCCAAGCGGTCAGGTAGATGTAGAAAGCGCTCGGATTAATGATGCCATCTGCGTCCACCAGACGCTGTTTAGTCAACTACAAAACGGAAAGAACAGAGGTCATTCAGGGCAGGCTATGGGGTAAACACACTCCTGCTGGGAGAGCAAGGCTTTATACCCACATTTCCAACAAACAGTAGAATACCCATGCCTCCACAGTGCCCCAGTCCCACAAGAATACCTTTGATGTCTTTCAAAATACACTTATTGGGGGATGCAATCACCAGTGTGTTTACAGCAAACACACGGTTCCGCAGATGGCCCAGGAATTGGCTGAACCAATTAAATCTGAATGCTAAAAAAGACTGTCTGCAGCCAAGGCGGGGAATGAACAATCTGGAAAAACATATTTATAGGAGGGGCAGGGGGGAAACCTGGCAAGCATCCCTATCCACGTCTGTGTGCAGTTAACCTCTGTTGTTAACACTGAAGGAAATACCACCCAGTAAATGGAGGGAGCTATAAAATAAAACAGCATCTGTATAAATTTTGCTAACACAGCCTCTGATGACCTGTGTATTCAAAAAAAAAAAACCATTGCCAGAACAGGAAAACAAAGATGCAAAGCCAGGGAGGGCCCTTCTGAGGAATATTACTTCTGCACCTTAGTCAGATTCAGTGGCCACATCTGCTCCCTCTACAGTAGGTCTCGTGGGCTTTGCTTGGGTCAAAGACACTATGAGACACAGTGTGGATTATATATATGGTAGATACATCAAAAAAATTTCCTGTTTACTTTAGACCCAGGCCTCCTTCCAACGTTTGGTCTTTCTTAACGAACACCAGTGACAGGAGTTCAGAGAGAAAAGAGTGGGGGAATAAAGAGCGTGGAAGAGACCGGGCGGGGCAGGGGGTGGGGGAGAGACAGGCGGAGTAGACTGCAGGGATCTGGATTCAATTAATCCACGGGATCTCTAACAACTGTAGGTCCTCAGACTGTCTCTGGAATTACATAGCACAGCTCCTGGCCTCTACGCATGCAGCGTGCTCTTCTTTCCCCCAGGAGAGGAAATGATACCTCAGTGCCTGGACCCCACCACAGGCGTCCCACAGATTCCCTGATCTCTAACTCCAATTCAGTCCGTCCCTGCTATCCTCTCAGGCAGGCTGGTCTGCCGTACCCTTGTCAGGCCCGACAGCTCATTGCACGCCACTATAAAGCATCAAACTTCATGCTTCACAATGACTCTGAACAATGAACTTTGTAAATCTGTCACCTTTAGTGCCAGCAAAAAGGAGAGAGGACAACATGCAGGGCTGACAAGGAGATCATTAACGAGATGTTTTCTGCCTGAGGATAGGAAAGTAAACTACCAAGAGCAAACTACCAAGAGGCCTGGGACTCACCCCAAATCCAGGGTGCAAACGCAACCCCTGAGGAAACCAAACGGGATGTGCTAGAATCCAAGTGCTTTGAATACAAGATACTATCCAAAAGAACAGCTTTCAACATACTGTGGAGTGGGCCGCATGGGGAGGTTACATGCTTCTATGCGTGCTTATGTTTGCTATATTCAGGAGCAGGTAGCTGCCCACACCTACACTCAGCATCTACTGCTGAGGCCAAGCTGACCCCAGAAAGCATTAAATAACAAATCCATCCTCAACCTCTAGTGACTTCGCTCATCTTCTAAGCCACCCACCTACCCAACCTCTGTTCAAATGATTGCTCCCCAACAAATCCACCATCCCATGTCCGAATATAACTGAGACCACTATACTAATGTATTTTCATATAACACATATTTCAGTGTTAAACTCTGAAAGCCCAGTATGGGATGGTGCTTCCCACCACTGGGAAAAGCCCGCAGCGTTAACAACACTGTATTTTGCCCATTGTTAGAGGCAACACCTGTCTGTCCCCTCCTCTTGCTTGACAGGCAGGGAAAGGGAAGTTTTCTGGCTAGCTCAGAGCCAGTTCAAGCTTCTCCCTATCACTTCCTATCACTTCAGGTCCTCATGGGACACAAGGTGGGATTATACACTGCCAGCCCTACTCCATGGGTCAGCTGCCTAGACGTAATAACTGTTCAGTGTCCTGAAACATCGTGAATACCTGACTAATGTCGATGGGCTTGTCTCGGCTGCCAGTCTGCACCAGGAGTTTGTAAGCGAGGACCCCGTCATCTGATCCATTTTTATAATTGTTTGGCATGATCCTCCCAGTTTCCCAGTCACTGTCAAATGCATCCTGAAGTCCTAGAAACAGAAACATGTGCAACACATTAAAACCTGGCCTGAGAGCCTTGGTCCAGAGGGATTAGGCTGAGGACAGGAGGCAGGGCAGGGGACTTGTCTGCAGTTTTCTCTCACTTAAGGAAGGACTCCTGATCTGCTAGTGAATGAACTGTGGTGCTAATCAAAAGATGCTCAGAGGGAAGAATAAAACACACACACTTTACTTAAACTAAGGAACGAAAGCCCAGGAACAAGACAGACAGACGGCTTAGAGCTGGCTGTTCTTCCAGTGGATCCAAGTTCAGATCCCAGAATCCATTCTGGAGGGCACACAACTGCCTGCAACAACAACTCTAGAGGTAACTCTCTCTTTTGGTCTCTATGGGCACATAACACACACACACACACACACACACACACAGCTTTTAAAGGAAACACACAAAAAGAAGAAAAGGAGAGGAGGGCACGGCAGTTCATGACTTTAATTGCAGAACTGAGGAAGCAGAGGCAGGCAGATCTGTGAGTTCCAGGACAGCCATGGCTGTATAGAGAAACCCTGTCTTCTCCAAAAGAAAGAAAAGAAAGGAAGGAAGACTGAATGAGAGAGTGGGAAAGGGGGGGAGAGAGGTCTCATTATGTATCTCTGCTGGGCCTACCACCTTGACTTCACTATGTAGATCAGGCAAGCTTGGAACTAACAGAAATCCACCTGCCTCCCAAGTGCCAGGTTGGCCTGCCCCTCCTCCCCCTTCTTCCTGACTAATTTTAGCAAGAGAAAGCAAGGGGGAGAAGACACATACCATACCCATTAACCATTTCACGCCACACAGGGAGATATGTCAGGAGTTCCTCACCAAGACCAGAAAATCTACCCCAAGCAGTGAAATCACATTCAAGCTCCCAACTTGGCTGCCCCTGGAGCCAGGGCGAGGGAACACAGCTCTGTCAATCCGATCCATCTGTTTGACTTGTGCAGCTAATACAAGCTGTGGGATCTGCTGCCAGGTCGTGTAAAGATCGCAGCCAGCACCTATTCACTCTCCTCCCGTTCTCTTCCTCCCTGCTACCCTTCCTTCTGAGTGGAGGGCTGTGTGGAGGAGAGGAAGCACAAGGAAATACCTCACAGGGGAAATTTGGATCAGTTTGAGAACAGGAAGCCACAGGCCGACACAGGGAGGCTCTGTGGGGCTCTGTGAGAACAGATGACAAACCGCAAGCCCTGGGCGGGAAAGAGTGAGCCTTCTGGGCTTGGGGGATGGGCGAGCCCACCAGCTCACCACACACAGCTGGGCTTGGCCGCTGTAATCAAAACCATCATTACAGACCTGACAGTTTGGCTACAGCTGTAAAGAGGTAAGCATGCTGGAAGAGAAGACAGGGCCCTGGTGACCCAGACTTGGAGCTGAGCACTGCCTGGGGGGTACTCTCCCCAAACCCCCCCCCCCAGCCTCACTGAACACCAGACACCTCCCAAGTAGACCCCCCAAGTCCCAGCTGCTCAAGAGACCCCCTGCGGCAGACACACATCTACTCAGATACATTTTACTCCCTTTCAGGACTTGCCTGAGGGCACTTCAGAAATTAAAACAAACTAAACAACAACAACAAAATACACGGTCTGTGAATGCTTAGCACAGTGAGGTGTTTGGGAATAGAGAGAGGGGAGAGTTGGAGCAGCCTTTTTTTAACAAAAGCCTCCCTCCAGCATTGTTATGCAGTGGGCTTTGTTTTTAGGAAGTAGGCTGGGTCACCCACAGGCCCTGGGCAGAGGGACCACCAGGGTGGCAATCTCTCCCACAGCTTTTCACAGGTTTGCACAGAGAGGCAGCACTAAGCTATGCAGATGTTATTTTAAGACCCAAAGCTCTTCCCCACTCCCACTCTGGAAAAAAAAAAATAAACAGAGAAGGACAACCAGTCCCCCAACCCCCTACAAGAATCCTGGTCTGTTTTCCAAGCAAGGAGAGAGGAGAGCTTTTATTACTTCAGACTTAGGTGGTCCTCTTGGCTCTAGGTAGTCAGCCTTCAGCTGCTTACCTCCTGAGAGAACCAATCATGATTCCCATTTTACAGATGAAAGGACTGAGCCTGGTGACAAGTCACAGCTAAGCTTTGAGCCCAGGCAGCCTAAGGCCAGCCATACTCCACGTGTATTACTTAGAGTGGGTTTTCACAAGTACAGTGTGCTGTTAGAAGTAATTGCAAAATACATGGAAAATACCAGAATCTTAGCAGCATCTGGTGTCAAAGCAGGTAACGGAGAGTATATTTGCAAAGGTATAGTCACAGAGACTTCTGCAATACCTAGGGATCTGTGCATGTGCCCTGCCACCAACTTAGAATGAATTTCCTACAATGCTAGCCCTAATGTGCTCTCCAGCTATGGTCATCAACAGTAAAGTTCTTTCAGGGCCCCTTTAGTATTTTCTGACTGACCACTGAAAATCTGAACTTCCACAGGCTGTACACCAAACACTTGCCCCTTGGCTGACATTTACATTCCGACAGTTTACTGCAAACCCTTACATTTCAGCTGCAGTTCTTTAACTAGAAACACTTTACACGGAAAATTATTTTGAGTCTAGGCTAAAGGAAACTACCCAAATATATAAGCTCCTAGAGATGAAATAAATAATAATGTATTTTGTTCATGTAAGTCAGTGTGAATAAAAAATGAACACCCCCCCTGTACATGAAGCAATTAGATTTCATCTCCAACTTTACCACAGATGTCCTGAGAGCTCGAGATATTATTTCTCAAAGGGAGAGTGCTGTCCTGGGTTCTAACCCAGGGCTGACTTTCAAAATGGCCTGTATTAGCCATTAAATATGTTTTAGGACTGAGAAAAAAATCAAAGTAACTACTGGAGTGTTGACAGACACCAGTGAGCTGGCAAAGTTTAACAGGCTTCAAAAGCATACACAAGAATTTGGAAGAAATGTTCAAAGACCCAAGTAACCAACCACTCAGAAGGTCTAAATAATGCCTCTGCAGGCTAGAGCCCTGGTGTCTGTGACCAGTGCTCTGTAGGACCCTGAAGGCATTACAGCCCCAGGGCTGCAAGGTATCCTGCCATCTTAGCATGCATGGGCACAACAGTCTGGGGCTGGGTGTTGTTTGCTTAGCAGCCACAATGTAGTTCAAAAATATCTATGCATCTGAATGATTTGGGTCTTCATATGCTTACCCTTCTCAACCTTGGCCTACCTCACCAAAGGGAAGACACTTGGAGGGAGCATTCTACAACACCCTCCTCCACTCAGCACAGCAGATTTCTTTGTCATTGGTGGCAAGTTATTTGCATGTCTTTGGAGAAAGTTGGGGTGGGGTGGGGTGGGGTGGGGACTGGAGACTCTCTCAACTGTTTGGCTCTTTGTTAATTCACTACTTAAAAAACAATGCCTTGTGAACCAAGAGTAAGAAACTAAAAAGTCAAGGGAATTCAAGTTAATCTCCTGGGTAAAGTTGTGCTTTCTCCACCATCCCCCAAAGTTGGACCAGGCACACAGGTATGGGCAAATTCTAGTCACTGCTCAACACCAATTCCTGTCAAATCAAGTTGTTTATCGCCTAATGCAAACTCAAAGGGAAAGGGGCTGTCTTAAGACAAAAAGGGGGCCACTTAAATATGTGTTTAAACAAGCCTAATTAAGTGGGAAATTAAGACAGCCACTGGGATAATCTAAGCCAACAAATACTGGAGTCAGAATTATTTGGGTACTCCAATAAGAGCAATTTTGCTTGAATTGTGTGGATAATGGTCCTGATTGTCTACTGTTATTTGCGCATGTCAACATGAACAGATGTTTTGGGAACCACTGAACGCCATTCGTATTCAGTCAGTGTGAAGTTACAAGCAAATTCAGACCGTCTTATAGCGTTCCCCTGCCGACTACTATTTCCTAGAGATGTGTCTAGGATGGTAAAAGGTGCTTGTCACCAAACCAGAGGAGTTTGATCGGCAGGACCAACATGGTGGAAAGAGGACAGTTAGTTTGTCTTTGGGTCCATTTCAATATGGATACTATGGTGCACACACACCCTCACACACAAATGGACAGATAAAATGGAGAAGGGGGAGGGGGTAGGATTTGCCTCTTTGTGAAATAAGAGGATTGTAGCGAAGCATTTTTAAGTTCATCGCCAGATGGAAGGATGGCCTGTCCATATAAGGCTCTTTGGAAGTCAATGGTGTCTATGGTCAATTGGAAGGATAAACCACACACACCACTTTAGTGTTGAATGCTGACACACAGGGAGGCGGCCTGGGGAGAGCAAACCTTCTCTATACCTTCCACTCAAATTTGCTATGAGCCCAAAGTATATGGGTGACATTTGAAAAGATGGTCAAAATACACAACAGCTAACCCAAAATCCACAGCTACAGTAGGCTGTAATTTAGCAGACAGCTCAGAGATCCCACCAAATACTCTAATTTCACTTGGCCATCAAACCAGCTGCCATCCAGAAGAAAAGAGCAACAGAAGCATCCAGGCTCCCTGGTTCGAAATGTCTTCCCCTACTGTATGTTCCTAAATGAGTTAATAGGCTCTTGCTCAGACAGTTACAAAAAGCCAGAGCTGGGAGGTTGCCAGAGAAGTGGGCTTCATATCAAACAAGACTGGAGAGGCTCTCAGTGCTTCCTGCTCTTGCAGAGAATCTGGGTTTGGTTCTCAGTGCCCACAACTCCAGTTCCAAGGAGTCCAATATTTTTTCTGAACTCAGGCATCAGGCACATAAGTGATGCACATACAACACATATATGCAGGCAAAACACACACACACACACATACACACTACATCTTAAAAAACTGGCTCGATGTGGTAGTGCTCACCTTTAATCGCAGCACGCAAGAGGCAGAGGCAGAGGCAGAGGCAGGAGGATCTCTGAGAGTCCGAGACCAACCTGGTCTCCAGAGTGAGTTCCAGGACAGCCAGAGCTACACAGAGAAACCCTGTCTCAAAGAGAAACAGAAACAAAGAGAGACAGATACAGACAGAGACAGAGAGAGAGAACAATAAGAAACTCGTGCTGTTCCATTATGACCGAGCACCTTTGCAGGGTGCCAGAAAGGGAATCGTAAGACCCAAGAACGACAGAAATGGGCAAGGCAATGGCCGCCTGCCACGGTCCTACCTTGAAGCCAGTCTCTAAAGTAGTGCAGCCACATTTGGGGAAGTTGCTTGTTCTCCTCCAGCATGACATACTTCACATTGCTGAAACTCTTATGAAGGTCGTAAAGTAGGCGCTGGATATTCGGGTAGTCTGCTTTCTGGGTGACTATATACATGTTGTAGAAAGAGAAGTACTTGAACTGGGCAGCTATGAAGTCATATTCTCTGGTTTCCCGGGGAACAATGTCCGTGAGGTCCAGCCCGTCTCTCACTCGGGTGGTCCCATAAAGGCTGACCCCCAGCAAGCCCAGGAAAAGAAGGATTACCACAACCTGTAACAGATAAAGGAGAGCACTGGATGAGACCCAGAAGAACATTCCTGATCCCTCCTAGACCGGTACCGACCGATGTCTTTACTCCCTTCTACATATCAGCCCAGGCTGAGCACAGCATATTAGGGAGTCAGTCTCTCAGAAGGAAAAACATAAAGCCACACTGGATCTTCTTTTTAGATAATCGCATGAAGAAGAAAAATGTTTACAAAGTAAGGAGCTTCTTTATATTCCTATTAATATCTGCTCCATGGAACCTTTCCCTGTAGGAACCTGCTCATCAAAGTGGTCCTGAGCTTTGCAGTCTGACTCTGGTGGACCTGTCCGGTAGCACACATGCACATGGTGATGGATCCAAAAGATGCCAAGTATTCACATATATTTCAAGGCAGGAAGCCACACACGGTGGAGGGTTACCTTGGCTTTGGGTTTCAGAAGGAAAGGAGCATAGTGCTTCTCTGCAAACGAAGAGAACGTCCACTTGGTGCAGGGGGGCTCGAGGCAGTGGAGGCTGGAGTCTGAGAACTGGGAGAGCAGGTCCCTGGTGGAGCTGGTGCTCTCGGGACTCTGACAGCTCAGGTTGTCCTGGGTGACGGTGACAGGCTGTACAGAGATCTCAGAGCGTGGCTCGGCGGTGGTGTAGTACACGTGCGTGTGAGGGTCATACTCTGTGCGGAGCTGAACGGTGGACTGCATAGTGATATGGGTTTCGTGGGCGAAGCTGTGGCTGGTGTACGGGGGTGGGGGGCTGTACCGAGTGTTACTGTGAGGCTCTGTGTAGGCCTGTGGCTCAACTTGAATCACCCTGCTGACACAGGGGCTGAAAGATAAAAGATAAACGCACCATAGTGTGTAGTACATACATCACCCAGAGTACAGATGACGGAGAGAGAGAGGGCTTGCATTTCTGCTGGAGACTTGATGCTACCCATTGATATCTGCCTTAGCTCTGCAAGGATCACCTAACTGCTCTGGACAGAGACGTGATCAAACCATCCAAGGCATAGCTAGCTGATCCTGAAATGACGATAATATACCCCTTCAAAATGTAATGCCAAAGAATGAAAAAAACTAAAGACAAAAATCCACCCCCCCCCCAATGTGTTCTCAACAGGTAGTTTTTGACATTTCTCTGCTCCAAACACCCACCAAACAGTTCACTGATGAACAAGCACAGGTTTACCATGGAGAAAAATGAACACATGCAGCAGACTCTCTAGGGGAGGATTCTGGGCATATTCAGGTGTGGGATGGAGAAAGTGTGGGAGCTTACGTGTGCCCCAGAGCCCTGCCTATATCTAAAACCTTTATCTAGTCCTATCATACTAACCCAAACTCTATTAGCTACATTCCCTTTTGAAGAAGCCCACAGACTGCTCCCTAAACAGTATTTCTATACACCCAAAGAATAAAGGCCCCAGGCACCAGGAAATGTACCTTGTGAAACAGCAGAAAATATCCAATCTTCTGTCCTCACGTCTGTATAAATCCATGCTGAGAATTGCAGGAAAAATGAGCAGAACCATAGCAAAATTGAATACCACCACCACAGCAGCCTGGAGCAGAGAGACAACAGACAGCGTCAACACGCTTCCTAGCTAGCTTGTAGCTTTGTAAGCAAAGATCACTTTTAAAAAATTATGTATGTGCACGAGGGTTTGCCTGAAAGGACGCACATCACGTGCACACAGTGCCCAGAAGAGGACGTTGGATCCCTGGGATCGCAAGCAGCTGTGAGCTGGTATGAGGGTACTGGGAACAGAACCTGGGTCCTCTGGAAGAGCAGGCCGTGCTCCTAACCACTAGGCCATCTCTCCAGAACCCCATATAAAGATATTCTGAAACAGAGATAGCAGATAGGAGACTCTTCTACCACTAAGAGTCCATGTGTAACTAAAATGGAAGAACTCCAGAAGTTACACAGATTGGAGTGATACCAGTAAGGACCTGACCAAGCTACCTCTCTACAAAGCCAGGCACAGAAAGGACTTAGAATATTTTACACACACACACACACACACACACACACACAAACAAAAAGAAACGTTTCCCTTCTAGAATGTTTCTAAGAGATCCCACGATCCTGATGAATAATCTGTATGTAAAGTAGATTGAATCTATCAAAGTGTCACCTTTAAGAAAATTGAAATAAAATTTCACATGTGTCCCTTGAGGTTTTTAATAGGCACATTCCAAATAGCCCCAGGAGCAGCGTGTGGGGTGTGTTAGTGAGTAAGGGCCAAGGTCAAGGAGAGTTAAGCAGAAAGAAATTCCAGTGTGTGATTATAGCCTGTAGAATAAATAAGTACGAATTCAAAAGCCACTCCATAACCTAGAATAAACACGGGGCTAGGTTCTGCAGCACTTGGGCAAATCTCCTGCTGACCTAGTAAAAATTGCAAAATTGGGCTGTTATTAGGCAAAGCCGACAAGACATCCAAGGGCAGTCCTGTTCTGAGAAGAAAAATTGAAGGAGAATGTTAAATAGCCAAGATAATCCGAAATTCATTTAAAAAGCAAAACCTCCTGGTGGAGCTTTCAAAAGGAAAGCTTCAGAAAACTTCGCAAAATAGGAAGATGGATTGGGGTGAGGAGAGGAAGCCTAGCCATCACTGGTACCGAAAGTTAACAACCAAGAGACACTTCACAAAGGGCTTTTTGAAGGAAGTGTGGGTTTATGTTCCAGGTAAAACAGCAAGCCAGGAGAGAAACCCTTCAATAAAGAGTCCCCTGTTAAGTCTACAAAGCCATAAAACAGCCAAATCTTCTACATGCCCTTTCCTGAGGTGACTGTAAAAGGACCTCATCAATTTCCACAGAACAGGTTAACTATGGCTCAAATGCATATGCAGGGCTCTGAAGACTTCCTTATGAAGTAGCATGTAAGTGTGAGAAGTTCCTGCCAGCACTGAGACTGGAACACTAGGACACACATCCCACTGTGCTGGCTGCTGGAGAAGCACGGACAACATGCCTTTCCAGCCTCAAACAACTCACACCCCAGACTGAGATGTTCCCAGTGGCTTAGAGAGAGAGTGCTCGTGGGTTGGGGTGTACAGTGTGTCTAGTCCAAAAAGGCTTCCTGAGAAGGGTTTAGAAGATGAAAACAGGTCCACGAGGAACAAGGAAGAGACAGGATACATGGTTGGAAGACACAGGACAGGAGAGACAATCCTGACTCAAGCTACTCAGTTCTGGGACAGATATGGGAGACCAGATGTCAGTGTGCACCCATTGCGTTCCCACAGTAACCAGGATGTGGGAAATCTACTTAGAAAAGCTGTCTCCATTATCCACTGCGGCCCAGCTGAGGCACCTATGGCAGGGCCCTAGCGTAAACCCTTTTACTGGGTAAGGGTGTAGTTTGGTGGTAGACTACTTACTTCTTTGTGGGGTTTTGGGTTTTAATGTCCCTACCACAAACAGAAAGGAGTGGAAGAATAGGGAGGTGACCCAGTAGGTAAGAGCAGTCAGTCACTCTGAAAACCTGAGGACCTGAGTTCAATTTTTGTTGTGTAACCGTTTCTTCCAAATCTGAAACATTGTATCCTTCAGGAAGCTCTTTAAACAGGAAAGTAAACAACTCAAGATGGCTTCAGCAAGTCCCTGAAACTGACCAGCAGAGTCAGGCTCCAAAGAAGACTTTCAGACAAAAAAGTTTGAGACCAGATCAGCTGCCTGGAAGAAGCAGAAACCCTCTCCAACTTGTTGAGCTTTGGGCAGGCTGTGCAATGTCCTCTAGGTTCCCACCTTTGCGAGCTTTCATGCACACTGGTGTAAGCTTTGGTAATGCGGTTCTAACTATGACTTCAAGTCTTGCTGCCCCTGTAAATAGCCCCCTCACCCATACTCCCATAAGTAAACCCAATAAAAGTCATTGGTTCACCATGTTGGGTTTTGGTGGTATCTATACTTGGCTCTGTCATAGGGTCCCTGTGTGCTGTGAGTAGATGTGTGTGCTGCATCTTCCCAGGGAACGTTTTGAATAGAACCAATTCTTAGCATCCACATACAAAGCTGAACAGTGTGCTACTTCCCATGTCTATAATCCCAGCACTGGGATGGAGACAGGAAACTAGCAGGAGTTTACTGGCCAGCTGACCCAGGTGGCTGAAAAGCCTCTGGTTCAGTGAAAGACCCTTTTTTCAAGTCAAAAAGTAATGGAGGCTCACACCTGATGTCCTGCTCTGGCACATATGCACATGAGCATATAACACTCACACATTCTCATTCTCTCTCTCTCATTCTCTCTCTCTCATTCTCTCTCATTCTCTCTCTCTCTCTCTCTCTCTCTCTCCCACACATACACACAGAGAGACAGAGAGAAAGACAGTAAGAGAGAGACAGTGACAATTAAAAAGCAGCCCTTGATCATTAGAATGGGTAAAGATCTTGGTTTGGGGGTTTTCACTGAGGAACTAACACCACAGTGAAGGCTGATCAGTGAAAGATATTTGAGAGTGGGAACCCTATGATTTAAGTCAGGGTTAAAAAAAAAATCTCTAAAGTTTCACAAGGAAAAATCCAAACGTTACACGTTTCATCGCAGCACAGAATCTCTCTGGGTGCTCTGACAGACCCCAAAATGCAAAGAACTATTTATTTTATTTTATTTTATTTTTTATTTTTTGTCTCTGTAAGGTGCTTACCTTGGGAGAACTTAGCGTACTGGATTTTCTAAAAGGCTATCCTCAGGGAAAACTCAACGTAGCTTTCAGAGACCACACCGTGGGATACCAATAAGGGAGGAGAGTTTGCCTTGATGAACCATCAGTACTAAGTGGAGAGGAGAGAGAGAATGAGGGAAAGAAGACGTGTGTGCGAGCTGACAGAGCAGAGCAGGGAGCGCACAGCAAGGGGACAGGCAGTGGAAAGGACAGCGTGAACAGAGAGGGTCCCATTATTAAAGGACTCCAGGACCATTGCCATTCCAGAGTCAGCTGCACATGAACAAGAGCAGACACAAGAGCATGCAACAGACACATGCCTGTGCAAAACAGCCTCCCAAAAGGCTAGCGGTACCACCAAGACCAGGGGTATCTTTCCCTTATTTTTCCTATTATAGAGCACTTGGCTATTTTCATTTCCTTGGGTCTCTGTCCAGAAGCAGATCTGACTTCACTAACCGACTCTTATCTCTGTTTTCATAAACATTTATAATAAGCCTCTTTCTGATGCTCTTTTCCTCCTCAGGAGTCGGTGCTTGTGACTGACAGAGACTCTTCTCATAGTCTCAGCACTTACCCTAAATGTTAAGGAGGGCTTGCACCTCGCTCACAGCAGGCAGGGAGACGAAGTTCAAACACCTAAGGGATTGTTTCTACGTAAGTGACAAATGTGTATCCAAGAGTATAAATGGGAACACAAGATCATTTGTCACCTTTTCTTCCTGATCATAGTCCTTACTAGCACCTGAGCAGGTAGCATGGAGGAGTACAAACTTAACAACAGTTTCACACAAACACATTCAAGGGATTTCTTCGAGCAGCAGTTGTAGATCCTACCCTAAGGAAAATGGAGACAAACGTTCTCTTCAGCTGTCGCTTTAAAGACTTGACCTTAATTCAATTACCTTCTGCTGTGTCATCAACTACATGAGAGCCTGCTTCCTCTGCTACAGTGACCACTTCTGGCTTGCTACGGACTACCACAACTACTAGGTATGTGGCTCACAGCTGCCCCCTCACACCTGGAAACAGACTCTTCAGGCTGACTGCCTGGGTATGAGAGCTCCATGGCTGGGAGCAAGTGGGTAGAGAAATAAGACCAGCAACACAGCCCTTACACATGGTGAGTGGCAGGCACTCTAAGCTTGCATAAGCAGCCTAAGGAGTAAGGAACCAAAGGTACAGGAGAGAATGCAAAAGGCCAACAAAGGAAAAGGCAGTGGCAAACACGATCCCCAAGAGATGCCCTTGTAGTACATAGCCAAGTGGCTAAAACACCGTTACACAGTGTGAGTGACAGTAACTGCCAGGCCCAGGGTTCAGACAACCCTATCGACATACACCAGTAGGGTCTTCTAAGGTCTTGAGGTGGGGACGGAGCTGTTTAGGGAAGGGAGATATGAGGTGACTGGAAGGGGAGTAGTCTAGAAGTAGAAGCCAGCCAACAAGGACACTAAGGAGTATGCTTGGCCCCACTGACCTAAACTGCACAGTACAGTTCCACAGGTTAACAGCATCTGGATAATAAGGTCTAAGAAGGCAAAGAACCTTGGAGCCTGTTTTGGAAGGAAGGAGTGCCAAGGTCATGCCTTGGAGTACCCACCCAGCAGCACCAAGACCCAAATGCTGCTGCCATGCACCTGATTTGTAACCTAAATGCTGAACTCTAATAGAGCAGAGCAAGGATGCTGAACAGCCAAGCCACAGACAGGGATCTGCCCATGGTAAACTCACCTGGAGGGAGAACGCTCGCAGGGCAGGGATAGGGATCAATGCGGCCATGAAGAAGGCGGTGACATTGCTGATGGAGGTGAGGGCCACGCTGGCTCCGGTGCGCTTGAGGCACTCCCCAGTCCTGTCCTGGGGATGACAAGCCACAGTGCTGAGGACTGTAGTCTGTCCTAGCTGCCCCTTAAAGCATATGGCAGTGGTTTCTAATACTTGGATATACCACGCCTGAGGCAGGGAAAGGTCCCAACCACCTTGACCCCAACACTGGGTCCTGTGGGTTCCTCCCTCATGGTCACCATTGCCCCAATCAGAAAGCTCAAGACAATGATTATTTAAACGCAAATGCATAGCCAAAGAAAATGACAGAAGCAAAGGTGGGCTTTGGGAAGGGATGGCCTAGGAACACGAAGCATTCTGCCAAGGCACCCACATGTCCATGGGCACCCTAAGTGGGGCTCTCGGCATCTCTCACGGTGACATTGGACTTGGGATGGACCAGATGGTGGGAAAACTACAGGACAAATGCTAAGGAAATGAGTGGGCTTTGATGTCTCCCAAACATTATGCTTTCCCCTGCTTTTACCTCAAATGGAATCCTCTTATTCTGTCCTGTTTCACTGAATGCATGGGCCAGGAGGAAGACATCGTCCACACCAACACCAAGAGCAAGAAACGGCAAAACC
Source organism: Mus caroli (assembly GCF_978045245.1). NCBI lineage: Eukaryota > Metazoa > Chordata > Mammalia > Rodentia > Muridae > Mus > Mus caroli. The sequence continues at coordinate 56,754,921 of NW_028227270.1, read as the reverse complement.
TACAGAAACAGGCAACGACAGCAGTGACCAGGTAAGATCTCACAGGGAAACGTTGAGGCCAGAGCCCTACAGATGCCAAGGGGGAGCTTATGCCAATCTGGTGGATATCCTACTTATCTGATGGTCTGCATCCACAAAAGCGTCTATTTCTGAGGTCCAGGTACAAGCACTTGTTTTAGAATTAAAAGTGAAAAGCTAGCTAACTCATACCTAAAGCTCTAGTTCCTAGTGACCCCCTGGACCAGCAGTGAGAAATGCTGAGAATTTAAGATTGTGCCTTCTCGCAGACTGGGCCTAGTCATCTTTGTTTTAAAGGATTCTAATGCCTACTAGAGTATGAGAGTCAGAGTTTGAGTAAATGATACAAACTGTTCTAATTAAATATCTCTATCTACCAAGAACATCCCTGGAATTAAAAAAAAAAAAAAAGCATTGTTAATATACGTGTATATGCCGCCACATGACAAATCAAAGGTCAAAGGTCAATTTTGTAGAGTCCTTTCTTTCTATCTTTATGTGGGCTCTAAAGACTGAACTCAGATCACCAGGTTTGTAGGGCAAGTGCCTTTACCCACTGACCCATTTCACCAGCTCTCCAGGCTTTTAGCCCATAGATCAGATGGGTCTACTGAAAGCCAGCCCTCCCCTTTCCCTTACAGAAAAGGTTTTACAAACTCTTTAGGTAAGATAGACATGAAGGGGCCAGCAGGCCAGGAAAGGTGTGTTGGCCAGAGGACAGCAACGAATGGCCCCTGAAGTACCTGAGTTGTCGCAGCATTAAAAGAAATGCCAATCAAGGAGCAGAGGCCCAATCCTGCAGCCACTGACAGCGCAACCAACAGGACGCCAGCCAGCCCCACGGCACCCTGGGACTTGGAGCAGTCCCAGCGCAGCATGGTTAAACAGGCATAGGCAAGCTGCAAGCAGAATGATTGGGGGAAGGGGACAAAAGGGAATCGGAGAGAGGGAAGGGGAGGACACAAAACAAGAGCCAAACATTAGAATGTGTAACAATTCGAACGTTTTACCCACCCATGGCCCCACATCCAAAGGCAGAACCTATCGACTCCAAAGACAAAACTTTACACTATGAACACCACACAACAGGGTGGGGACCACTTCTAAAATCCTTCAAGGCTGAGCCGTCTTGGGCATACTTTTATGTTGGGGGCAGTTAAAAAACAGGTACCTCAAAGTAAAATTACAAACCAACCCATGGGAGCCCAGAATTACCATCAGTAGGTAGCCACTGGCCACTCGGATGACACTGACATCGGAGAAGGATTTTAGGATGTCGTCCAGGGTCGTGGTGGTGAAGGAAAGCACTTTTTGAGTGGAGTTTGGGGCGACACTTTGATGAACCACCTGTGGTCACAAGACAAAGCTAAATTCCCGGGAGCCAAAGCAACAAGAGCACAGACTTGGGGAACACCACCATGTGCCTCGAACAGTTTGCTGATACATCAACACGAGGTCCCACGTAACTCAAGTGGACAGAGGTTGAGGGAAGAGAAACCTGCTTTTGACAGTGAGGGCTGCTGTGCTCAAGGGAGGGCAGGCGGTCTGTGGTCACCCAGAGTGTTTTACTTTGTAACTCTAAGGTACTCCTTGCTCCACAGCCAGATGATTGTTCCCTTAATCCAAAACAACTCATTCTTATAAATTCCACCTCCCCCCCCCACTTCATTTGCTGGCCACTTTCAAAAGGTCACAGGCAGCTCCATAGAGGTCACTGCTTGGGGAAACAAAGGCTAGCCTTCTGTCACATGACCTGACCAAGGGGCCTGCAGCTGTGAATAGATTCTGTTTTGCTAATGTTTTCCAGACACCTTTTCTTGTTCACCCAGTGTGGGTTTCCCCCTCCCCCTTTTGCACTGTTATGCTTGGGCTCTGAGGTCTACAATAGTTACTAGGCATGTTTCAGGGAACCCCAACTAAGAAGGAGTGTCTCTTCAGACACCACTCCCAAAACTTCCAATTGCTGGATAAAGAAAATCAAGCTTGCATTTCATGCAGTGCTTAGAATTAAAATCTGTATTGAAAAGATGGAGGCTGAGTTCAGTGGTGTAATCCCAGCAATCAGGAGGCTGAGGCAGGAGGACAGCAATTATGAGACTGCTTGGGCTGCACAATTAAGACTAAACAACAAACAAAAATCCCACTAAACCTAACGGGAAACAATGTTTCAATAGGACAGGAAGACTGGACTTAGTTACAAGTTGTCCTGATTTCTAGGCAGGGGCTCACCTCCACGTAAGTCCTCTGCCAGGCTTCCAGGATGGCGGCTGCCCTGTCTTCATTCCAGTTGATGTGAGAGACATAGTCGTAGCCCCTGAAGTGTTCATACATTTGCTTGGGAGTCATTAACTGGAACATGGTTTGCAGGGCGTGAGCGCTGTGTCAAGGTGAATGGACAGAAGGAAGGTCAGCACTGCAGCCAAGCAGTGTGTGCAATGTGAAGTCCCAAGCAAGTATCCCCAGTTCCCCCTCAGACTTCTTGCCTCCTCTGTGTGCACATGTTTTCATTCAAACAAGACCAGGATGGCTATTGTATTTAATAGATTGATGTACCATATTAAAGGTGTAACCTTACAAACCTTTTACAGATAGACCCCAAAATTAAATTAATAAGCAATTTCCTTTCTCAGTTCCTATTCCATGAAACAGGAAGGAGAGGGGAGTAGATAGCTTGACCAGATACACTGGGTTCAGCCACACACTCTCTCTGTGCAGAAATCCCAGAGACAGTGTCCCGAGGGAGAAACCTCAGACGAAACACCTGACACTTGACTGACTGGAATCCTGGCTGCACAGAGGCCAACTCTTGCCTTGCCTGCTGTTCCTGGTCTTTGACTCTTAACAGGTGAGTGACACAGATCAGCTCCTACCCCTCAACTCGTCGTACACTAATACTAGATTTTCTTATCCCATTAGTCTATGTAAGGGCAGACCTTCCAAAACCTCGACATCAATAGCTACCGCTCTGATGAAAACTACAAACCCATTCTAGAAAAACCTTGCCCACGAGATCTCTTTGCAAGCTGGTCTGGTATGCTACTGCTCCCCAAGGTTCAATGAACTGGACAGCTAGCTAAGATTTACATGAGTCCAAAGGCCTGTGTACAAGAAACGGGGCACAGGCTAGAGTGGGGGGTACTCTGCTGGATTACCTGACAAGTTTTCCAGTGGCATTCTTGACGGTACCACCCACAATCAACTCCTCCTGCCAATGCATATACTTCCTGGATAAACCTTGACATCCACCATTCAAAACAAGGGCCACATCAAGAGGCTGTAATGAAAAGACAGTCGCATAATTATGGGAATTAGTAGGCAGGTCACATGCCTTGTTAAGATCCAGTGCGTTAAGGGCTTGTTTGTTTCAGAGAAAACATTAATAGCAAGACTAATGAGGGCTATGCTAAATCTTACAGCAAAACTCAGCTCTGTGAACAACCTTAGTTCCATACACCAAATTAAAAAGGAACAAAAGTCACCACCAAACGAAATCTTCAGGATGAAAATCATAGAGAGAACTGCAAGTGAAAACAGAAAAGGCTTCCCCCCTCTTCCCCCCCCCCCGACCCCCCAGCTCTCTGGAAACTCACTTTGGTTGAATTTTTGTTAGGGGCTGTGGCAGGGCAATCTGGGTCGGCTGGGTTGAGGCAAGGCCGGTCCATGTACCCATGGCCAACTTCGGCTTTATTCAGCATTTCCTCCCAGCTGTCCACTTGGTAGTTTATTTTCTTTAACTCTTCTAGGAATTCCAAGGGGTCAAAGTTTGTCCACCGTAAAGGAGGCTTACCTCTGCGAAAGAAATTAGAGGTGAGGCCATGAAAAATGTGGCTCAGACAGGCAGGAGGGCACATGGCTGCATTTGCGCAACACAGGCTTATTAAAGCAAAACTCTGGGGTCTGAGTATAAAGGAAAGGAGAAAATATAAAAGTTCTTTCCCAGTAAAGCCACTGGCAAACTTAAGTCAGGAAAAGAATCCATGGCTGAGGATGGCAAGCAGGGCTTGCAAATTAATGGAACCAACAGACAATCTTAATCCCCTAATATAGTATTTGATACCTTTAAAAAAAAATTAGCTGGTGGTGGGAGGGATGGGTTCTTCTGAGCAGAACAGCAAGATCCAAAGTGAAAAACCAAAAGAATGGATCACAGTATTATTGTTAGCACCTGCCTGCTTAAAAACCGCTTTTTAAATGTGACCAATCCAAGTATTTTATCTGTTACCTTTAACAATCATTCTTACGAGGTCCCTCTCACAGGTTGGCAGTGGGGTGGGCAAGCCCCCCGGGGACTCTACCATTACCACTATCACAGCCACTCCCAACCCCCCACTCACTTTGGAAACTGTGCTGTTGACAGACCAGAAAGGCTTTTGGCTGCCTGTTATGTGGTTCAAACCGTACTGTAGCTGCTTAACCAGGCTGAAGTCATTATTCAGAGTCTCCCAACCAGAAAACACAAAACCCCTTATTTCCCATCTAAAACTGTACACTGAAGGTCAGGGGATGGCCACTGCAAATTGCTTTTGCATATATGTGCGGGTCAGGACGGAAACAATAACCCAAGCACTAACTCTCGCATAATTAGCTGAAGAAAGTCTACACCGAGTAACCATCGTTCTTTAAATGGTGTGGTGTATGCAATTCCTAACTGCTGAGCTACGAAGCATCCCTTATCATGGTCTTTATAGACAGCGCATTTCCCCGCTTAAACATCATTACCATGATCCAAAGTAGAGTCCATATTTTTCTCTGCAGGAATATCTTGAACCTTAGCTGAAGTATTTCCTTGTGACAAGAACCCAGTAATAAATTATCTTCTTCAATGTCTGAGTGCTGGTCTGCATAACTACGAGCATTTTATAAAGAGTTTTTAAAAAATTGTACAGACTGTGCAATGATTTGCATTTTATTTGCATATAAATAGGTTGGTAAAAGTGAATGAAATCTAATGATGCCTACAGAACTGTTTCTGAAAAGAGGAAAAAAAAAACATTCTGCTGAAATCCCCTCCCCCCCCCACCATTCACTCAAAAAAATGCGCATGGAATTTCAATGTTTTTATTTCAGTTGTCCAAAACTGAAACAGAATAAACAATGATAAGCCACACCGGAAACTGTCACTGAGCCTGGCGGCTGGACGCTGAGGGTGCACTTACAGGAGGTATGCTGTCCCGGACTGTAGCTTTGCCCCTTCCCAGAAGCAGTCCAAAGGTGTAATGATTAAGCAAGGGTAAAGGTATTCTATTATCTGTCAAAGCAAAAAACAATAGGGGTGCTTTAGGCTCACACTCGCTGCTCGCTTGGGTGGTTTCCAGAAATTCTGAACACTTTCCCCTCTCTGCAAACAAGAAAATCATGTACCTGATCCATGTAACCTGTCTCCGTGATAAGTTCCCCTGATTTGTAGCACAAATGTTCCAACTTCCATTGCCTATTGGGATGGAAAGTGAAGAGAAATTAAAAAAAACTAAAACAAAAATGCTTCTTACTGCAAGGAAATGAGCTTAAAACAGGAACAACGGGACTTAGCAAAAGGCTGTAATTTCGATCACGCTGAAGCATCTGTCAAAACCAGCAGAGCTTTTGCCAAGGAGAAAGCCGGCAAGCCCCGCTTTAATGAATAGATAACACTGGATCGTAATTAAGATGTGGGGTGTTTATGTAAATGAATGCTACCGAAGTACTTGAAGTCTTGTTTCCTTAAGTGTTCTACCAATAATCTTGTTTACACCATTAATCTGCTTTTCCACACACATTAAACAACCTGCAGCAATCCAGTGGAATTATCACAAATTCAAAATAGGCGGAGCTTGAGCTAGTACGGCGTGTGCTGGGATAGACTCAGGTGGGAGAGTAGTACTGGCTTGTCTTTTTCTCTTTTTTACCAGCTTATGTTATTTTTGGTCATATTCGAAACAAACTTTCCTGCTCTTACTGTTATAAACAACCTCCACCAGGTAGACAGGAATCCCTGTCTAGTAGACAGGACATTAAATGCATGGACCACAAATTAATTTGGTTTTAGTATCTCTCTCAGAGAGTGTTCTGCAAACCCATGGCTTTCTCAACGTGTTTAGGGAAAGACACTTTACTCAAAAATAAAAGGATATTTGGAAAGAAATCGAAGGAATGAAAATAAAAACTACCCCCTACCTCCACCAGTTATATTTTATTGGTCTCCTCAGGGAGACCTGTCTTCTCCCAAGGGCATTTTTGATACTTTGCATCTTCTTCCCTATACTTTCTTCTAGGACTTTTCCATCTTTCTATTAGTGCCCTTTCAAACCTCTACCTTCCTGCTAATCAGAAGTTTTCTTTGCCTAATGCTGGTGAAAACAACCCTTATGTAGAGCCCTGGCTCCAGTCTTACCTGGTACCTGGTGTATGAAGGGTGGGCCCTGTTCATGCCTGGCTTTGTCTGTTTCTACCTGTGCTGACTGTATTTCTCTCCCTGGTATCATTCATTCATTCATCCACCTATCTCTCCCCCTCCAACACTTATCAACCCACCGATCAGGTAAGTGCTCTATGTGTCTCGCATGTGCACACACACACACATACACACACCCCAATATAAGTGGGTCTTCAGTGCCACCTGAGCAGCTGAATCTCTGCATTTGTTTGAGAAAGATACCCACTGATTGTTCATCGGGCATGGATCCAGAAAACAGCATTTGAAACCCGGCTTGATCTTTGACCTTGGACAAACACTCCATTTATTCTCGTTTTCATATTTTTTCACCTAAAATACGCCAGTGCTCACTGCACAAGGGTTCTCGCCTATGTATAACTCTGAGTCCACCTTAGTTTACTTCACAGAGCCTTAAATCTTGTCCTGAAGCATAGAGCGGACAAGTGCTTCAGAATAGGCAGGTCTTAGCATATGAGTGTGGAATAACCCTGGGAGACCAGGTTCTCCACAGGGCCTCTGACAGCAAACTTTCCCATCTAGACCAGACAGTTACTCTACACTGAACACTATTTCCCAATCCCTTTTTCTACAAATATCTGACCTTGCCCTACTCAACAATGGGCCAGGTATATGTTTGGCTCCTATTTTAAAGTACTAGACAGTATGGATGTATTAAGAAAAAAAAAGAGATGTTAATTTTGTTTTAAAACTCTCTTATTATGAATCTACCTCACTCAGACATCCCAGAGAGACTCAATGCTCACCCCTCCATTTGCTTTGCGACCAATTGAATTCTTCTCTTCATCGTCCCTGTCATCCCCCTCTTGGCCCTACCCATTGTTGACTGAGGCTACACAAAACGTAACTGCTCCAAAGAAAGGTTCAGTAAGAGATAATTTACCAAGTTAACATTATATTCAATTTAGGGGGAAAAAACTTAAGCAAATGAGATATAGCCCAGGTAAGAAGTCCCGCAATAGAATCATATTCACTTGTGGACCACACCAAGATACTCATTCAAAATACATTATAGCGGCAGGAGAGAAGGCTCAGAGGTTAAGAGGACTTGTCATTCTTGCAGGTGACCTGGGTTTGGTTCTCAACCCACATGGCCACTCACCCTCTCTTAACTCCAGTTCCAGACTGCCCACGTGTGGCACACAGACACACATGCAGGCAAATATTCATACACATTAAAAAAAAAAAAAGTTTGAGCACATCTCCAATCTGAAAGCTCAACATCTGAAAAGAGCGAGAATCTGAAACTTTTTGACACCAACGTGGTACCACAAGTAGGACATTCTATACCATGAAACTCCATTTTACACACAAAAATAAATATTAAAATACTGAGACATATGTCAATCCTGTCTTCAGTCTTTAATCTTGCCCCCAATATATTATTACCTACATGGAAATACTCTTAAAATAAAATTTTAAATGTTTGAGACACTTCCGGGTCCCAAGAGCCTTGGATAAGGAATATTCAATGTGTACTATCTATTTCACTATTGAACTCTATAAAACAAATCAAGATGGGGAAATGTTCAGTGGTAGCACTGGGGATTATTATCTGTGAAACCTTGGTTTCTAAAGGTTAACAGAAAACTGCTGGAACTAATCCAGTAATCCAAAGGCAACATTATTTATGGAAACAAGGGGCCTACCTGCTGTACCTGTGCAGGTGACACAGGGCCTTACCTGTTATACATGTAGACGTGCACACGACTGGCCTGGAGTGCTGAGTCCAGGTGTTGCAGGAGAGCCTCTGTGGTCAGAACATTAGCGCCTTCTTCTTTTGGAGTCTGTATCATGAGTTGAGGATTAAACATAGCCTCTTCTCCTATCTTCTGGCGGGTATAATTTAATTCTCGACTCACTCGTCCACCAACTGACAAACACAGATAGGTATCGATCAGAACAGAACTCACCTCAAACTCGTGTTGTCTCACTTGGAACAAACTAGCAACGAAACTTGAGTTAGTAGCAGCGATGGCTTTGCAAATGGTTAAGTGTAAACTGCCACACACCCAAATCTACCAGATACAGTCTGACTGACAGCATGTGTCTAAGGGGGAAAGGACTGTGGAAACTCCATACACCTTTTCCCTGCAGACCAGACCAAAATACCATGTTAGTCTCTTCCTTGCATAAACAACGTGGGCTGCAGCACACCTTTCATGATGGCTTCAACTTACGGTTTTAAGTAGTCTAGCAAAGGTAACACGGAAAAGTCACTCCTCTGGGGGAAAAAAACCACAGGAAGATGGTCATTGTGTTCAGAACACAACCCGTGGGCAGATAAAAACTGTGATTCAAGTCAGAAGGGCCAGGGGAACTCCAAGGCTGTTGCAGTCAGCCCCTGGAACCTGGTTCCATCAGAATCACTTGGTCAGCATCCAGAAAGCACAGGTGTCAGGTTCTGAGTCACTTGGAATGCAACCTGTGTCTGCAAGCTCCTAGGTGACGTTGGACCTGCTACTGAGGCCAAGGAGGTACGCTACCTACCGAGACCAACCTGAATCTACTACAAGTTGGCTAAAGCTAGGCATGCTGGTATCCAGGTCCAGTTGACAGTGTTTTAAAACTGTTTTTACTCTGGCTCTCCTTTCTGCGTACTTATGTACACTGAATTCTGGGAGCACACCGTGCTCAGAATGCCACCCCTGCCTGTTCTGAGAGGCTTCCTGGGAAGACGGAGGACAGAGGATCTGCCGTCCATGGTCTGAATAGTTCCCAAAGTCACTGATAAGCTCGGAGTTTCTGAGAAGCAGGCCTCGGGCTGTAGCTGGGAAAGAACTCAGTGATTGTCACTTTCCCACGAGGAGGAATCCTTTTTCTTCAAGTTTAGTATTCAAGGACATAAACATTTGGTTTGGGAAAGTAAGTAAGTACTGAGAACAGTGGGGTGTTTGGTTCTCTTGGCATATTTTATAAACAAGGGGGCAGGCTAAAAAGCAAACAATGCCCTCATTAGGAAAACTAGTGCAGAATCTCGAGCTGGCAGGACCCTATGTGTAGATCTCACAGAGCCGCCAAGGCCACCACGGAGCTCTGAGGTGAGGCTGGGGGGGGGGGGGCAGCAAAGGGTTCATGAAAAGTATTCCAAGTGTGCAGACAGCTTGACGAATGCTAAGGGGAATGGCTAAGGGCTTCACCAATGTCAAGTTATGGAAAAGCAGGACTGGGGGGTGTGTGGCTCAGTACCAGCCTGGCAATCACCAAGTCCCAAGTTCCAGCCTCCGCACCGGGGAAACTCTGGGAAACAATCTGGAACAGAGGGTGCACCCCTCTCTACTACCCAGACAGCCAGAGTCAGAATACAGACTTCCAGCCAAACTAGCCAACTGAACTTGACATCTGTGGGTGTAGAGGCACCCGGAAGCTAAGCAGTCAATGTCTATTCAGGTCCCTGCTGAAGAAGTACAAGGCCACACAGGAGGGACCACCACCCCACACTGCTCAACTTCTCATTCTTCCTGGTGATGTTACTGCACCTCAAGCCCGTGCAGTCCCTCGCTTTCTGTGACTTAGATCCTGTCCAGCACACTGTGCATATGTTTGCTTTTAAAATTAAAACCCGGGTGACCTCAGACCAAGTGGTATACAACAACAACAACAACAACAATTTAAAATAAAAATCAAGCAATGGAGTCCCTCCTTCCCTAACATACAACTGCTCTTACAGCAAGGATCTAGCCATGCAAATCAAGACAGTTTGACCAAGTTCTACCCCTGACCCCAGAGACTAGAGCAGAAAAGTCTATCACTATTTACAGCACCCAATATGAATGCTCAGAAAAACCAAGAAACCCAGAACATGGCATCCGTCACACGGCTGAGGTCATCAGTGTACTCTCTCTCCAACTAAATTCCCATCATAGGGGATTCAGAAAGGATTCTCAAACTAGGGAACATGTAACTCTTGGGCTCTATTACCACCCTATGGTGTATGTTAAAACCAATGCGTTTTAAAAGCAACTTGACATCCATGTTTTCTTGAAGGGTTCATGTTTTTGTTCTCTTTGCTCTAGTGGCAAATATTTGTGAGTCTCCCTTTGAAAGATTTATTATTCCCAATCACGGGTATTGGTGTGCCTGTGGGCTATACATATATATGAGTATGGGCACTCAGAGAGGACTGACCTGGAGCTGGAGTTACAGGTGGTTGTGAGCTAGTCTATGTGTGAGTGCTGGGCACTGGGTTTACTCTGCTCTTTTAACTTGATGGGCCCTCTTTCAGTTACCAATTTTATTGATGTGACAATCAGTACCAGCCATGCAAGACCACAACCACTACTGATAAAGTGGAACAACTCTTGCAAGAATGTATGCTGAGCTCTACCTGGGATCCTTGATGATACTTCTAACATTTCACTTTGCATTAATTGAGCCAGTTGTTGTTGTTGTTGGTTGGTTGGTTGGTTGGTTTTTTTTTGCCAAAATGACTGGCTAACTTCAGAACAGTTAGCTGCTGTTCATTTCATGTTAACCACAGTTGTTTAAACAACTCAAGTCACCAAGGCAACATCTATCTCTGGGTGCATATGGTGTATGGCATGTGGTGAGTGCTATGAGCAGAAATTCCTGGTGGACAGGACTAGGCATTCTTCCCTTTCTACTGTTCCACTCTAAGAGGGCTATAGGGCCAGTGACATGAACAGGCAATGATAAGAAAACCAAGTGTCCTGAGGGAACATAAGGTGGTGAAGGGCAAAGAAAAATCGGTATTTAGTGACTTTGTAGAGCTGGGGCTATTGTTCTGATGCAGGAGGCAGCAACTTGCAGAGCTCAGTCAAACTGAGTGAAATCAGGGAGACTCTCTGATTGTTCCTCCGTCAGTTATGGAGCAGGTGTATCACACAGGCACTAAGCATCGAAGCAGCAGACCTATTTCCAGCACTGCCCTTGGAGGAGGGAGATTTGGGGAGGCCTTGATGAGGATATAAGAGGCAGTGCTGGTCTGATCCAACTACCCTGCCAGCCTTCTCACGCAGGGAGTGTGTACACCTCAGAGGTGGCAGGAAGTATCAAATTCCATATTCCAGGGTGTACTAAACCCATGGCTTAAGCTTTGGGAATGTAGATAAATAGCTTCCATCTCACTTAAAAGGCAGTAATGTTACCGTCAGTGTTTTGTTGTCAGGAAAGAAGCTGCACCCTTTAATGGAGCCCCATGGGGCCATGGCTCTCTTTTCCTTCTGGCCCCCCAGAGGGTCCTAAGTTTTCTTTCTTTTAAGTTCTCCATCTCATTCCCCACAAATTTAAAGCTGACACCAGTACTTTGAAAGAGTACAAGCATTGCTTCTGCAATGAATTTCTCAGTCAGGCTCCTCTATCCTTGGCTCCTCAAACCAGCCACCATGGTTTTCCAAAGGGAAGCCTGGGGTGGAGCATTCGATCAAGCCATACCCTCTGGAGGGGTGCTCTTCCAGTCTACTCTGGACATGAGATGCCTCCCCATGACGTCCCCTGCTGGACGGCCACTGCCTCTCACACAGCCTAAGAAAAAGATGTCACGGGGCTGGTGAGATGGCTCAGTGGGTAAGAGCACCCGACTGCTCTTCCGAAGGTCCGGAGTTCAAATCCCAGCAACCACATGGTGGTTCACAACCATCCGTAACGTGATCTGACTCCCTCTTCTGGAGTGTCTGAAGACAGCTACAGTGTACTTACATATAATCAATAAATAAATCTTTAAAAAAAAAAAGAAAGAAAAAGATGTCACAATGAAAGCTTTCGGTGAAAGCTTCCCGTGAGCTACAGAAAGATGGTCTGAAGGTCTAAAACAAGGTGGTGTATTTTCCTCATGAATTCCATGTCTTTAAGGGAGACCCATCTCCTATCCACTTATCTTCATGACTAAAAGGCAGAGGCAAACCAGGAGCATGGCACACACTCAGAGTGCTATTGCACAAATCAATGAATGAACAGCCTCAGTACAGAGCCCTGGGAACAGGCAGTCATCTGTACAAGATATTAATTCCCCACAAAGCCCCAAAAAGTCAGTCAGTCAAAACAAATGACCCTTTCAGCCTGAAAGTACCCACTCAGAGTCCAATTAGGAAAGAGGGGGTCTGTGCACACGAGGGCACATTCACATTCGATTAATCCTGTGAATTATCTAGCAGTCTCAAACAGAGATTTTTTTTTTTTCTCCTTCCCCTCTTTAGTTGCTTCAGGTCCTTCTTTCAGTGATGTGACTAGTTACCGAGAGGGCCAAAAGATGCATACGCTAAAATGAAGAACTGCAGAGCTTTTGGCACTGATTCATGTCTAAATTGGGAGAAGAAAACAAAAGAATCAGTAGTAGCTTCGGTAGGAAAGCGGCTGAAAAGTCTGGGTGAGGGCTAGTCCCTCTCTCCATCCACTCTCTTATGGGGGAGGCGATGCCACCGAAAAGGCTGGAACCCTTTATTTCCTTCTCATCTTGAGCTTATGAAAAATGCTAGAACCAGACAGATGAAAGTGTACTGGCCCCCACTCCGGAAAGGATGACCACACAAAACCACACTGGAAGCAAAAGATATCCACTCACTCACTCACCCACAGCTTGGAGAGCTGAAGGCAGGTCGTGAATGTGCAGGCACCCACCGGAGCACTGGGCAGGCATCCATGCCCCGCCCTGCCCCCACGCCACAGACCGGCAGCTTGCAGTGCCATCTGTTACCAGCCTCACCAGGGCTGCTTCCTCTGAATGGTTCTCCCTGAGACCAACCCACTGGCCCTGTCGGATGCAATCAGGTCAGCCCAGTGCTCTGCCACCAGGCCTGCAGCCCACAGCAGCTCCCAAGACAGTCCTACGGCTGTTGGTGGCCCCTTCTTCATGGACACCCAACATGCGATCTCACCCAAACCAAACTACAGTGTTTTCCAGACTTCCTAAATGGCCCAGCCAGATACATCCTGTTTTCCTTACTGCATGCTTACCAGTCTCTGAAGTGCCCCAAGCTAGGAAGACCACCACCTCACCTGAATGCACTACAAATCAAGTCTGATCATTCTGTAGAAAAGCAGACGCTAAGGAAGGAGGTCCAACTGCTCCAGGCAGTAGAACCAGAAACCAACACAAGTAATTACATTAAGGTCTGAGGGCTTAATTTTAAAAAAATAAAAAGGGCTGCCTGGCACGGTGGCACATGCCTTTAAACACCGGCACTTGGGAGGCAGAGGCAGGCAAATCTCTGAAAGTATAAGGCTAGCCTGGGTCTACAAAGCAAGTTCCAGGTCACTCAAGGCACACAGTGTGACACTTGTCTCAAAACAAAACAAAACACCTAAGTAAATAATAAAAAGGGGCTTGTGACTACCTAGCATACACAACCATAAGCCTGGTGGCTCCTGTGAGTAGGAAGTTCAAAGCCACCCTCAGCTGCATGAGACTCTGTCTCAATGAAATAAAAACAGAAAGCAACAAACCCCCGAGTATTTGCTGGCTAGCCATGGCTGTGGCATGACACCAACTCCAAGTCCCTTCTTAGTGATGCTGGCATCGTGTGTGTCAGCCAGGCCTCTGAAAGCCCCTATCTAGCCACTTTCCCATGAGCAGGCAAACTCCCTGGCCTCTGGGAATCCCCACACTGGCCTTCCCTGTGCATCCCTGTGCATCCGTGCAGGGACACATGCAGCACTGGGGGCCACTTTCATGATTTTGTTGCCGTCAGGATTAGCTGGATTAGGGGCCAGGACATAAGGACCCCCTGGTGCCAGGAGGAAGTTTCATCACCGGGTCAGCGTGGTGTGTGAACTATATTCTGTCAACACTACCACTGCTTTCAGCCACCAACCAAAAAAGTGTGGGAGGGGAGAACAGAGGAAAAAAATGCTTTGAGTGGGTAATGTATAAACACCCCACTGCACTCCCCAACAGATTTCAAAGTGTGAGCCGGTTCAAGGCTGTCCTTTCAAACAAGGAACCTGTTTGTTTTTTTTGGGTTTTTTTTTTCTATTTTGTCAATGAAAAATTTAGTGGGTCTAACAGTGATTACAGATAGAAAAGGAAATGCTATACTGCCCACAGGAGGGTATACACATACATACACACACACACACCTTTCCCTCTAACCAGACAAGTTTGGGCAGAGTCCCACCAATGAAAACTTGTCCTTTGGTCAAAGCTCAAAAGTTTAAGGCAGTCCTCTTTTCCTAAAGATGAAAGCAGTACCCCAACCTGCAGGGAATTCTCCCCACATTTAAGGTGAAGGAAAACAATGTGGGTAAGAAGGTAGAGCAGGGAATGAAGAAACAAGCACAAAATCACAACTTGTAGCTCCTTTTATAGCTGAGCTCAGCACCTAAAATTCTTCCAGGAAACGACCGCTGGTCTATCTCCCCACCTAAACCTGTGTCCATAGCCACTTATGAAGACCTGCTTGAGGTAAATATCATTTGTGGAGAACTCAGTATCATGGGATGTCTGCTAGTGTGTGCAAGCATGTGCGTGCGTGTGCAATGTTACAGGACCGTCCCTCTCGCACAGAACCGAGCTGTTCCATCAAAGCACTATCTGTTATATTTCTGTCTTTCTCTTCTGTTTGGCGTATTCACCAAGGACAGAAAAGGAGGTAAGCTTTGGCGGCCCTGACCTGCAGCTGGGACACAATACTTTCGCACAGCCCTGCCGACCCCTGACATAAATTTTACTCCGCAGCTGGCACTTACACACTCAACATTACCATATGTATAGCTGCTCCGTGCTAATTATGCTAATCACCTGTCTAACTCGCTGCTGCGAAAAATGGTTGTATTTAGCAGTCCAGTGCTTACCAATGCAGCTTACTGTGTGGCTGAAATGTACATTCAGACGGCCCTGAATGGCAAGATTTTTCCACGTTGCTGGCTACATTCAGGGCTCAGAAAAATTTATTCAAGTCAACTGGTTTCGGCCCGCAACAAAAAAGTTACGAGAAAAAAGTGAGTGTGTTCTTGCCCTAACATTCTGGATCTGCTTGCAAGCAAAATGATAAATCAATTGGTATGGGGAACAAAAAGGGAGAGAGATTTCTTTGGGGAGCCCATGTGAAACTGTAGCCTATTTAAAAAAAAGAAGAAGAAAAAAAAAGAAGGAAAAAAAAGGGGTCATCCTATCCCCCAAATCTCTAGAGAGAGAGCAACTAACAGATATTTACTCCTAATTCAGAGCCTCTCGAATTGGCAAGTGAGGGTTGCAATTGAACAAGGTATCAGACATGCTTTTCCCTGGACCACATATAGATTAAAAATGATGAAGCACACTTGACATCTTTTTAACTTAATACTGTTTCAAGAACACACCAAGAAGCAGGTGAGATGAAATAACCTCGTAGGCAGCAAGTATTTTGGCATTTTCTTCCTTAGAGTATTTAAAAGGAGGCATGCGGGATGTTTACCTCTATTCTGTGAAGGTTTCTTGTTTCCCACTAAAGGAGAAAAGAAACTGAGGAGTGTGGGAGGGAGAGGTGGGGGTGGGGAAGACTAGGGGGGGGGGTGAGGTCTGATGGGGGAGGGAAAGGCAGGGAGTCAAGAAGCCTCTATTTTCTGTAATCTCAAATTTCCTGTTTTTACTATTACCATTTCTTAAAGGAGCACTTCCCGAGCATGCTACGGATGGATTTCTTAAATCAGGAAAATATTAGAGCAGTTATTTTAACAATCGCCAAAATCCGATTTCCTCCTAACTCACAAAACATGTTCCTTTTTTTTTTTTTTTTTTTTTTTAACCCCCCTTAACCGGGAGTCTGGTTCTTCTGAGGACTGCTGAGGACAAGTTCTGAGGTCTCTCTAGACCTTCCAATCTTTAACTGTCGGCCACACTGTAAAAACACACCTTAGTGGACAGGGGCTGGAGGTGCCCGGTTACCTCCCCTCTTGGCCTTTTGCAGTATCCTGACTTCCCTCTAGAAAGCACAGCAGACTGGTAAGCCATGCATCTGACAAGGTATCTTAAGCCACCTCCCATTGCTACATCACAGCAGCCTTGTGATAAATCTTGAGCTTAAACCAAGATGAACCAACCCAGCAGGCTTTCTCTGACACTGTAGGAGGTCCGGAAGAGAACTGGCCTCCCTTGGCCTAGCTTCCTCTCACCTTTCAATTTAAGAGCAGATGGCAAAAATGATGTCCACAACTTAAAGATGCTTCTTGGAGGACATAGCTTTCTTTCTACTCATTCCCAACCAACCCCCATACTCAACTTTTTTTTTTTTTTAGAACACTGGTGAGACTTGAACTCATAGCTTTGGGAATGCTAGCAAGTACTGAACTACTGAGCCACATCTCCAACCTCCTGCTCAAGAGGCAAGTTGCTTCTATATGGCATCAACAGGTGGCTGTTAGTTGCCTTTCAAGGTGTTAATTTATCTGGGTTTTAGACTTCTAAATCTTGATTGTGCAGCCCCTAACTCAAGCAGAACCACTGTGCTCAGTGGTCAGCTAGCCAAGGGCTGCTCTGCTCCTCTGGGTCTCCTGCTTTCTTAAGTAGGAGATGGACCACCCTGCCTTGTGGCACAGAGCAGTGTTTACATTGCAATCCTTGACTATGTAATACATCTGGCATTTTTGGGCAGGATCCCTGAGCTAGTAGCCAGAAGCCCTTAAGCACACTGACTGAAAGCCCATTTCCAGTTTCTTTTGCTTTCTTCTGTCCATGTCTCATCAAGAGCTGGAAAGCATCTCGGCTGCTAAACAGAGTACATTTACAGCTGCTTCTTTTCATTTATCCCAACAAGAGGATTATAAAGCACATATTGTGATTTGCACAGGGTCCCACTTCTTCACTGGCCTCACTTCTATGTGGGGACCCACAGGTATGTGGTCCCCCATGTGGGACCCACCTCTATCCACATTGGGACTATTCAAGTCAATTCACACCTGGACTTCAGGATTACAAGTAAGGTCCTGCCTTCTCATATTAAATCCCTCCAACAAAGTCGTCTTTCATTAGCAGGTACCTGACTGTCAACCAAGAAATGGTTTCCCTAACACAAGGCAACTGTTTTGCCAACTATGCTCTAAACTCCAATTAAATCCCGACACCTCCCCTCCCAGGGGAAAGGGATGGTATGCAACTTTCTGGACAATAGGCTCCTGCACACCTGCCAACATTCAGGCAGTCTCTCAATATCAACATTTACTATCTAGGAAGGCTTTTTTTTTTTTTTCTGCTACATCTACTTAGATGCTGATACACAGAAAAAAAATTAATACTATGTAACACAAAGGGAATATCAGCCTAATATAAAAGGATCCAAATCTGATTTGAAAGCGAGAAACCCCTGTAAGGCGCCCAAATCTAGAGGCTGGCAGGAAACAGCAGCAGCAGCAGCAACAAAACAACAGGAAGGGTTTGTGTTTATTTACAGGGCAATCTTAATTGTATCTGTGCTTAAATTAAAAAAAGGTTCCCACTGAGACTATTCCAAGAGCTTCCTCCTCCTGTCCATACTGAACTGGCTTCCCCAGAAGGCCCTTTGACCTCTGGGGTGTCAACAGAGACCTCATGAGGATGAAACATCTAAGGCTATGGGGTCAGCCAAAATTTGGATAAAAAAATCAGTCCTCTCCTGTCTCTATCCAAGTTCCCGTTCCCACTAGTTCTGGTGGGTGTTCCACTCAGGGAAAGGCGAAAGTGAGGAGCCTGGGGGGATGTCACCCTGTGTCTCACTTAGCAGCTCAGGGATGCTACAGGGCCCAATTCTCCCTAACATCCTATGCCACAAGAAGGACAGGGGTTAAGACTTACTTCATATACTCTGCCCATTTTACACACACAGGAAAAACATGTCCATAGGCCCTGAAGTTACTTAGAAGTCTGTAAAAATGTCAGGAATCCTCAACAGGAAAAGCAATGCTTCTAATGATCAAAACCTAACAGAATGCTCCACGGAGCCCACCATAACCAGAGTATATGATGGTTCTGCAGTTAACGTCTCTCACCCCACTGCGCAAAAAGAACACATCTACTAATTCCTTCCTAATGGACCAGACAGAAGACCTTTTCAGATTTGACCCACTTGGGAGGAAATGAACTTGAGCAGTTTAGGAGTGAGTGGGTAGAAGCAAGGGGGTTAAGGGTGGGCAACAAAAGATAGGAGGGAAGAGGAAGCAATCTGTCAAGAGCCTGTAGACACTGGAAACAATAGCACAATATGAGAATACTAGGGATATAGCGATTTTTACAGGTAATCTCCTCACTCCCCACCCCCCCCCCCCAAATTGTCAAAACAATGTTGCCAAGAGTTTGAAAGACTTTCATGCAAAATGGCTTCCACAAAAATCTGGTTTCCTTCAAAATAATTGTAAAACATCATTTTATTTAAAAGCCCTGGCACATCACCTCCTGAGCAAAGCACAGTCTCAGGGGCTTACACTCAGGCACTCACTGTGTGGGAGGCAGCCACAAGAAGCCCCTCTCTGCAAGCACAAGCCTCTCTTCAGAACTTGGAACCCCCTCTTTACCCTCCAGCTAGAAGTTAAGCAAGAGCAAATAAGTACCACCTCATCCCTAGAGGATGGGGACCCAGGGGTCACAGGCAGGTCAGCATTGAAGGAGAAATCCAAATGAAATATAAACATGGTATTGTGGAAAGGCAGACCAATCTCCCTAGCTCTCCAGCCAGCATTAATCTTAGCATCAGCTGTGGTGTATAACCTAAACACACGGACCAGGCAGCCCATACATCTGGAAGCTGTCATCTCCTGGAAGCTCCAAGCGGCGCTGGATGTATCTGAAACAGTCCATGGTCCAAATTGGCTTATGAGAGATCAAGAATGGTGGGCACATAGGGATAGGCTCAGAGCCCACCAACTGCCCTTGTGTGTGGGATACCTGAACCACCTGCTATTTTTTTTTCCAATTGATAGTTTCCAATTGTCACTTATTTTTCTCTAAGTACAAAGGGAATACCAACAATTTGCTCGCTCCTCTCCTGTGTGTGCATTTGCTCTTGGAATGACCTCCTCTTGTTCATCAAACTGTGCAGAGACACACATAAGAGTAGCCCCTTTGCAGGCCCAATTAGACCTGCAAAGCCCAGGTCTTCTACCCAGACACTCATCATTCAACTCAGTGGTTCTCAACTGGAGCATCTAGCAATGACTGTGGGAAGGTTGGGAAGGTTATTCTTGCTGCTGGCACCTTGTTAGTAGAGTCCAAGGGCTCTGATGTGCACCTTCTAGGGTGCATAGCCTCTGACAGTGGAGGATCATCCAGATGCAAATGGCAAGAGTGCCAAGGCTGAGCAAATGAAGGATGGTGGTTCTAACTGTGCAAAGTATGCAGAAAACACACATGCAGACCTGAGGGTGTGACTGCCCATCAAAAGAGTTTTTTTGTTTTTTTTTTTAAGTAGAACCCTCCATTTCTCTTTAATAAATTTTCATCCTCCTCCCTGATACTGCCTTAAAGCCCTTAACAAACCAAACACCAAGGCAATATGGAGTCATTTCAAGGTTGTTGCCCTTTTCAGAGAAGGAGGCCAGAGGCCGCCTAAGCTTTTATCTCGGGGAGATAAATGAAGATTCTGTCACAGGAGTACCTTGACAACAAACTTGTGACAGAAAGCTGGAGGGGGGTGGGGTGTGGAATACGAAAGAAAAACCAACTGAGGAGACTAGGAGGACCGATCTGCCAAAAGAAACACCACTGGGGAAAAAAAAATAGGCAAGGTTTAAAAAAGTAAATAAATAAATCAGTTCCCTGAGAAGCAAATGCAAGTGCTTCTGGTATCAGGAAGGGTACCAGAACCACAGACCCAGGACAGCATCTTGAAATAGCCTGCAGGCCCCAGCCACTCTCCATGGACCCACCCCTGGAGACCTTCGGGCTACCAGATGCCTACCCCTCACTTCATTCACCCTATCTCTGGAAAGTGGACACTGAAGGCCACCCACAAATTATCTATTGAGCCTTCACCCATCCTCCTTTTTCTGCCTCACCTCCACCTTCTCAAGCCTGGGGCCATCCTGGAAGCTTTCACTGATTTCCAACATCCTGGCAACTACCTGCCTACAGACTTGTCTACAGACAGACAGACCGATGTCATCAACGTTTCTCAGGAGTTTAGGCAGGACCTAGTGCAGAGAGGGCACAGAGAACCCACACTGACCAAATACTTCCACTTGGAAATAACCACTCATGTTTTTATGTTTCTGGTGCCACCATGGGTTTTTGTTGACAGTAGGTGCCCAACTACACCAGGGTCTTTATCAAACCTTTTTTTTTGTCCCTTCACAAGTAACCTTCTGTTGACATCTGTGTCGTGCAAAAACAAAACAAAACAAAACATCCTAAGACTCAGGGTGGTGGTACTTCACATATAATGGTCAGTTTCTTGAAAGGCAATCATTATACCAACATCTTAACAGAACAAAAAGTTATCACTTATGCATGCATGTATGGTGTGTATTTGTGACGAGGGGAGCAAGCGAAATGGATTCTCCCTGTGGTGAATGAATGGATTCATAAGCTACATTTCTTCAGGATGTTAAACTGTGGAAAGGCAAGGCCAGGATATGGATGTCAGGAGGTCCCTTAATGTTCCTGGCTATATTAAAAATATTTTGGAAGATAAAACACACCCAGTAAGCTTGTGTGCAGACACATACACACAAGCACAGAGGCAACTCATCACAGGTTGTTTTTTTTTTTTTTTTTTAAATGACTGACAGGAGGAATATCAAACTTTCCAAACTGTCCCTCAGTTTCCCAGCTTCCCTTTTTCCCTTAAACCCGAAGTCTTTCCTTTCTTCTGTTGCTTAGCTGGGGACATGTAAGACTCCCCTTGCCTGGTCTGTGTGTGCTCCTGGAATCACACCCTGAATCAGAAGAGAGCATCCTGCAACAGATGACAGTGATAAAGAATTTATCTAAGAGACCGAAGCAAAGAGGAAGCAGGAACCTAAGCTTGGGCCTGCTGCTCATTTGAATTCAATGACCACCACCACAACCATCAGACATGTACTCCTCCAAGCAAGGGCTCGCAGTGTTCTGACTGCGGACATGAACACTAACTTTGATAGCATATCAAATGCTCTCCTTGGTGCGCTTAGCTACATTTATGAAACTTGCTCCTTGCAAAGGCAAGAATGAATGAATGAATGAATGAGGCCAAGGCAGTGTCAGACTAAATGACCTAAATCAATGGAAAGCAAAATGATCATGAAGGGACCTGCAGGCCGCACTCTTAGTTATCATCTGATTCTCATTGGAACAGAGAGACACCTGTTATATGAAATTATTACATTCATATACGATCATGTCCTAAAAATAAAGTCATGGATATTTTATTGACTTGTAAGGTAAAGTGTTAGGCCCGAGAACCAATGAGCCACACTAAAATGGCAATGCAGAAGGGAGCTAAAGCCTCTAAGCCTAGCCAGAGTTGGGGTGTAGCTCAGAGAAGGAGGATTTGCCCAGCATGGTGGCGCCCTAGGTTCCATAGCTGTATTAGCAGAAAACAAACAAACAAACTATCAAGATGCCAAAAGCAGGAGGGGGAGGAGGTGGGGGCGGGTGTCTGCCTCAGGTGTGTCCTCCTTACTGAACATCTTCCACTTAGGCAGGTGAGTCTCTCTACCTAAGTCTTTTGTCATTCTTGAAACAATGTTAAGAAAACTCTACTACCTCTGTAAGCTTGTTAAAACCTATGGAAACAGCATAGCCAACTACTAAAAACCAAACTGTTGCAGGGCCATGGTGCTCATCAGCCTGGAAAAAGCCAAATGTGGAGCCATTAGCTTAACTTCCACTCTATAGCTTTGCTGGTCAGTTTCTGTGCCTAGGACCTTACGTTCTGCTGTTTAACTTAACTTTCCAGGACCTTGCAGGGGGTGGCCTGTTCCCGCCAATACTCTCTTGCTTCCTGTCTCTCCAGTACCCCTGCCTACCTCAAGACATCTACTAAGGCCTTTTTTTCTCCTAATTTAACTTTCATGAACCAGTTCAAGTGGGAGCCCATACTCAGTGAAAATGCATTGAATTCCTGTAGTCTGAAGCACGGGGCACTGTGCAATGTCTCCATCACAGTGCCTAGCACAGGGTCAGGAACACTATAGATACTAAGGAAATTTGTTGCTAGGGACATAGTCAGTGCTCAATAAAACTATTCTCTGAACTACCAATGACAAGGAAGCAAAGTGGGGTAAATTACCTAATGGAATCAATCCAAAAGACACTTGTATTCATTAACCAAGCTACTCAAGGCAGGAATGCGTTCTGGTCTTAACGATTAGGATTATTATTTTGTTACTTTCCATCTAGTTTACTCCATTTACATCCATTTACTCCACCACTAGTTTTGCAAAAACACTGAAAGTTAAGGTAACAGAATATTCTGGAAGGTTAGTTTCCAAGAGCATCCTGAAACTGGTTACCTAAGGAATTACTCATTAACTCTGGTTTCAAAATTCAGTCCTAGGTGGCTTGCAGTAGGCATGCACCAAATATTTGGGGTTGAAACTTTTCAAAGAGATAACTTAGAAACTAACAAAGAACGAAGGAAAAAAGAAAGCCTAAAATCACAAAGAGGGAAAAGATTCCACGGTGGTGGGGTGGGGGAAAATGGAAAACCTATTTTCAATTTACAAGTCCTTTTATAAAGCAGGTCCCCAACCCCTCCCCTTCCAAATCGAGGCACTTGGATAAAAGACACACACACACACCCCGAGGGAAGCTCCCGTGGCCCCTCCCATCAAACTTGCTTTCTTTTAAAATACACACACACTTGCAAGCCTAACAAATGCAACCACCCCCAAGAATAATTCCATTTAAAAAGCCCCCCACCCGAGAGAAAACATTAATCTACTTTGCAAACATGCGTTCCAGTTTGTGCTTTACTATTTTTTTCAACTACCCCCCCTCCCCTTGGTACCTTGAGACAAATGTTTTTTTCCCCCAGAGTTGAAAGCAGTCCAAAAACAGGACCACACACGCGGCCGCCTCCGCAGGCCCGCGCGGCGCCCGCCCCCTGCGCGCCCCGGGGGCGCGCACACTCCCTGCAGCCAGAGGGGTGGCCTTGCCCTCCACCCCCCTCTCCTTTCACCGCAGACACAGTGGGTGGGTGGGGGGTGGGGGTAAAGAAGCCGAGCCCAGGCGCCCGGATCAGAGAGGCCTTTCCCGGGCCGCGGCTCCCGGGCCAAAGCCAGGCAGGCAGCTGTGGCGAGCTTTGGGGACCACCCCCACGGCCCTGCGGAGTGGTCCGTCCCGCGCAGGGCCTCTGCGCCCCCGCCACTCTCTCCCACCACACCTAGCAAAGCGCAGCGCCCCGAGTAGATTACAGCGCGGCCTTTGTCGGGCGGGCCTGGCTGCTGGCCAGCCATGCAAACAATAAACAGTCGCCCCTGGTGCGGGCAAGGGCTTCTCGTTGGCTACAAGGAGGCTCTAGGTGCATGCTGGCAAATATCTTCATCAAACGCAGTAAAAGGAAGGAAGACGAAGGACGCGCTAGCGGCGCCTGGTCGCTTACCTTCCACCCACAGCTCCTCCACGTTGGTCTCGAGATTAGCTGCCTTTAATCCCACAGCGAAGGCCCCAAATATGAGGAGACCCACAACCAAAAACTTGCCGCAGTTCTTTTGAATGTAACAACCCAGTTTAAATAAGAGTCTCTGAAACTTCGCTCTCAGCCACAGCGGCGCTTTCCGGCCAGTAGCCTTCCCCTGGGGACGAAGCAGAAGGGAGGAGTGAACGCCGGGGAATCGCTGTCCCCCGCACAACCGCCCGGGGATCCCCTCTGGACAGCAGTGTGGGGCGTGGGCGCCCGCGGCGCAATGCCTCTCCCTCGGACTTGAACCAGGACCATCCAGAGGGAGCCCTGGGGGCGTGGAGGCCTTGGTTGTAAATCAGTGAGACTGCAGCGTGGGAACTGTACTCTAGGGACCAGGGGGTGCCCCCACGCGTGGCCTGAGCGCCAATCCTGAATGAGACTTGGGGTGCTGGGGAGAGAGGCTAACAGAGAAGCCACCACCAGCAGCCATGGTTTAGTACCGGGGACCTGGAGGGAGGGCCTGAGTGATCCTAGCCGAGAAGCCCAACACTAAAGAACCCCCAGGAAACGTCCCCCCTTCCCTAAGTCCTGCTCCAGCCTGAGGCCTCCTCCAGTGCCCCGGAGGCCGAGTGAAGGGCGCAAGCGCACTTAGGGACAATCTACAGCAACCGTGGTCCATCTGGCCCCGGCCTGGTGTGGCTGTACGCGAGGTCCACGTGGTGAGCCCCGCAGCCAGAGCTCGGTCCACAGTCTTTTCCACAGCCTTAGGAGACACCGCGGGAGCTCAGTTAGGAAATGCGGCAGCCATCTACAACTTACACTATTTGTGCTCGGAAGAGGGCGGCCACAAGGATCTTTCCCTCCTCTCCCATTCCCTCCTGATGAACTCTTTAAAATAGCCGAGTGCACAGGGAAAAGGCCCAGGCCGGCGCCGGCGGGGGTCCTGGCTGGGCGCAGGCTGCTCTCCGGGCGGCGGAGCCCGGGGTGCTGGCCAGGGCCCCTGCGGGCCCCAGGCTAGGTGCTTGCCTTCCCCGGATTCCACACATTTCAGCCAGCCTCGTAAACACAATGAACCCGGCCGTTCCGCACACCCGTACCGAAGATTTAAGGTGGCAACTTGTTTACAACTGCCCCTCTCCCCGGCAGGCTGGGAGAAGAGGCGGCCCAAGACCTGGAAGAGAGGGGACGTCCTCTCCCGAGAATAATTTTTAAGGGAGCAGAGATTTCAAGCTCAACGAAAGCAAAACCGGCTGCCAAAAAAGGAAACCACCTTTACTTTGGCTCCCTCCCCTCTGTCTCTCTCCGCCTCTCTCCACTCCGCCTCCCCCTCAAAGAGGTTAAGAAATGTGGCAACGCCGAACTTTAGGCTGCAACCGTGGGCAGGGGCGCGGGAGAAAGGCGCTGGGGCCGAGGGCAGTGCCGCACTGCGGCCGCCCTGGAGGTGGTCCACTCAGGACGGTTTCCAAAGCTCCGGAAAAGGCACACCAGGGAGGGCGTGTGCGCGCGCACACACCACACACACGCACGCACACACACAGGCACCCCTCCACCCCCTGCGGACCTCAGACAGCCCTTTCCTCCAAAGTCCGGAGGGAGGGTTTGAATTTTTCAACCTTCACTTGTCTGCTGCTTTCTCAGGAGTGTGTGTGTGTCTGTGTGGCAGGGATCCCAAGGAGGAAGAAGAGGGAAAAGTGAAGAGGGAGGAGGGGACAGAAGTGCACCTTGGAAATCTGCTCCAGAGCGAAGGCGGCGTCGCAGTAGCTGGGCCGGTGCAGATAGTCCCGGTCCGGCGCGGCGCGGTGCGGTCCCCCGGTCCGTCTGCGCCTCCCGCCGCCGGCCTGCCTGCCCAGGGCCCCGGCGGCGTTACCAGCCGAGGCCATGTTGCCGCCGCCGCCGCGGGCTCCGGGCGCGCCTGGGCGCTCGGCTCGCGAGGACGCTGCTGGCCGCCGGGGACTCCGGCTCCGGGTGACAGACCCGCTGCTGCCGCTCACACGGCGGGCGCTGCGGGTGCTGCGGCCGTGGCCGCTGCCGGGGACTCAGACCCTGCGCCTTCCATTGCCACATTGCGCGTGAGTCCCGAGGTCTTTGCGGCCGCCGCTGCCCACATCCAGCTCGCGGGAAGGCGAGAGCCGGCGCTTCCAGGGCGCGCCTCGCGGTCCCCAAGTCCCCCCCAGACGTCCCCGCCCCGCGCCGCGACCCCTTCACGGCAGAAGGCGCGCGCAGACCCCCGCCGCTCGCGCCGGCTCCCTCGGCGCCCGCTGCGGGCGACGCGACGGTACCCGGCGAGTCTCAACGATGCCGGGCCGGGGCTGCCGCTGCTGCTGCTGGTGCTGGTGCTGCTGCGGCTGCGGCTGGAGTTGGCGGTGGCGGCTTCTGAAGCGGCTGCTCGCTCTCGGGCTGCTGGGTTCGCGGTGGCTGCTCGGTCCCGGACTTTGCTTTCTTGTTCTCCTCACCGACCCGCTGGACCATTCTGCCCCCGCGCCGCGCGCTTCTTTCGCTACCGGGACCTGGGGACTCCGCTCTGTGTGTGTGCAGCGGGCAGCGGCCGCAGCAGCTCCTTGACTCAATAGATGAGATGGAAGAAGAAAAAAAAGAACTCTCTCCATTTGGAGAAAGAGGAGGAGGAGGGGAGGGGGTGGAGGGGGAAAGAGCGAGCGAAAGAGAAAAAGGCTGGAACTCCCGCCCCCGGGGCTGTCAGATGGCTTGGGTTTCTGCAACGCGATTGGCTCTTGGAGGGCAGAAATTACTCAGCAAACATGACTATTATTAGCTGCTTAGCAACAGCTCACCAAAGTAGAGAGACCACCCAGGTAGGCAACCCCCGTGTGTGCATCCCAGGCTTGGGGGTGGGGGGGGCGCTCGCTCAGCGCCAACCTTCTCGCATGCAATACTTCCATTAAGGAATGCTCCCCCCTCCTTTCTTTCTTATTTCTTTTCTTTTCAACAGTGTCTTCTTTTTTAAGACGCCTTTTGCGAGCGCGCGCGCACACACACACAGACACACACATACATACGCACACACTCACACGTACAGAAGCATTTGCCTCGCAATAGACATGGGGGATATGTAATATTTTTTTAAGCGCTTAAACAATTTCTGAGATTCCTCAAAGAAAACCCTTTTAGAGGCACTTTGGCCTCAAGCTGCAGCAAATACTGGGAGGTCCGGCTTGAATTCCCAGGCCTGCACCAATAATGACAGGGTGGTGGATAGTGCGCCAGTGTGTGCCAATTTTTTTTCTCCTCTTTTCTTTTATAACCAAAGGCAAGACTTAGACTCTCGCAGGGAACAACGCCTCGTATTAAGATAAACAAAATGGAAAGTTAAAGAGGCGAGCAAGGATGTTGGGAAAAGCCACCCCTTTTAAAAACCCCTCTCACTCCCCTATCACCCCCCCCCAAATACACAATACAGTCCAATATGAAAACGTCTATAAGGAGAAGCCAGACAAGTCTGCTATTTTATTTGAATTTTTAATATATAAAAAGCAAATCTTTTCAGCAGGCCAGAAAAATGGAAATGAGAGATTTCCTGATATTTGGAATTCGTCTGGATCCTCATTAATTAATCACATTCAGTTTTAAACTTTAAAAAAAAAAATAAAGCTCGATACGCACCCTGTAACATTTAATAGCGTGACGTAGAAGAGAATAAAGGCTTTGATGTGGAATTCATTTTAAACAAATTGTTCATAGAGCGCTACGATTTGTCCTGATATTGTGTCCAGTGTCACCAAGACATTCAGGGGATTCACAACAACAAACAACAAGAAGAAAAATGCGTCGTGGGGAGGGGAGTGAGTGTTGGAGCCAGCAACAAATTAAACTGTCTACACAACTACGCTCTTTAAGAAAAAAATAACACTTAAGAAAGCACATTCCATTCTCCAATAAGTTTTGAAGTTCCTCCTCCCCGCAGTAGACACCAGACCCAGAAACACGGGATTCTGCTACGTCCTATTATTTTTCTTTTCCGCCTTGAACTGCAGAAGGAACCGGAGTAGTGAGGAGTCAAATGAACCCGTGAAATGGGGCAGTGTGGCTTTAAGATGCACACGGTGTGTGTTCATTGAAGAAAAAAAAAAAAAGAAAGAAAGAAAAGGAAAGAAAGAAACCCAGATGGAGGGAAAGGGGGAGGAGTGGGGAGAAGGCGGAGCCTACTCCACCACGTGACCTGGACCGAGAGGCCCATGCGCGCGCCCGCGTTAGTGCGCGTCCGCGCCCGCGCGTTCCTGTATTCGGCCTGCTCGTGATGCGGGCGCACAGGTAACAGGGTCCGCGCGCGAGGCCAGCACGCCCCAGCCCTCATCACAGTGCGCACAACCTTCCTGGGCCCAGGGCAGTGTGCGCGCCCTACCGCCGCGGACAGACGTGCCGGACACGCCGTAGTACATTCCTGAAGGCGGCCCGGCCCCCTCGCGTTGCCCAATGAACGCGCGGCCTCTCAGCTGCCGGCCAATGGCTTCGTTCCGGCCCTTCCATTCAGCGGCGCCGGCTGCGGTTAGACAGGGGCCGCGCAGGGGCGCGCGGCCACCGGCGGAGCACACGGCTCCTGGGGCCGGCGGTGGAGGGTTGAGGTCTCCCCCACCCCCATCGTGTTGCAGTCCTTCATCGCTGCCCAGCCTCCCCTCTAGCCTCGTCTCCTTCCGGGCTACCCTAGGATGCCTTGCCATCCTGAATCCCAAACCCGCAGAATTCGTGGGGTTCCTAAAGTGGGGTTCCTAAATCTGAGCGAACAGAGACCAAGTAGAAGCATTTGGGGGTGTTCACGGGATAAGGAAGAGGACCTGGGTGTTGGGCCAGCGCGGAAATTCAAAACTTCTAACACCAGGGAGCACGTGATTTTTCGAAAGACTGACTTTCCGAAGAACTGAAAAATCCTGAAAAGGCATGCAGGGGAGGGGAAAGACACTAACTACCTTAACGTCGAGTAACGTGGTGGAAGCAGGACTGTTAAGATAGTTGGTTGTCAACATAAGGTAGAAAGGGGGTAATCTACTATTATTTAAGCTTTCACATTTCATGCTCTTGGAAATTGGGCTGTTTTTTCCAAAGTTGAGGGTGATATCCCGAGTTCAAAGGTCACCCTGGTTTTTGTTTTGTTTTGCTTTTAATTTGAAGCTGGCTGTGTGTATGGCATCGCTCTATAGACGTTGTCTTTTCAAATTCCTTACAGTATTTTACTCCTAAGCGTGTACTGTTTCCCTCTTCCAGCTTTTTACTTCTTGGGTTGCAGTATAGCTGTTTGGATTCTAGAATGAAACTTTAGCCCAGCTATGCAAAGCCTCTTCCACTCGGGCGCTTTTCCCTTGGTTTGACTTAATTCTTAAACGTTTTGAACATGGAACCCCGAGGTTTGCAGCGCTCTGCGACCCCTCGCCCGCTGTTTGATAGGTTAACTTTTCAGCATCCCAGACAATGGTCCTGACCTGTAAACTCTACCCGTAGGTTTCAGGACGCAATCCCCAGGCTCTCTCTAACAAGCGCTATCTTAATCTCCCCAGCCCCCACCCGCCGCTTCCCCTGTGGTCTGCTTTTTTCATAGAGATGAATTACTTTGGGGATCTAATTGGCCTTGTTTCTGTAACGTTTTAAGAAAGGGAAGAGGAGCCAGTCTAAAAAGACTGCTCGACTTGGGTGGTCAGGGCTGAGGCTGCCCCCAATTTGCCTCATTGCTGATGCATATGAGTGTGACATTCCCAGCGATAATGTTGTTCCTAATCAATCTACCCTTATTTACATTTGTAAGCTTTGTCGGCTTTAATATGCATGCCCTGTGCAGGGGACCGCTGAGCCACACCGGGTTTGTTAACTTCAAGCTAACTGCAAGGATTCCACAGACCTGAGAGGCAGAGTGGAGGAGACAGGCCTGCTAAGGTGTCTGGCAATACAGTCCCTTTGAGGGTCTTTCTGCCTGGTGGCTCCCCGAATAACGGAGAGCTTAGGGTCTTGACCAGCAGGAGCTGCCAGTCTCTGTGAAGCCAGAGCTGAGTGACCATCCACTCTTCCAACTGAAGTTCAATAGAAAATATAAACTGTCATTTTTCTTCTCATCATGACCCAGGACAGATTCCTTCAATGTTCTGGATTCCCTCACTGTCTCCTCTTCTCTCTGTTCAGTGCTTCAGATATCCATAGCCCTACCACACACAACTCAAAAATGACATCAGATTGTCCAAGTGCTAGGATGACATTTGAGATAAAACATCTGTCCTTTGAGTTAGGATGTTCCAATGGTTTGAAATTATTAGTGCCAAACTTGTTGAGGTTTAACTTTTCACTGACTTCTCAGAACTTTAAGAGTCTTTAAGATCCTTTATCACGTAGCTCATTTCTGCAGCATAAAGAGGTAAAGATGTTCCAGCCATTTGACACTAGGCTTAGTCACAAATTCCCCGCCCCCCCCCCACCATTAAGTTCAGCGGCCTTTCAGAAATTCAAAGAATTGCAAATATGATACTAAGTCCTACAGCATTCTTATTGCAAGGAGGGGATATAGAGAGGAAGTGGGTGTGATGCTTTGTGTATGGATGTTACAAAGAGGGTGGAGGTGCGGATGTAGTGTTCTACATATGGATGGGTAGCCCAGGATACAGGACAGGAGAGATAGGATAGGGCCTGGGCAACTCTAAGGCAGCTTGGATAAGAGTTAAATCTTAAGCCAATCTGCCACCATCTTACCCCCATTTCCTTCGTAGAGACCAATGTCTTATTTGCTCACTGGCAGCCTGTGATTTATACAGACTGT
The DNA here is from genome assembly GCF_978045245.1 of Mus caroli. NCBI lineage: Eukaryota > Metazoa > Chordata > Mammalia > Rodentia > Muridae > Mus > Mus caroli. The sequence continues at coordinate 56,724,281 of NW_028227270.1, read as the reverse complement.
GCAAGGAGATAGCAAAAAAAAAAAAAAAAAAAAAAAAAAAAATGAGCCTAAAAAGTTTTCAGGGAAGAGGTAAAGAAAGATTCAGAAACTCAAGCATGTAAAACCACTGGGCTTGACTCTCTTCACGTCTCTCCACCTCCAGTTTCCTGTCCTTACTAACCCCCCCCCAACATCACTACACCCCCCCCAGGCTGAAGGAAGGGGAACTGCCCTAGCCAACTTGTCAAAATAATGCTGCTAATTACCTCTGATCTCCTTTAATGGGAAGCTGCTCCCAACTCCACAAAGGAGTAAATGAGAGGTCCACAGCACAGACCCAGGAGCTTACAGTGAGCTGGGGGGTGGGGAGGGCAGCCAAGAGGAGGTGCCCTGCAGAAGGTCCCAGAAATGCCTGAGTCAATCTCTGCAGGTTTAAATACTTGAAGAATTAGCTTTATGCAGTACCAAAAGCTACTGATATTCTTTTGCTAAGAATGTCATCAAACTGCAGAGCCCTCAATGAACTTGTCAGAAAGATCAGTATGGACCCCTATACCGAGTCCCCGCCCCTCTTCTCTAAATATCTCCTTTGCTACATTGTCCCACTCTAATGGATAGAGATGTGTTCTTGAGACACTCAGATCCCAGGCATTTCTCCCTTCCATACCTCTCTGTGTCTATTATATCTGTACCCTGCTCTGACTCTGGCAAAAAAACAAAAAACAAAACAAAACAAACAAACAAACCCCCCACACACACACACAGTGCATTTCAATGTTCCCTGTCTTTCCCTGTCTTTGGTCCTGGGTGAAAAAGAATCTGAGCAACATGATCCCTTTGACCCACTGCTGGAGCAAATTTATTAGAGATATAGGCATGAGAAATGAAAGGGAAGTAAAACAATTCCAGCTCATTGTGTGTCTTTCTTTCATACTCCTAATCCGGTTTACACATCACGCCTACATGTCTCAATGGGGCATTATACACTGTGGCAGAGGCTATAGAAAATAAAAGGTATGTGTATGGGGAGGGGGCAGAACAGGGAAGGTGGGCATTTTAATCCATATTTATCTTACAAATTCCTTATCTGTAGACAATCCAAAGAAATCTGTTAAACGGTCTCTTTTCACAAAACAGTTCCAAATGGTGCTAACTCCCGTTCAAACAGCTTGTCAGATTATGACAAAAATCTATAACCAGAAATTAAATACACTTTGCACAATGAGTTTAAAAATAAGGCCAATGCTCAAAATGAGAATTGGTGTATTAAGATGGCAAAGTCTATTGGTGTCACCTTAGTTCAACATTTTAATTTTAAAAGACCATGGATTCAAAGGCATTTTATTGCCTGGTAGAAGGAAGCTGGGTGACAACTGGAACACACACATTCACAATGGAAGGGCCCTTGTTTTACAACACAGGACACAATGCACCTGAGGCAACAATGTATTCTGAAGAACCACCCAGAAATAATAAGTTACAGTAACAAAGGATGACACCAAAAAGCATTGTCTTGCTTTGTGAAGGCAACTAATTGCATGTTGAAGTACTGGAGCCAAGAAAAAGAAAAAAAAAAATCTGAACACACACAGAAGGATGAAAAATGACTATTGTAGTACAAGACCTCAGTGGTCCAATTATTAACTATTTAGAGGCACCCACAAGACCTCAGTAGTCCAATTATTAACTATTTAGAGGCACCCAGTAAGGGTCGTCATTATTTCTGCTTAGTGCCAAGAGAGGAAGGATAAAAAGGAAAGATAATCGTCTCACCCTGGTCCAAGACAACTCAAGTCTCTGGTGTCATTCCCCGACAAGACTCCTTATGGTGGTTCTTATGTGACAAATACATCAGAAACACACTAGGCATTTTAAACGTGGACTTCCATACATGAAGACAGACATACCACGTGTCACCGAAAGCAGTATTTGGGAACAGGGGGGTCCCTGAGTTGGGACCAACTCATTCCATGAGGGTCTGGGTCAGTGAGACCCACTTCGAGGTTCCCCTGAGGCCGCACACAGCGCTCTGGGCATTGCTCCACCCGCCCACCTCTTTAATGGGTGGCAGGCACCAGAGTGCCCGATTCCGTAGGCGCAAGAGTCAGCACACACCCCTCTCCTCTACCCAAGCCGGGCGGTGAACTCAAAGCGCCCTTGGCCTCTTTTCTCCCTACCAACCGCAGCAGGGAGGAGTCCACGCCTTTGAGAAGGCGCATCTCTCCAATCTAGGTGTTGCGTTCAGCCAGGTGTCTGCGCATGCCGCTGCCAGCTCTGTGTGTGGGTCCGTGGGTCCCCTCCAGCTGGCGTCCCCTGCGCCCAGAAAAGCGTCTGTGGCGCGCGCGCGCACCCTTGAGCAGCCCCCTGCCCTCCCCCCGGCGCTGTCATTCTCGCCACTAGCCTTTCCATCAACCGCGCTGCCTGTGCCCGCCAGGCAGTAGCCACCACCCGGCCCAAAGAGCGGAAGCCAAGGTGGCGACCCTTTCAAGCGTGCAAATGGAATCCCAGGCGACCCCCTCCGTGGGAAATCCCCCCCGGAGCTGTTCCCCCAGCGCGCCGCAGCCGGCTTTCCTCCCTGCCGAGTTGGCCTGGGGGCAGGGGTCCCGGCGTGCGAGCTGCAGGAGAGCCTGTTATCACGGTCCCCTATTCTGCACCCCGGAGCCGCATCCACCCTGCCGCCCGCCCTTCTCACCAGCCCGGGCGTTGGGTCGGGGCTAGGCGAGGGGCGTCCCCGGAGACACGGCGCACTCACCATAGCCGGCCTCAGCCCCTGGCCGGAGCGCAGCTGCCGATGGCGCGGACGCTGACCGTGAGGTTCACATCAATTCCTTTTATTAATTTCCCGGGGCCCCCCTTGGCTGGTGCTGCGTGGCTCTCTCTTCTCCCTGTCTCTCTTCTTCTCCCCCAGGCCCTGTCGCCGCGGGTCTCTTTGTCTGCCCTGTCGCCTTCTCTTTCCCCCCCCCACCCCCCGTCTTCGTCTTCGTCTTCTCCTCCTCCTCCGTCTTTACAAAAGGAACGGAAAGTGTAAAAACCCCGGCGCGCGGGGCCGCCGCAGGCTTTCGGCGGAGTGCGGCGCGGACTCACAATTACAAGCCTGTTTCTATTAAGCAGGTCCATGGCCCTCGGCGTGGGTGGTCTGCCGCGCCATAGGCAGGACCTGTCAGGGTCACGTGACGGATCCGAAAACTTTACCCCTTTACAATAAACCCAAGGAAGGCAAAGTAAACTGGAGGAACGTGCTATCAGCGCAGCCCTCCTGGGTAAACAGGCTGCCCTCCCAGCGGTCCTGGGAGGCGCCCGGCCTGGCGAGCCCTAGCGAGCTCTGGCCGCCCCCTGAGCGCCCCCCGCGGCTGCAGTACGGGGGGTCCCTGGGGCCCTCTTCGGTCGCCAGCCGGCGCTCCCCTCTCAGAGTAGCTGCCTTCCTTTTGGCGGTGGTTCCAGAACCCTGGTTTGGGGAGGAGGATGTGCTGAGCGAGTGAGGAAGTGTATTTTAGCATCTTCCACAGCTTCAAAGGAGGTGGGGGCGCCCCCAGGGCTTCCAAAAAGACAGCACCTTACTCTTCCCCAGCTCACGTTGCCAGGAGAGGCTATCAGTGGTCCAGTTAATAATCTCCAGGCCCACAGCAGGGTCGTGGGCTTATCATCATAGAGGGTTCCTTGGATAGGAGACCTATTTGAGTACTGGGTTTGGGAGTGGGGATTTTGTTGTTTTGTTGTTGTTGTTTTGTTGTTATTGTTGTTGTTGTTGTCTGTCCAGGGAAGCCACTTCTTCTGAAGACACGAAGGTGGGGCTCCTTGGAATCCAAACTGGGAAACTGGCTGAGGGATCATAATTGATATTTGCTTCCTTTCCCCTCCAATTACTGTGGTTTTTGGGGGATACCACCCAAATGATCCCACCCACGCTGCCTTCCTGTACCAGGCAACCTCCGGTGATTGGTTTGGGGTGGAGGTGCTGGTGGGTCTTGCTAGGACTCTACCCTTGAATTACAAGGGCCAGTTCAGGTTAGAGCAGCATGTATCTATTAAACTACTCGGTACACTGTGTTTCACATACAGCTGGAAGATAGCGTTTGTATAGATGGGAAGGCAAGGAGATGTTTGTATAGATGGGAAGGCAAGGAGATCAAGGGAAGGGAAGGGGTCAAGGTGACAACTTATCAAGAATTCACTAGCTGGTCTTCCAGCAGAGCCACCTGGCCAACCTTTGTATGTTAGTTAGGCAAACCTCCACCATTTAGCCACACCCCAGCCCCCAAAACCAGCCTGTGGGCTCTTCATTCAAGCTGACTGATTAGGTGTGTGTGGGGACATGCCCAAGCCCACAAATTATTAAATAATAATAATAATCCCGGGAGTTACCATTTATCCCTCCCCACGAGATGATATTTTTAATAGGGTCATTTGAGTTCCCGGAATGTTTGCACTTGAAGAGCTTTGAGTAATTAAGCTTCGGAATGCTGGACAAACCTGTGAATTAGGTTGGTCTAGGAATAGGTTTCATGCCAACCGGCTTTAGTCAAAATGAACTACTAAAATGAGTGTTAGCCAAACACTGGATTCTGAGTCATAACTGAAGAAAAGAAAGAATGAAAGGGAGTGGGGAAGGGAGGGAGGCAGACAGGGAGACAGAGGGGGACAGAGAGAGAGAAGAAAGGGGGAGAGGGAAGGAAGAAGGAAAAAAAAGAAAAGGGGAGACTGAAAACAAATTAGAGGAAAAAGGAAGGAAAGGTGGGAGAGGGAAGAAAGAGAGGGGGAGGGAAAGAAAAAGAAGGAGGAGAGAAAGGAGTCAAATGGGGGCTCCGAAAGGAAGGAAGGGAGCAAGGAAGAAAAAAGAAACGGGGGGGTGGGGAGGAACCCTTCCTCCACAAGATATCTAAGCTTCTCCCTCTTCGTCTGCAAGCTAGTGGACTGCAGAAGAAATAGCTACATCTCCAAATAGAAGTATCTAGAATATGAAAGAAAAAGGAGGTAAGAAAAATAAAGAGCTATGCCAAGGGACCTTTGGATGGCCCTAGTACAAAGCTGTCAGCTCTACTAGCTTGGTGGAACAATTCTGCGGCGGGGGGAGGGGGGGAAATGCAGCTGGTGTTTCTGGGGGTGTGTGAAAATGAAGACCCTCACTTGTAACGCTTCTGGATGCTTGCTCCTTTTAGGTTTGCTTAAGGCTTAAGAACAAACACTCGAGTGTGCTTTGTATGATGCTGGAGGCTTCTTTGGAGCTCAATTTCCAAATACAGAATTCAGCACAGGGAGTTGGAAGAGGCCTGGGCACTGAGGGACACTCCTGACCTTCCAACAAAGCATCTCCACTGGGAGTGGAAGGCAAGACACAGCCACACAGAGTTTGTGGCCTTGGGGAAAACACAAGTCCATCATCCATATAACTGAAACCTATATGTTCCCATTTGAGTCTCCTACCTTAAAATTGGGGGAAACTGTTTTCAGTGCAAATACTGGAACATGGGCAAGAATAACATAGCAAAACAGGAAGAAGCAAGCCTTTGGTGTTGGAAGAAAAAACTAGGGAAGGGGTAGATCAACCCACAAACAGCCCCTTCTAGAGCTACCTGCCCTGCTCTTCCCTTTGAGTTCACTTTTGGTGTTCCCTGAGACCCCAGCAAAGGGGCCTTTCTCCTCAAGTGACTACTTCAGAATTCTATCATTGCTTAGGTCCTATCCCTTCCAGAAAGCCAACCTCGGGGCCACCCAGTCTGGCAACCCATTTGGGATGGAAGTGTTAATGACTGACAGCTACCAGCCAGCTCAGCTCAGCTCAACTAAACTCTGTCTTGTCTGGACTGATAAGCAACTGGCATGGGGGCGTTAATGGCTGATGAGCTACTAGGCTGTACAGGTTAACTTCGTTTGTTAGAACATACCCAGAAAGAATAACTCCCAAAGTGGAGATCCTAGGGAGGGGCCAGATGAAGACTGAAGGCATTGGAGAAGAAAGGCTTTTGAAGCAGGTATAGAAACAGACCACACAGAGGCATGATCAAACCTCTGCCTGTCTTTCTGAATATTTTGGCTAATTGAGACGTTGCTGTCCTATACACACACACATCCACATGTGCACACGTGCACATGCCCTTGTGGCCTAAGCACTTGTATCCCTTGGTCATCCATGCTTTAACACCTGGAAAGCTTTCAGGTGAATAACATGCTCCTAAAGTGGACACTTTCCTACATCAGGATAGATGCCACTCTTGCCCAGAGTTGGCAAGTGTACCATACTGGCCACAGTTTGGGTGAGGCCATCCTTTGATTCATCAGACAGGTTGTCACAAGCTTTCTGGGAAGCATTCTTGCTCTATGCACAGATCCCAACTCTACAGTGACTTCCCCCAACCCTCAGAGCAGCCTCTCCCCTGTGAAAAAGATAGTCACAAGCAGCTAAGCCAATGGGTAGAATGAAGGCTTTGAGGACCAAAGGGGTAGATAAGGAATGTTCAGAGGTGAATGTGTTTGTGACAACACTGAGTCAGAGGAAATGACCAACCGAATTACCAAAAGATGCATTGAAAAGAATCAAGAGAATTGTTTAAACAGCAAGAACAAAAAGAAGGGAAGTAAGATTTCCAACAGACAAAGCAATGGTGTGGTGTGAATAGAAATGGAAAAAACAAGACAAACAGCTTGGAAAGGAGGGGAGGAGCAGAGCAGATCCTGGGGTGCCATAAACCAAAGGCTCCAGGGAACCTCAGTGCTGAGGAAGAGAAAGCTGAAGAGATGTCTGCAGTGTGCAACCAAACAACCCCCCACCCCCCAAAAAAAATCCATGGTGATTTCAGCAAGAAGAAGCTAGTCTGGCTGGGATGTGGCTTAGTAGAGTGTGGTGGGTGCTTGCTTGCCTAGTGTGCTCAAAGCCTCGGTCTGATCTACAGTACAGCATCAACTGAGTCTAGTGACACACGCTTGTAATTCCAGGGGCAGGAGGATCAGTAGTGGTTCAGGGTCATCCTCTAATACATAAAGAGTTCAAGAAAAGCCCAAAATACAAGAGAGCCTATCTCAGAAAGAAAAAGAATATCTAAGCATGGTATCTGGTCCTGTGTCCTCCAGTGGGATGTGTGTGTGTGTGTGTGTTCTTCTTCTTCTTTTTCTTCTTCTTCTTCTTCTTCTTCTTCTTCTTCTTCTTCTTCTTCTTCTTCTTCTTCTTCTTCTTCTTCTTCTTCTTCTTCTTCTCCTTCTCCTTCTCCTTCTCCTTCTCCTTCTCCTTCTCCTTCTCCTTCTCCTTCTCCTTCTCCTTCTCCTTCTCCTTCTCCTTCTCCTTCTCCTTCTTCTTCTTCTTCTTCTTCTTCTTCTTTTTTTTTTTGGTTTTTTGACAGGGGTTCTTGGTAGCCCTGGCTGTCCTGGAACTCACTCTGTAGACCAGGCTGGCCTCAAACTCAGAAATCCGCCTGCCTCTGCCTCCCAAGTGCTAGGATTAAAGGCGTGTGCCACCACGCCCATCCTGTGTGTGTCCTTCTTAAAAGGATACCATAAGGGATAAACTAATGGTTTCATTTTGACTTGACCTTTCCAAAGTCCCCATCTTTAAAAGTACATTCTGCCAAATTAATGATAGTTAAGACTTCATGTGCCTTTGAGAGAAAGAATTCAGCCCATAGCAGAACATAAAATGGGGTCTGAAGGACAAGATCATTTGGAGGGAGGAGTTGGAACAGACCACAGTTGGGCCCTGCTTGATATGTAGTGCTGAAGAACTGGTCCACCATCTCTCTGAAAACCATCCATGCTTCCACAAAGCTGACACATTCCCTAGGAATGCTGGTTGTTTAAGAAAATTTAGGCTTTAGCCATTCAGCAGAGCTTTTTTTTTTTTTTTTTTTTTTTTTAACTCAGAAAGAATAATACTCCAAGTCATTTGTTTGCTTGTTTGTTTGTTTGGTTTTTCGAGACAGGGTTTCTCTGTGTAGCCTTGGCTGTCCTGGAACTCACTCTGTAGACCAGTTTGGCCTCGAACTCAGAAATCCACCTGCCTCTGCCTCCCAAGTGCTGGGATTGAAGGCTTGCACTACCATTGCCCAGCAAACACTCCAAGTCTTGTAATGAATCTATCATCTTTATTGATTTCAGTAAGTTCTTTAACTAAGTACTAAGTGGCTTTCAAAGCTGGTTGCTCATCAAACAAACCACCCGAGAAGTTTAAGAAAAAAAAAAAAAGACAAAAAAATCAACTATTCACCATTGCCCTCCACATCCTAGGAATGTAGAGCAGAATCTCAGACCTGGGCATAAGCATTGTTGTTGTTGTTGTTATTGTTGTTTTAATTTCCTCTAAAGCAATTACATAGGGAAATGACGATGGGAGAAGCTAGGTGAGGTATACATGTTGCTCATAGTAAAACGATTACACCTCTGAGTATGTTTGAGACTTTTCATAAAAGAACAGCAGCATGAAGGTAAGAGGCTCCTTCAGATGATTCAGCCATTCCTGTCATGCTGTCAGCTACTCTAGACCTGCCACTCTGTCCTGATGTTACTCAGTCATTGCCACTCTGTCCTGATGTTACTCAGTCATTGCCACTCTGTCCTGATGTTACTCAGTCATTGCCACACTGTACTGATGTTACTCAGTCATTGCCACACTGTACTGATGTTACTCAGTCATTGCTACACTGTACTGATGTTACTCAGTCATTGCCACACTGTACTGATGTTACTCAGCCATTGCCACACTGTCCTGATGTTACTCAGTCAATTGCCACTCTGTCCTGATGTTACTCAGTCATTGCCACACTGTACTGATGTTACTCAGTCATTGCCACACTGTACTGATGTTACTCAGTCATTGCTACACTGTACTGATGTTACTCAGTCATTGCTACACTGTACTGATGTTACTCAGTCATTGCCACACTGTACTGATGTTACTCAGTCATTGCTACACTGTACTGATGTTACTCAGTCATTGCTACACTGTCCTGATGTTACTCAGCCATTGCCACACTGTCCTGATGCTACTCAGTCATTGCCACACTGTCCTGATGTTACTCAGCCATTGCCATACTGTCCTGATGTTACTCAGTCATTGCCACACTGCCTGATGTTAATCAGTCATTGCCACGCTGTCCTGATGTTACTCAGTCATTGCCACACTGTCCTGATGCTACTCAGTCATTGCCACACTGCCTGATGTTACTCAGCCATTGCCATACTGTCCTGATGTTACTCAGTCATTGCCACGCTGTCCTGATGTTACTCAGTCATTGCCACGCTGTCCTGATGTTACTCAGTCATTGCCACACTGCCTGATGTTACTCAGTCATTGCCACACTGTCCTGATGTTACTCAGCCATTGCCATACTGTCCTGATGTTACTCAGTCATTGCCACACTGCCTGATGTTACTCAGTCATTGCCATGCTGTCCTGATGTTACTCAGTCATTGCCACACTGTCCTGATGTTACTCAGTCATTGAAGGAAAGATTTATTTTTTGGTGCTTACCGCCATGCCTGATGGCCAGAGCTTGAGTCTAGAATTCCACATAGTGTAAGGAGACAGGTGACTCTGGCTTACAGTTCTGTTACCTCTACATGTGCATACCCAACACACACACAGTAAATAAATAAATAGGTAAGTAGCTTAAAAAAAAAACAAAAAAGAAAACACTGGTGGACTTCTGTCATATGCAGAGTCTTCTATTAGAGGCTTGGAATGTGGGGGCAATGGAAAGGCATCTTTCTTTAAAACCATAAGAAATACTTTTTTTTTTCTTAAGCAGATTATCAAAATTGAGATCCTGGCTTCTATCAATAGGAGCAAGTCAGTAGAAAGGACTGTAAAAACACAAACGGGACAGAATTTGAATGTCTGTGTAAGTAGAGAAATAGATTATGGGGACACACGATAGAATTCCATAGAGAGCTAGAAAGCAGGTTCCAGCTTTCCTTTGAGAGCACAGGACAAACTTCAGGAGCGTGAGCACAGTAAGAAAAAAAGTGGGGTCAAGAGCAAGTCTCCTGTATTAATCAGCGCTCCCTGAAGGACCAGAGATGACAGAATGAATAGGATATGAACACGTGCAATCACCAACACACACACATGCGTGCATGCTCGCACACATGCACGTTCACACCACTCTCGGTGCACTCACACGTTCATATATGGGACTTATCCTATGGGTTTGCGGAGTGAGTTCTGGCTAGTCAACAGTGGCTGTCTCACGACCAAAACGATGAGAATCTGGTAGCCGTTCAGTCCCAGAGATTGGATGTCTCTGCAGTCCCAATCTGGTGCTGAAGTTCTGGAGGATTCCTGGAGAGCTGCTAGTGTTCAGTCTTCCTTGGAATCCTGAAGACCTGGATTTCACCTTGGCCACAGTAACAACATAGACAAATTCACCAACAAGAGTGGGGGTAGATGGACAAAAGGCAAAGCTTCCTTCTTCCATGTCCTATTATATGGGCTGCCTTCAGAAGGTGGGGCTAAGATGTAGGGTGAATCTTCCTGCTTCAAATGATCTAATTAAGAAAATCCCTCACCAGGAGTGCCCAGCAGCTTGGGTTTTAGTTAATTCCAGATGTAGTCAACCAAGAGTGGCCATTGTATCTCCCTTGGAGAGGCGTGTATAAATTCCATTGCGTAAGACTTCTAAAGAGAAGCAGAGGAATCAGAACTCATTTGGGAAAGCTATTAGCCCTGGAAGTGTTTTTGTGGAATATCAAAAGTAAATAAATTTTTTTATTTATCAATTATCTATTTGATGTTTTGAGACAGTGCTCAAGCTGGCTTGGAACTTGCTACTGTAGCCCAGACTGGCTTCAGTCTTGGTCCAGTCTTCTCATTTCACTGTTCTGAGCACTAGGATTAGAGACACCTCTCATCACTCCTGACTTTAAAAGCAGTTTGTTTTAAAGTGTGAGGTGGGCTTAGTGTGTGCACATCTGAAATCCCAAAGGGCATGAGAGTGTGAGTTCAAGGCCTGCCTGAGCAGCACAGCAAGACCATATCAATCAATCAAAAAGTGAATAAGTAAAGAAAGAAATAATAAGTAAAAAGCATAAATTGGCAATAATAATTTGGTGTGATCTATTTCATAATAAAAGTTATCCTCCCCATTTTCTCTTCTCCCTCCTTTCCTTCCTAGATCAAAGCAAGATCTAGTCAGGTGTCAACATGAGACTGTAGCGGAATAAGAGGAGTGCAGGAGCTAAGGAGCACAGATATTGCCACAGGAGCAGAGAACAATGTGCTTAAGCCCCATCTCCTGTACTGTCGTAGACTGAGAGGCATACTGGGAAGAGGAATGGAGGACTGGTGACCAAACTAAAGGATACGAGAAATGTGCAATATGATATATAAGCAATAATGTGCATATATATATGTATACATACATATATATATATATCCACACTGGAGGGCTAAGAAGTATGAGCTGCAGAAGGCAGCCTATCAGTGTGGTCAGAAGTGTGAGCTACAGAAGTCAGCCTATCAGTGGAGTCATCTTTTGGTCATCACATTACATCACATCAGTGGTCTTGTGTAAGTCAGTGATTTTTATTTGTTGACCACTCTGCTTGGTGTTATAAATATGAGACATAATTTTAAAAAATCCATGAAGTCATGTCCTTAGCCTCATTGTTCACATTGATGATTTCATTTAGCTATGGAGGGTAAGACAAAGAGATTGCTTTAGCAATCCTCAGTGACAGATGACCTCTTCGCTGGAGAATGTAAAACTTTTAGGTTTGAAATGATCCGTGCAATTCCTGCTGTTCCTGTTACTGTGCCTGTGGTGGTTTGAGTAGGAATGCTCCCCATAGACTCATGTGTTTGAATACTTCGCCCATAGGGAGTGGCACTATTAGAAGATATGGCCTTCTTGGAGGAGCTGTGTCACTGTGGGGACAGACTTCGAGGTCTCAAGTGCTGAAGCTACACCCCAGTGTGGCTCACGGTTTCCTTCTGCTGTCTATATATCAAGATGTAGAACTCTCAGCTCCTTCTCTAGCACCACGTCTGCCTGCACATGGCCGTGCTTCCTGCCATGATGATAATGAACTAAACCTCTGAACTGTAAGCCAGCCCCAATTAAACATTTTCCTTTATAAGAGTTGCCACAGTCATGGTGTCTCTTCACAGCAATAGAACTCTAACTAAGACAATGCCCTTGCTCAGCTAATATGGACCTTCTGAAATCATGTATTAGGATTCTCTAAAGTAACAGAACTTATAGAATGAATCTCTCTCTCTCACTCTTTCTCATATATATATATATATATATATATATATGTGTGTGTGTGTGTGTGTATATATATATATATATATGTATATATATGGGGATTTATTGATACTCTCATATATATGGGGATTTATTGATACTCATATATGTGTGTGTATATATATGTGTGTGTGTATATATATATATATGAAGGTGATTTATTGTAATGACTTACAGGTTATAGTCCAGCTAATCCAACAATGTCTGTCTGTGAACCGCAAGTCCAAAAATCCAGTATTTGCTCAGTCTACAAGACTGGATGTCTCAGTTGGTCTTTAGTATATGTCATCACAAACAATAGCCCAAATTAAATGTCTTCTTTTGTAACTTGTCATGATCATGTGTCTTTTTTGTTGTTGTTTGGTTTTTTGTTTTTTGAGACAGGGTTTCTCTGTATAGCCCTGGCCTGGCCTGGAACTCACTTTGTAGACCAGGCTGGCCTCGAACTCAGAAATCTGCCTGCCTCTGCCTCCCGAGTGCTGGGATTAAAGGTGTGCACCACCACGCCTGGCTTCCTTTTTTTTTTTTTTTTTTGTCATGGTGTCTTATCATAATAATAGAAAAGTAACTAAGATATAAAATTTTTTATCTTATGAGCATGGATGTTTTTTCCTGAATGTCTGTATGTGTTGTGTGTGGTTAGTGTCCGTAGAGACCAGAGTCAGGTGTTGGATCACCTGGAACTAAAGTTATAAATGGTCATGAACTACCATCTGGGTGATGGGAATTGAACCCAGGTTCTCTGCAAGAGTAGCCCATACTCTTAACCATGGAGCCATCTCTCCAGCCCCCCAGGACTTCCTAACTTTTTAAGTTGTAGTACTTGTAGAATAAAAGATAATACTGTTATATCTCACTGCAGTAGAATTGAACAGGTTGAAGGCACCTATGTTGGGGGAATGTGTGTAACATTTACATTTTTAATATTGTAAATTTACATATAAAAACACTAAAAAGAGCTGAGTGTGGTGTGGTGGTGAACTGGGGAGGCAGAGACAGGTGATTCAAGGCCAGCCTGGTCTACATAGGGAGCTCCAGAACAGCTAGAACCACATTATAAGAGACCCTGTATTTTGTTTTTGTTTGTTTGTTTGTTTTAAAAGTCATTAGAAACCTTATTAAAATGAAAACTTTCTATAAAACTTCCAAGGAAAAACATTTTGAGTTCTTTAATTTTTAAAAAATGTTAGTTTTGGTGCTGGAAATGGCTTATACATAGTCTCAAGTATGACTTGACAAATATCATATGGAAATAAGTTGGTGCCAGAGAGTTAGTGTCATTGGTGGAGCCCTTACCTGCTGGGTTAGGTACTTTTTGCCTTGATGATTTGAATACCTTAGCAAAAAGCAACTTGGGAAAGAAAGGATACTTCCCACACTTCCACTCCCACCTCCAGAAGTTAGTCCCTCACCAAGAAATGTCCAGGCAGAAACCCGAGCAATAAACCTTTCACAAAAACCATGGACAAATGCTGCTTCCTGGGCTCTTACTAGCTAATCCTCCACCTGATTGTTTATACTGCCCAGTCTCATCTGCCTAGTAATGTCACCATCCACAGTGGGCTGCAGCTCCTACATCATTAGCAATCAAGAAAATGCCTCACAGACAAGCCCAGAAAGCCAGTCTGATGAAGGCAATCCTTCAGTTGACTTCCCTCTTCTAAGATGTTTCTTTGTTGTGTCAAATTGGCAATATGTTGAGGATCAAACTCAGGGTTTTGTTCATGAATACATACATACACACATACATACATATATACACACATACATATATACATACATACATGCATACATACATATGATAAAGCACATTTTTAATCCCAGTCCTGGGGGAGGAAGAAGCAAGAAGGTCAGAAATCAAGGGTCTACCTTAGCCATGGCCAGTCTAAGCTGGGCTACACTAGAAATCTAACTGAAAAAGTAACATGCCTTTTGGTAAAATAAATAGATCTCTGTATTTCTGTGTTCTCCAGGGCTAAAATGGCAAAGTGCCACATAGTAGATGTCTTGAAACAACAGGAAAGTGTTCTCTATATTCTCTCTTCCCTGAGTTTCAAAATCCATATCCAGATGTCCACCACATGCAGGGATGTAGGCAAGTGAGATCCAGAAAGCATCTTCAAAGTCCCACACATCCATTAGGGCCAAGTTCATTGTAAATTCAGGAGCATCCATCATTAGACTCTTAAACTTCTTCCCTTGTTGACATGACCTGCACTAGGTAAGATTCTGTACACATTGACAAAACCCCAACAGTAGTAACCAAGGTAAAGGATTTCTATTTATTTTGTCCTAAACCTACTGACAGGTGATGCGGGATGAATACAGCAGCCCTGGAGGACTTCTGCTTACATCTCAAAGGCTGGAATGGCTTTCGTATCCATTCCTAGTTCTCAGCCTGAGAAAGTGAGCTGTTAAGTTAGATATATTGTGTGATGGTAGCTTTGATTGTCCATTTGACAAACCTAGAAAGAGAGCCTTCATGAGGGAGAGTCTGTACTGGATTAGCTGGTGATGTATGTAGGGGATTGTCTCATTTAAGTTAATCAATGTGAGAAGCCCCAGACCACAGTGGGTAGCACCATTCCCTAGGCAGGGTCCTGAACTGTTTGAGTGGAGAAAATGGGCTGAGCAAAAGAAGCAAGTATGCATTCATCGCGCTCTGCTTTTCATTGCCAATGTAACATGACTAGCTGTTTGACGTTTCTGCCTTGGTTTACCCCCAATTAGCCTTCAACCTCCACACACCCACCCACAAGCCCTCCCAAAACACTAAAATTCTAAAGAGAAATCTGTGACAGATTTGTGTGTAAATATAGGAGATTACTGGCAGCATCCTCAGTTTTAGGTTGGTCTAAATTCCAACAGTATACCCGGTGATTTCATTAAAAAAAGCCCTTTCTTGCCAATCTAGTACAGAGAAGTTATTTAATAATCTCAGGGTCTAACACAATGCTCTCACTGGTCCACAGGGCTATGCAGGAGAGACTAGCAAACATTTATGCTGGGATTCATTGTGCAAAACTCAGCTATTTCAGGAAATTCCTTTCTGACTCCAGATAGCACATACTTTGTGCCCCATAGCACTGGGACAACCCTCTTCTAATTGCATTTAAGCTCGGATGGTTCAGGCCTGCCTTAGTCAGACTCTGTGCAGATTCATTAAACCTCCATTCTCACTGAGCCCTGGCCACAGGCACTGTTCATTTGGAAGTTCAGTCAAAAGCCCTCAGAGCTTCGCTTCTAGGCACAAAGTTGTCCTGTATTTGGCCAACTGACTGTTGAATAATTGGCACCACTTTCAATGCCAACCCGAAAGAAACAGGGAAGGCAAGAACTGCGGTGCCCAGGAGCCAGGAAGGAGACATTGGTTGTCCGTGAGCACTGCTGTGTGTGGGATGGGTGGTCTGTGTATTTACCAAGGGGCAGAGAGAACTAGTTTGGTACAGGGGCAAGGTCCAGAAGGGACTCTTGGGAAACAGATGGATTTTGTTTTGCACTACTAGTACATGGCCTGGGAGAAGTTACCACTCTCACATTTTTACTATAAAGTCCTAAAAATAATAGCTTTCTCAGAGACTTGTTATAACTTGGTGAAGGGAATAATAAACAGAAATGTACCACGCACACATCCAGAATCCAGTAAGTGGAGTTATTTTTGAATATCTCATGTCGGGGGCAGTAGATGTGAATGTGGGTGGTAGGGCTCTTCCCTCTACTGCCTTACAGAATACAGGACTGGCTTCTAGCTGTTAGCATCTATGTTTCTTTCCCCGCCCAGGGTTCTTCTTCTTCTTTTCTGACTCCCCCACACAGGTTGGAGCAGTGATTCTCAACTTGTGGGTCTTGACCCCTTTGGGGGTGGTCACATATCAGATGGTTACATTATGACTCATTACAGTAGAAAAATTACAGTTCTGAAGTAGCAATGAAATAGTTTTATGATTGGGGGTCACTACAACTTGAAAAACTGCATTTAAAGGGTCACGACATTAGGAAGGTTAAGAACCACTGGGCCAAAGGATGTAGTACTGAAATGACTTCTAAAAGCCCTCCAAACCCTTCTGTTTCCTATAGACATTCTGGCTCCTGCTTTGTGCTTGGTGCCCCGATCTAGATCAGTCCAGTTATGTACATAGATGACTTCTGTATCAGCTGCTTTGCCATCCCAACAACTTGCCTTCAAATCCTTCTTCAGGGAAGCCTGTGTAAGATATCTCCTTGACAGTGAGCAGAGAATTTGCATTATGGATGCTGGACTTAGATCTGTGTGCTTAATAAGATGCCATTTCTGAAACCCCACCCCCCACCCCAACGAGGAATTTTACTGTAAGACAAGATACCTCTAAGTAACCGAATCTAAAATTGGCCTTTTCTTAATCAACACAGGAGAGCCAAAGGCTAATTGTTTAGGAGTGGTTGTAGTCGACATACAGTTTTCCTTTACAGCAGGAATTCCAGATCTCGTATTTGCTATTCTTTTCACTTTAACTAGGGATTCGATTAAATGTATGTAGGCATAGTCTCAGACGTTTGGACGGCAACATCTCTTTAAGTGTATCTTGTTTTGAGATGGGCTGTCATGTATGTAGTCCAGGTTGGTCTGCAGCTTGCTCTCTGTGTGGGCAATGAGGATCTTGAATGCCTAACTCTCCTGCTTCTACCATCCCAGTGCTGGGATTACAGGCGTGCACCACCATGAAAAGCTAGGGTCTTTTTCATTTTCTTTTCCTCTTCCTTTTTCTTTTTCTTTTTCAATAACACATTGCCATATAGTTCAGGCAAGTCTAGAACGTTTGATCCTCCTGTAAGAAAACCAATAAGACTCTGTGTATGGTTGAGGTAAAACACTAACATCCAGTTAAAAGTTATTTAAAAGATACTTATGAGCCAGAGAGTTGGCTTAGCAGCTAAGAGCACTGTTTGCTGTTGCAGACAATCAGGGTCCTATTCCCAACACACGCACACACACACACACACACACACACACACACACACACGATAGCTCAAAGTCTGTATTTCCAGCCCTAAGGAATCTGATGCCCTCTTCTGAATTCCATGGGCACCAGACTCACACATACATGCAGGCAAAAATAAAATGATAAGGTAAACAAATATAAAAAATAAAACTAATAAATCAATAAGCAGTGTAGTTGCTGGGGAGACAGCTCCGTATGTAAGAGAGCTTGCTGAATAAGCATGGGCCCTGAGGTCAGAGAGCCTCTACATAAAAAGCCAGGTGTGGCTGTGCAGGCCTAGGACCCTGGTACTATGCAAGATGATGTGCATGATGCTCATTGTACTTACTTCCTATGGGAGCAAGATCCACTGGAGACTGCCCCCTGTTTGCTAAGGAACCCTGCACAGACTCTGGGTTAACACTTCTCAGTATTCATGGTCCACTAGAACTCAGGACGCACTGTGGCAAGGTACACACAAAGAGCTTTCAATTTGAATGGGGGAAAAGAAGATTGAGGATAGAAACCCTGATGCCGTCTGTCATTGAGGGAAGTCATGGCAGGAACTCAATGCACAAGCCTGAAGTAGGAACTGAAAGCAGAGACCACGGAGGAATGCTGTTTACTGGCTCGATTATGTATTTAACTTATATAGTCTAGGGCTACCTACGTAGGGAATGGTGCCACCCACAGTGACTACCACCACCATCACCCATGTCTTTTTACTTTCCACACCTCTCCGCCTGGCACTGTCACCTGACTTTATACCCACAGACAGATACACAGAATAATTGACTAAACTTTACTATAGGCCTTTCTGAGAAATGATAGAATAAAAAAATCAGCCAGATGTCTTCTCCCATCAGGCACACTCTGGAAATGCCAAGGAGCACGCTGTTTGTTCTTTCACCAGTAGAAAGAGTCATGGCTTTTGGAAATTGCATAGCAAGAAGCTGCATGTCTCTGGCCATTCTAGTCTATGTATTAGAGTATTTTTCCATCCCAAGGTGCTAATGGACTATCTCCCAAGCTTCCTTCTCTCAGGCTTTCGGGAAGCTTACAGCTAAAGCACCAACTCCACAGAGAGTCTTTCTGGTCATGATTTTTCCAGGCCTTTTGCGCTTCCCCATCCATTCCTGTTTGCTTGACATGGTGTGCCAGGCTGTGCTATGCCAGCCTGTGATGTGCCAGGCTGTGCTGTGCTGTGCCAGCCTGTGCTGTGGGACTTACTGAAGACAGGAATAAGCAGGAAGAAGGAACAAGGATTTCTAACTAACTACATTGCTAGCAAGGGCTGGTGGCCTTCCCGACCCACAGAGCCTATGGGATATCTAATAATGCCTTGAGCAGACAGAGCAAAGGTGAACGCAAGCAAGAGCCACAGTCATATCCTAGAGTCAAGGTCTTGCCTCACATGGTCCTTATG
This sequence comes from Mus caroli, assembly GCF_978045245.1. Classification (NCBI taxonomy): domain Eukaryota; kingdom Metazoa; phylum Chordata; class Mammalia; order Rodentia; family Muridae; genus Mus; species Mus caroli. The sequence goes on along the minus strand of NW_028227270.1, from coordinate 56,705,688 downwards.
TGGAAGATTATACAGATGATGAAATACAGCCACGGGCTTATAGAATTTTTGAATCGGAAAGAATTGTGGGTAAACCCAAATCCTCCTTTTATAGAAACTAGAAAAGCAAGCAACTTGCTTAAGGCAGAAACAAGGGGGAAAGCATCTCCCTCCTCTAGCCCAAAGCTTTTTCCACGATCCCACCCACAAAGCTGCAGCGCCTCATGCTTTGCCCGTGAAAAGGTTTTCATTGCAGGTCCTTGAAAATTGTGCGAAGAGGTTACGCCTGCGCATGTGTGGTTCTTTCCACCCCTACAGACATTCCGAACTCAACAAACTTGGGAGCTGGGTCCCTGAAGATCATTTTCCTCAAAGCCTTCCATGGTTGGTTTTAGTGCTCTGGCTTCCCTATGCTTTAGAGGATTCTAGGTGGAGGCAGAGGTGTCCACACAGTTCTGTCAGAAACAACAGGGCCTGAGAAGTTGGGGGCTTGTGGCTTAAAGTTGGGGATAAATAGCAGTGGCAGGTGAGATGGCCAAACAGGGAGCTCCAGAAAAACTGTCTGGTCTAAGAAGAGGCAGATAGGGATTGCAGATGTTTCCTAACATGTCTGGTTTCTGTCAACACCAGAGAGATCCTCAATGTTGCTTCTGAAACATTCCTAACACCCGGGGTGGCAGGGGACACTAAAAGGGAACATGAAGACCTTGCTTGCATAGGACGCTAGTAACTTTTCTTATTGACCTAACCAATCAGAGGACAAGAAGCCACTTAAGGCCGCAAGGGGATATTTTGGGCTTGCATTTCGAGGGGATCACAGTGGGAAAGACCTGGCCCCGGGAGTGAGAAGCAGCTTTCGACATAGCAAGCACAGTTAGAAAGAGAACAGACAGGGAACAGAGCTGGACTAAGACACCCCAGAGCTCACTTTAAGCATTTAAACACATCAGTGTGGGAGACATTCCCATTCGGTCCAGTGTCAGGCCAGTAACAGCTTCATCTTTTCATATCTGTGACGAAACCGTTTGTCTTTGGCAGTAGGGCCTCACCATCGAATATTGATGGGTGAATATGAGCTGTCTTAGCAGCCTGTATTATTCTGGGGGCGGGGGGGGGGGGAGTATTTGGGATCCCCTGACCCCTTGAAGATGGGTATCTCACATCCGACCCTGGACTTTTTGTTAGTCAACCTCCCAACTTCTGGAAGGGAGAATTGTCCCTCAGCGATGATAACTCCAATTAAACCTTATTTCAGGAAACATGAAATAGTCAGTTTCCATATGATTTTTTTTCGAACATTTTTTTTGTTTAGTTATTCCTTGCCTACACTCTCCTCTGTCCTCTTCTCCCACCTCCTTCTCACTTAAACCTTCCCACCCATCCCCTCCATCTGTGTTTGTCATCCTCTCTCCTCAATGTCCCCCTCCATGCAGTAGCCCTTTTCCAATTTCTTGTCCTCAACTGGTGCTCCAAGTTAAACACACAAATGTAAGGATTTGAAGGCGGGATCTATACTTGATAAAGAACACACAGTGTTTGTCTTTCTGGGTCTGTGTTCCATTGGTCAGTATAACTTCTCTAGTTCCATCCATCCACTTACTTGCAAATTTTATTATTTTATTTTTTTATGGCTCAATAAAATTGTATTGTATATAAGTACCACATTTTCATTACCCATTCATCGGTTGACAGCTAGGTTGGAGTAGTAAGGGGAAGGTAGTTAAGAGTAGATGTGATCTGAACAGATTATATTCATGTATAAAATTATCAAACAATATAGAACTTAAACAAAACAAAAAAAACACCAAACAAACAAACAAACAAACAAACCCAAGTACAAACATCAACTCGGTCTCTCTGTTTCTGTGTGTATGTGTGTGTGTCTGTGTGTCTGTGTGTCTGTGTGTCTGTGTGTCTGTGTGTCTGTGTCTGTGTGAGTAGTAGTAGTTTTAGGATTGAGGATCTTACCTTCTCACCTTAGGACACAAGTCATCCTAAGGAATGGGTGTATTTGTCAAGTTCTGGCTGAGTGGTTTTCAAAGGAGTCAGCTCAGAGCCCTAGGAAGCTCAGCCTCAGCCCCTGATGCCACCTTCTCTGTGTTTACAATCAGCCAAGCACAGAGGCCTCTGGAAAATAGGCTCCTTTGAGAAACTTGGGGTCTGTGAGCTGTGGGAAATGCAAGGAAATGCTGGCTCTGTGCGCCACACTTGCCTTTCTTTGCCAATAACACACTCAAGACCTTTGAGCAGAAGCTCCATTCTGCTGCATGTGAGCACTCAGTGAATCTCAGGCCCGTATCAGTATGGTGCCTAGTTTTCTGTCTTGGAAAGTAATGGTCTCTGGCACAGGACAGCTCACCAACAAGAATCCCAGTAATGGCCATGAGGTTACTCCTGTGAAAGCTGAGTGGTCGGATTTTGCAATGATGCATTTTCCCATGAGACATGAAGCTCTGGAAAATGGGATTGTGTATCACCATCACTTTGTCTCAGAATTGATCTAAACCCCAGAGCAGATGGGAGATGTTACAAGCATCCAGCTGTGATTTGTTCCTCTGTCTCCCAGCAGCAGTGCCTTGCTGGTACCAAAAGAGGGTGGGAGCAGGTGTGGGGAATGGAGTCTGAAGGACTTGTGCTGGTGATGCCCGAGTCTTTCTTGCTTTGAGCTTGTCAGTTGTTATTTCCCCAAGCCTGGCCCACTCTCTAAGGTGTCTTTTTACAAGTGTAGCTGCTGGGCTGGGGAGATGGCTCGGCTGGTAAAGGGTAAAGTACTAAGAACTTGGGCTAAGAGCCCCAGCTGGGTGTGGTGACACACACCTAGAATTCAGTCTCAGCACTGAGGTGGGAGGGTCCTTAGGGCTCTATTGACAACTAATTTTTCAATATTAGTGAGGTCAAGGCTCAGTGAGAAACTTGGCCTCAAAAATTAAGGTAGATGTTGGGTGTAGTGGCATATGCCTTTGATCCCAGTACTCAGAAAGCAGAGGTTGGTAGATTTCTGAGTTCAAGGCCTGTCTGGTCTATACAGTGAGTTCTAGAACAGACAGCGATATGTAGAGAGACCCTATCTAAAAAGAAAAAAAAAAAAAAAAGCAAATAAATAAACACTTGGCCCAGAGAGTGGCACTATTAGCAGTGTGGCCTTGTTGAGTAGGTGCAGCCTTGTTGGAGGAGGAAGTGTGTCACTGTGGGTGTGGGCTTTGAGACCCTCCTCCTAGCTGCCTGAAAACAGTCTGCTCCTGGTTTCCTTTGGAAAAATATATAGAACTCTCAGCTCCTTCAGCACCATGCCCACCTGGATGCTGCTGTGTCTCCTGCCATGGTGATAATAAACTGAAACTCGGAACCTGTAAGCCATTTCCAGTTAAATGCTCTTTAGACGAGTTGTATTGGTCATGGTGTCTGTTCACAGGAATAAAACCCAAACTAAGATGAGGGTTTAGAGAGATGGCTCAGCAGTAAAGAGTACTGGCTGCTCTTGCAAGGGACCCTGGTTTAGCTCCCAGCACATACATGGTGGCTTAAAACCACTATGACTCTAGTCCCAAGGTATCTAATGCCCTTTTGCTCTCTGTGGGAACTGCATGACTATGATACACAGACAGATGCAGGCAAAGCACTCATACATATAAAATAAAAATAAATAAACTTTAGGGGAAAGATAAAAGCTATGTAGAGATTGCCCTAGTTGGGTTTTTGTGCCAATTTGACACAAACTAAAACCATCAGAGAGGAAGGAGCCTCATGAAGAAAATGGCTCTATAAGACCAGGCTGCAGGCAAGCTTGTAGGGCATGTTCTTAATTAATTAGTGATCAAATGTGGGAGGGCCCAGCCCATTGTTGGTAATGCCATCCCTGATCTGAGAATCCTGGGTTCTACAAGAAAGCAGACTGAGCAAGCCATGATGAACAAGCTAGTAAGTTGCACCCCTCCATGGCCTCTGTACTGGTTACTGCCTCCCAGTTTCTGCTCTGACTTCCTGTCCTGACTTCCTTCAATGAAATATAGTGCTGTGGAGGTAGAAATAAATACTTTCCTCCCTGAGTTGCTTTGGTCACAGTGTTTCCTCGAAGCAATAGGAATCCTACCTAGTGTAGAGATGACAGTATACAGAGGAGTTGTGTTGGCTTTATGAAAATACTAGGCTGTTTTTGTAGAAGGCATTAATAGTCCTACATTTTGATATAAAGTATGCTAGAACCTCACAGATACTGAGGGGGCAAATGGATTGTTTTCACTCCAGTCTGAAGAGACATCGAGATTTAGAGGGAAGAGAACAGTGACTCTGTGGTGGTAGGGCCAGAGACAGTGTTGGAAATGGCCTCAAACACACACTGGTAACTCCTCTGCTGGCTGTGGCATCTACTGCCATCAAGCCTGATAGCCCCTCAGCTCTGCAGTACGCTGGGTCACACAGGAGGCTGGACACACAGCTCTTGCTTTCTATGAGTGATCTCCAGAACATCTCTTGTCTAAAAACAAAACCAAACTCGTACGCCTTCGTGACCCGCCAATGGAGGCATACATTTAGAAACTTATAACTTTTTTTACTTTCAGGTATAAATTTAATTTATGCTCCCCTTTCATTTTCCCTTGTCTTTGCTAACAGCGGGTTTTAAAGTTAACAGTGGATGCGTTCTCAGTCTCAGAGACTCCAGTAGATTAGAATGACAGAGTCAGATGTGAAGGGATCTGATTGTCGCCTCCTTGCTGGACAAACAGGTCTTCCTCAGAGATAACAACTGTAGATTTCTTGTGGTGATGCTCCAGGCTCTTTCTCTATACACCCAGGAATGTATATATGTATGTGGAATAAAGAGCTCCTTCATATGAATGGTCCCCCCTCTTTTTCTCCCACTGAATCTACTCACACACTACATTTTAGCTTTTACCTCACTGGTGAAAGCACGGGTTGGTCTCAGGGTGGGGGTGGGGGTGGGGGAATGCAAACTGAAGTTGACTTTTGTTTACAAAATATACTGTTATTACTGTTTGATGTAAAAAATCCCCCAGAGAACAAGAGGACTCATTTTGTATTGAGCTTTACTGTTCCTTTTCATACCCGTAGAGTCAGAGGCTCTGGCACTTTCTAGAATGTAGATCGTAGTCTGCTTTGTTTCTTTAAAATCAGCAGCTCACAAAGTACTGCCTCCCAGCTGAGAGAGGCCCAGCCTATTGTGCTCTAGGAAGAAGCCTGGGATGTTGTTACACTTGACTACCCAGTGGCACAAAGGTCTCTGAGCATTTCTTACATCTTTGCCCTCTTTGGCTCTTCAGAGGCTTGGCACAGATTCTCACACCTGTGCAAGCAAAGCTTATTAGTGGAGTGTGTTTATGTGTGGGTGTGTGCAATGTAATGTAATGTTTGCATGGTGTAGTATTGTTGGGATACACGTAAGGGGTGAGGCGTACGTATTGTACTACGACGTGGTGTGAGAGTAGTGGGATGAAGTAGCGTGTGGAGGGATTATGTTGCAGTATGCGGTGTGTGTGTGTGTGCGTGTGTGTAGTGTTTAGGGTGTTTTCATGTGATATATATATGATGTGTGTTATTATGTGTGTCAGTATGAATGTGTTTTGATGTAGCTTTGTATGTGATGTGTGCTGGGCTATGGTTTAGTGTATGTGATGTACTGTGTAGGCTATGTAGAGTCTCCAGCCTGCTCCTTGGTCCTTCCTGACCCACTCTCTTGAAAGCAGGGAGGTTAGTCTATCCAGAGATGAGGTGGTGAGGAAGGATTGCTTCCCAGCTCACCCCATTTCATGGCTCCTGTAACAGCTGTTCCAAGTGGGGAACAGACCATCAAGGAGGCACAGTTCCCTCTTCTCTGTAGACTGTGCAGGATGGTGGGCACCTGATGAAGTTTCAGCAAGAGGCTGCCCCCCATGGGAGAATTCACTATCTTGATGAATTTTGTGGAATATATTTGATTGACCTGCATTATTCTACTACCTTCAAAGACCTGTTTTCTAAAATCAGAGAGATCAGTTTTGATGATGTAACCACCCAATGTTTTTTGTTTGTTTTGTTTTGTTTTGTTTTTTTGAGACAGAGTCTCACTATATAGCTCTGGTTGATCTGAAACTCACTATGTAGACCAAGCTGTGTTGAACTCACAGAGATTCATCTGCCTCTGCCTCCTTAGAGCTGGGATGGAAGATATGCACCACTACACCTGGTCATTTTTTTTTTCTTAACTTGGTTTAGACTTACAATTTTCTCTTCCACAGGTACGTAGAATCTTCCATTAGAAAAACTTCTTTTTCTCTTCTATCCAGAGAGATGCCTTTGTCATCAGAGGCAAGATGTAGATATCTGATTTAAAGATGGATAGCATCTCAGATCCTTAGTGAGAGTGATGCAAGAAGAAAATCAATATATTTCTCCATTTGTGTGCACACCTACAAACACACGCACACACACATACAATAGCAAACACACATACACACGAATGTAAATAAAAAACAACTAACAGATTACTTTTTTGTTCTTGAATTTTTATATACCATATTTCATTTCTCTTGGATACTGACATTTAAGACACTGCCATTGTCGGTCAGTAGCCTCTGTCTGACATGTCTCCAGGGCTCAGAGGAACAAATAGCTGACTGAGGTTGTCTTAGTCAGGGTTTCTATTCCTGCACAAACATCATGACCAAGAAGCAAGTTGGGGAGGAAAGGGTTTATTCGGCTTACACTTCTATACTGCTGTTCATCACCAAAGGAAGTCAGGACTGGAACTCAAGCAGGTCAGAAAGCAGGAGCTGATGCAGAGGCCATGGAGGGATGTTCTTTACTGGCTTGCCTCCCCTGGCTTGCTCAGCCTACTCTCTTATAGAACCCAAGACTACCAGCCCAGAGATGGTCCCACCCACAAGGGGCCTTTCCCCCTTGATCACTAATTGAGAAAATGCCTTACAGTTGGATCTCATGGAGGCATTTCCTCAACTGAAGCTCCTTTCTCTGTGATAACTCCAGCTGTGTCAAGTTGACACAAAACTAGCCAGTACAGAGGTTATCACCAGCAAGTTTTTAGGATTAAAAAAAAATGCATAAAGTTCTACTTATGTTGTGAAGAAATCCAAACTTTAATTCTGTTTCCCTTTGAGGTTGATAAAAAACAAGAGGCTAAGAATAGACTCAAGAAATTAGACAATGATAACAAGAGGGTACACGGGGCTTTGGGGAGGCCCATTTACTGACTGAATATTGCATTGGAGGAGCCCTGCTCTGTCTTCAGGGCATCCTGGAAAGAATCATGGCTGCCTCTCCTTGAAGCTCAGCACAGGAAGCCATCAATGCTGGGAACCGATAGGTAATACCCATTTCAGGCGCCTGCTGCCTGGCCAGGGCCTGAGTGGGGCACTTTTCTCCCGCCTAGCCAAGGAGCTGAGTGGGGCACTTTTTTCCAGAGCCCTGCATTTTTTGAGGATGGAGTGAATGTTTATGTTTTCATGAGGCCATGTGAAAAGAATGTGGATATTAGGAGAGAGCCCTATTTGTCCAAATGACAATTGCTAGATCCACTACGGGCAGCCATGTCCTCTCTTCCACGGAGTCAGAGTCAGGAAAGGCAGAGAAAGGGACAGTGTCTGGTGTCGAGGATCTATGCTCAGATTCCTTCCAGATGAGTTTCCTGCCACTTTTTGCTTATAATTTTTCACTAGTGACTTAACTTCTTTGGTTACCAAATATTTCAAAGCGGTTGGTTTCATGGTGTCTATGAGGTGATGAGCCCAGTGTCTTGCATGGATGAACTGTGCGGGGAGAAGGTGTGAATAAAATAATAAAGAGTGCACAAATATGTATAACTCGTTTGAATCAATATTCATGCCTGGTTACAGCATGGGGCCGTCTCAGATGTTGTCACACCAGGCCTGGCTGGCCCCTGCAGACATCCCCTGCAGTAATTTCCTCAGGAAGTGAGCTCACCTCCCTTCATGGAAGAGTGTTCTAAAATGCTGGTGTTTCGCTCAGACTCACTCTGAAAGGTGGGGATCCACTCCAGCCTTTCAGTCGCTCCTGCCTGTTTGTGCCTTTGAATTTGCAGTCGGGAGTGTGGTGCCTGCAGTTTCCAGGGACTACAGGGTGAAGAGGAAGATCAAGGAAGGGAGGAAAAGTAGCCTGGGGCTTAGTCAACTTCTGAGGTTTCTCTGGGTTGGTGTGACTGAGGGGAGACATTTGGTAGATGGAAACACCGGAATGTCTTGGCTTTGATAATGTGAAAGTGTCAAGTTCAGTTACCCCAGATCTCCATGCTGGTGGACCAATGTTTCCTTGTAAGGCTAACAACCTTGCTAGAGTTCTGCTTCTGGGCTTCACTTTGGCCTTGGGCTATTGACTTAATCTCTCTGCAATCTTTGCAATCAAAGCCTCCAAACCAAGGATGACAGACAATTGGGCCTTCTCTTCTGCATGCTCAGAAGAGGCCCTGGTTCATGGACAAACACAGGTGAAATGACCAGAGACTATAAGCTGAATGCCTTCGTACGTGTGTGTGTGTGTGTGTGTTTATGAAACAAGATAACTTTCTGGAGTCTATTCTCTCCAGCAGTGTGGGTCCTGGGGACTAGAACCCAGATCGTCAAGCTTAGCAGCAAATACCCACTGAGCCATCTTACCAACCCATCTGCCTTACATTTTTCAGATAGGCCTTACACTGAGCTTGAAGCTTATTTATTAATTCAGCTAGAGTAGCTGGCCTGTATACCCCAGGGATTCTCTACCTTCCCAGGACTAGGATTAGAGATGTACTCCTCTGTGCCTGGTGTTTTATGTGGGTTCTGGGGATCGGATTCAAATCCTCACACTTGTACAGCAAGCACTTTACGGAGCCACCTTTTGTGCAAATTACTCAGAGCAGGAGAAGAGAGCCTAGGTCCTCACAGGCAACTGCTTCAGAAGTGTGACCAAGCTGTTCATTGTCCTCTGCCCTGGCTGTGCCTTCCCTTTTATATAGCCTTTGACTATGCACAGGGGATGGGTTCCAAGGATCCTTGTGGATGTGACAATCTAATGCTCCTTCTATAAAGAGGAGCACCTGTGTGTCTTACCCTGCTCCTGTAAGACTGGAATCACCTCTATGTGACTTGAAATTCTTAATCCAATGTCAATGCCATATAGATGATTGTTTAATGTATTGCCAAGGGAATAATGGGGGAGAAAAGTCTGGATACATTGAGGACAGACATATTTCTTCTGAATATTTTCTATTGGTGTTTGACAGACTGAATCCACGGACGGAGAACCCCATAAACTGAGTTATGCATATCTTCAATCCCAGCATTTGGAGGGAGAGGCAAACCAGCTCTCTATGAGTTTAAGGCCAGGCTGCTCTACATAACAAACTCCAGGCCAACCATGGCTGCACAGAGAGACCCTATCCCAAAACCAACCAACCAACAAACAAACAGAACAAAGCCCCCCTCCAACCAACCCCCAAAACTGGTGAGTATGGAGGGTTGTTGCTTTCTCCACATTCACTCAAAGGGAGTATGGATAAATTCTTCCTTGGCGTGTCAAAAACTCTGGCCTGGGATAGACATCTGGTGACGTGTCCGTCACAGACTCCCCAAGACACCTCCTTCCACTGTTCAATTATTGTCTCATCTGGTTTCTCTCTCCTACCTTTACCCCCACCCCACCCCCACCTCCATCACTAGTGGATATGTGTGTGGAATCTATTTCTTTTAGCGTTGAGGATTTCTTGGCATTATTGACATTTTGGCCTGGGTAATCCTTTGTTGTTCATGAGGGGGCTGTCCTGTGCATTGTAGTCTATTTGGCAGCATGCCTGGCCTCTGCCCACTAGATGTGACTAGCATGTTTAGTCCCGGCCATGACAAGCAGAATTGTCCCTAGACACAGTAAGTATGCAGAGACTTTGGGAAAGTATCCCTCATTGGAACCCTCCATCCTAATACTGCTCTTGCACACTGCTCTTATAATTCAATTTATTTACTTTAAATGAAAACTTTTGGTGTTTTTGCTGGGCGTGGTGATGTGAGCCTTTATTCCTAAGCACTCAGGAAGGAGGCAGAGGCAGGTGGATCTCTGTGAGTCAAGGTAAAGCCTGGTCTACAGAGTGGGTTACTAGACAGACAGGCCTGTGGAGTGAGACCCTATCTTGAAAGAAGAAAAAGCAAAAAACAAAGAAGACTAAAAGGTTTTTGTTTTTTGTTTTTTTTTTTTTTGGTTTTTCGAGACAGGGTTTCTCTGTATAGCCCTGGCTGTCCTGGAACTCACTTTGTAGACCAGGCTGGCCTCGAACTCAGAAATCCACCTGCCTCTGCCTCCCGAGTGCTGGGATTAAAGTCGTGCGCCACCACGCCCGGCGGAAAGTTTTTATTTTTACTTACGTGTCTGCATGTGTGTGTCCATGCCTCGTGTGTGAGGATGCTCATGGAGGTCAGAAGAGGAGACAACTGAGTTAGATTTATGGACAGCTGTGAGCTGTCTGACATGGATGCCGGGAACCGAACTCAAGTCTTCTGCATGGTTCGTAAGCACTTTTAGCCATGAAGTTGTCTCTCTGTCCACCCCCACAGCTCTTTTGAAATATACTTTTAAAGAATTACATTTATGTATTTGAGGGGATATGTGGTACAGCATTTGTGGTACATCTGTCACTTAGTGTGCATGTGTGTATGTGAGTGTGAGTTCATGAGTGTCACAGAGAGCCTATGCAGGTCAGAGGACAACCTCCGGCAGCTAGTTCTTACTTTCCACTCAGTTGACATTTGGTCTCTCTTGTTTTCTGGTGACTGTGCATTACAGACTAGCTGGTCCAAAATCTTCCTGCATTTCCCCCTCTCTTTTCTCCTCCCACCTGACTCCACACTTGTCTGGAAATGAGTCAGGATGGATGAAATACAGACAGCTGTGAGCCGTTTGAAGTCGGGAGGAAGAACTGGATGAGAAGATTGGATGGCACCTGAAAATTCACGTGAGGCTGCAATCTTCCCTGAAGCTTGTCTTCAGTCTTTGTGTTAGAGCCTCTGATGGGGAGCCATAGATTGTCCTGGGGATGGTGGCATGCAGCTGATATGGAAACCCACAGAAGATACTCCCATGGTGGAAATGTGGAGTTCTGGCTTGCAACTTTTCAGGGTTTAGTTGTTCTGACCCTCTTTCTTGTCTTTATCTCCTCACTGTGTGACTGATAACTTGAGAACTGTCTTAAGTACAGATGGCATAGGTTCAGCTAGGAGAGGCTAGGCTGGGGCTTGTAACAGTGGTGTGGGCAGTACAGCCTTGACAGAGATCGCATCCACGGGTTCTTTTTCTTCCTGTAGAAATTGTTCAGTTGGGGACCAAGATCAAAGCGCTGGAGAGAATGTTCCACCTAGGAGAAGCATCCCTCCTCCATGATACCCAGCTGGTGGCTCCTGAGGTGCAGTGGCAGCTTAGGGAGATGGAATACATGGGTTCTGGAGTGGACCTTTAAGGCTGTGTTGGTGTCTTAGCTGATCTCACTACCCTTCTCTGCCTCCTGGTTGCTGTGAGGTGAGCCACCTTCTCCATACACTTCCACAGCTCCATGACACCTGTCTCTTCTTAGGCTATGGGCTGAAACCTTTGAACTCATGACTCAAAGCAATCTTCTAAGCTTTATGAGGTATTCTGTCATAGTGTCAGACAGCTAACACAGAAGCAGCACACACACAAACGACCGTCCTGAGGGAAGAATGAAAAGCCACTAGACACCCCAAGCCACGAGGTACGAGAAAATAAAAGCCAGGACTCGGGAGCTGACATAGTGAAGTACAACATGCTGCCCTCTTATCCTACTTTCTGTGGTTAAGGTTAGCTGTCTGCAGTCTGAAAACGTTAGATGGAAAACTCCAGAAGTGAATATTTGACACTTTAAACTGAATGTCATTCTAACGAGCATGATAAAATACCTTGTTCTCCACACCCCATAGTTGCAACCTTTTACAGGTTGCTTGTGAACCGTCACCACGTTAGACGCCATTCCTGTGTGTCTATAGGCATACTTACTGACTGTTGCTTCAGGAATCTATTGGGGATATGAGAAAGTGTCCCCCGAGAATGAGATGGATACCTCAGCTTTGAGCAGTCCTCCTGAAACCGTTAGCAAGGATGGTTAGTACAGATTAGTCTGAGCCATTTATAATTACACTATCCAGTACTGATGACAGCTGGCTACTGAGCACTTGAAATGTAATTATTCAACACTGTGGTGTGTGTTAAGTGTGAAACACACACTGGATTTGGAAGAAAATAAGAGTATAAATATTTCATTTCTAGGTTTTGAGATTTCTTATCTGTTGCAATAATACTTTAGACATATTAGCTTAAGTACAAATCTTTAACTAAAACTAATTTTACCTGCCTCCTTTTACTTTTTAATCTACCCATGGGGGGGGGACCAGTTTTATTGAGATATAACTAACAAATAAATATCAAATAGAGTCAAAGTGGGCAGCTAGAAAATTTAACACCACAGGAGACTCCCTGTGTTGCCTTCTTCAATCTCCATTTTTCTTTTTGTTTTATTTTAATTTTTTTTTGTGGTGCTGGGGGTTGAACTCAGAGCCTTGTGCATAGTGAACAAGAGTCCAACTTCTGAGCTGCATATTTTTCTGTGAGGAGCACTGGTACAGACCATGCATCCTCAAAGGGAGACTGTACTGATCTCCTGGGGGCAGAAGCGTGATTCTTGAAGGTTGGGTGACATAACTATAATTTATGCATAGTTTCGTCATAGTCTATGATTTATGATGTAGCTATGGTCTTAACATTCATAGAGCAAAAGTTAGGGGGAAATGTTTTTAAAAGTCCCTTGTATGGATAATAATGAAAGTTAGAGAGAAACTGTCTAGAAGCATGTGATCCCAGAGCCACTGCTCGTGGCTGCCCGCCTCCACACGTGTGTTTAGCATAGTATTACTAGAAACATCTTAATCATCTTGAGCAAATGGGGGAAGAATTGAGTTATGCTGAGTTTATAATAAATAAATCAAACTGCCTCCAAGGTGTCCTGTAAAGTTTCTAGATCAGCATGAAGGAGAACAGGAGTGCCAAGGGCTCGCTGAAGGTCATGTTCCCACTGACTTTGGTGCTTTCATTTTGAGGTGACAGCATAATTATCTGTCACAGCGTCTAGGTGAGCAGGGCCACTGAACCTTACTAATTCTGCTGCCTTGTACACAGTAGACCTGTCTATTCGTGCTAGGCTTCTACGGCACTCTTACCCACCTTGCATAGTGATGCCAATGACCTCTTCCTCTTCTCCACATGGGCAGATCTGTGATCAGGCAGGGGGACATGCCAGCTCTGTGGTTGATAAAAGGAGATTAGAGGTCATGATGTGCTGGGCCATGAGACTAGAGGTCATTCGTTACATGCTATCCCAGAATGAAGCTTAGCCATCTGCCCTCAGAACTCTGTAGCTAAGTCAGTAAGCTAAGAAAAGGGCTTTGAGAATTGTGGGCCACCATGGGGCTCCATGGGTTGAATCAAAGGATGCTCCTCCGTGGGAAATGGAGGGAGAAGTGAGTACAAACCCACAAAGATGTGGTTTGATGCTCATGTTTTGTTGTTGCTGTTGGTGGTGGTTTGTTTGTTTGCTTGCTTGATTGATTTGTGGAATATAATGAACAGGACTAAGGTAACTTGGACAGTTTCTTAAAGATTGCTCTTGTACAGCGTATAAATAGTGTGAGCTGTTGGCATTGAGGTCTATGAGACTTTAAGTCATTGACTTTGAGCCTATGGGGGAACCTTTGTTTACTTGTGGCAGGTTAATCTAAGTTAATGAGTGCTCTATGTTTATGCCCTTCCAGCCTGGCCCTATTCAAACACATTTTAGTGAGTCCTAATCAAAGGTTTATTCACTGTTTTAGTGGGAGAACTAACTGGTGACTAGCAGGTGAAAAACTGGCTTCTGTAGTTAACCAAGAAAATGCTAAATTAGTCTAGATACAACATTGATTGATGGCCTATAGGGTCACAAAGCCATAACTTCTAATCATCTTCTCTCCCGGATAAGGAACTTGCTTTTCAAATTTCCACGTCTACAGTTTAAATCTCACCTTACACAATCTAGGTGCTGATACAAATCAGAGATTGAGGAAGCTAGGTAGTGACGAGCTCTTAAAGAATGCTCTCACACAGCGTGTAAAGGGTGTGACCTGTATTTCCAAGTGCACCTCATGAATAGTAGTGTAAATCAGAATTCTATCACTGGGGCAAACGCTTGAGATAAAAGGCAGCTTAAAAGGCAGAAAGGTTTATTCTTGGCTATGGTTTATAGGTCTCAGTCCATGGTCTTGTTGTTTGTCCTGTGATGATGATATATACTTGGCAGTGGGGGTGAGGATGGTGGAGACACCCAGGAAGGAACCAACATCCCAATATTCCCTTCAAGGATATGCCTTGAGTGGCTTAAGTTTTTCCCTTTATATCCATCACCTTCTAAGAGCACCTGGCTCACCTTTAACACAGCCCCACAGGATGTAAGTAGGTCCTTATAGCAAAAATAGGAAGTCTTCAGTTCTAAATCCTAGTTACACTTTATGAGAGATTTTAAAAAATCTCTTAAATTGCCCCTTAAGGTAAAGTTTCCTATCACATCCAAATACCTTGGCTTAATTTCTGTTTTCTTCTACTAATTATTTTCTGCCATTCCAAGCAAGTGAGTAACAGAAGATTCAAAATCAGACCACACTTGACAGTGACAACACAGGACAACTCTTAACTGTGACACTGTCTTGTCTTGAACCACATTTGAACCTTCGGGTACATGAACTCTGCTGTCGGCTGGCAAACCATAGCTTCCTGGTTTTTAGACTCAAGAGAGGCGCCTTGGACTTCAAATGGCTATTACAAAACAACATTTTGATGAGTTAAGTGTAAATGAATCAGAAGCATGTGGACTTAATTAGCCTCAAACACAGCCATTTCAAAATGTAGGAGTGAAAAAAAAAATCTTGTTTCAGAGGTTTCCCAATGAATCCAAAAGGGTGGGAACAAGGAGGGGGTCCATCTACCAAGCATTCAGGTTGCTCCCTTTATGTATCTTATCGGGACTAGGGAACTGTGGGAAACTCCTTCCACAGCCATTGACAGAGCTTCAGTGTTGTGGTTGCCAGCCCATTTGTGGCCTACATTTAATTAAACCAGGCCTACGCATGGCTGGAGAGAACGCAGCTTCCATGTTTTTGAAGATGGGCCAGGGTGCAGTCCACATGGGACCATGTGTGTGGTCTTCTTTTACAGTTAAAATAACCCCATATTATTCTTCTCATGCCCTATGAGTTTTTCCATGTTACTCCTCATCCTGGCCACAGAGACAGATGAGGGCTGAACACAGCTTGCTCTTGTTGCCTCTTCTGGGTGGAACTGAGCAGTGTCCAGCAGAGTCCAGGAATACATATGCCTCTCCACTTCACAGTTGAACCACCCTTTTTCTCCAGTGAGAATGGTGTTAAAAGCTCAAGGGTCAAAAATCAGGCTTCCAGTTGAATGAAAGGAAGGCCTACTAAAGAATAGGACAGTTTTCAAGAAGAAATTAACAGGGCTCACTCCTTGAAAGTCACAATGGAAACATGGAACAATTACTTTCATAGCTTTCAAGAAGTCATGGGTCAGGTTTTCTTATGCAGTTGAGATTGCCCAAATTTGTTGCAGAAAGGACAGATACTTGCACACAGTTGCTGAGTGATGGCCTCCTCCTCTATCTTTTCAACATCTTTACAAACTGGTAGAATTGTTCCCATTTCACATTTGAAAGAAACTGCCCCGTTGGAGGCTGAGATCTGCTCAGATTCTTTGGGTCAGGAATGGTAGAGTTGGGAAGGAATCCAGACTTCTAAATTCCATGGTTAGGAAAATTTCTAGTATTCCCTGTCCACCAAGGTGGAATAAAGTAATTAAAAGTGAATTGAGTTAAGATTACGGATTTTATTAACTGGTCCAACATGACTTTCATCAGGTGGGACAGGGAATGCTCTGGGTCTCCAGATGCTGGTCGTTGTTTGATTATCCTGGTTCATGCCTCTTGTCTGCACATAATTATTAACAGCATCCCATTTCCCTCTCCAAAGTGTCCTGGTTTGCATGATAAATTGCATGGGCACTCAACTCTGAATCTAACCTACAAGGGTCAGATCTTAATGGTTTTATTTGGCTAAATCAGTGAACCTTTCCATTCCAGGGGTTTTCTATGTTTTTCCAGTCAGAGTTTTTGTGAGTCGATGACGAATAGTTGTGTGTGCACATTCTGCTTGTTTTGTTTTCAGATCTTGATGTAAGAACGTAAGGTAGACTCAGGCATTAGTTAGGCATTGGTGCCTGGCCAATGTGAAATTCTTTACCATCTATTTCTGCCCAGAAAGCCCATAAATTGTGTCTTACTCTGAGGTATAATACTGTGAATCACCTCACACAGCCCATTGCAATCCAGCTCATGGGCAGGCAAACTGGTCTTTGATCCCTTTCCACTTCCTCCTCCTCTTCCTTCTCATCCTCTTCTTTCCCCTTTCCATCTCCTCCCCCTCCCTTTCCCTTCCTCCCCCTCTTCTTCCCTCTTCTCCTCTCTCTCCTCCTCTTTCTCCTCCACCTCCTCTTCCTTCTCCTTTCCCTCCCCCCCCTCCCTACTCCTTCTCTTCCTCTTTTTTCCTCACCGGGGATCACCTCTTCTCTCAGGGATTGTCATTCTCATGATGACAATGTCTCTGGACTGTCCCTTGGGTTCCCATAGTCCCTTGTATCAGCCCTCATTACACTCCACAGCTCCACTGACTCACTAAACTTCATCTGGATTCATGTTCTCTTCACTTTATTGTCCTCCCAGGAGCTCTATACAACCAAACAGATACCCTAGTTTCCACCAACCATCTGAATCCTTGTTTCAAGGAGACTGGCACTTCTTTTATCCTGGTCACCAAACTCACAGTGAGTGAGGAACCGAGAGAAGGTGTCAACAGTGAGAAGGTACTGAGGGTACCTTGTTGGCTGAGAGGAATTACCTTGAAGTGTCTCCCATAGAGAGCTTGCTTGCTGTAGACTGCCTGCTTTTGTGAAGGGGCTTGATTGCATTCACATGAGAATGAAGAGTCTTATGGAGTTATGAAGATAAGAAACACAAGAGAATTCCAAGGGAGACTCAGAGCAGGCGCAGCCTAGCCACTTCTTCCGAAGTTCCTTCCAGTGTCCATCCTTCTACCACACTGGCTAATTCTTGATGCCATGGCTCTTCAGCCATCTCTTTGACTCCTTCTGCTTTTTCACACTGACTGTTTTGGGTTGTAAGCAACAGAAACCAACTCTGGTTGATATACCCAGGAAAAAAATATTTTTGGAGAAAGTGGGTGCAGGAGCTGTTTCAAAAGCTGACTTTGAGAAAAGATTTGATCACGAACTATTGATTTGAGAGGAGCTTTTAGGAAGAACAGGTAAAAGATTGGTGGTGTCAGGGAGGTCAAGGCAATTCCCCAGGACAGGAGAATTGCCTCCAGTCCCTCTGGAGACTCTGCCTCTCAGCTAATCTTAGTTAGGGATTCTATTGCTGTGAAAAGACACTGTGGCCATGGCAACTCTTATAAGGAAACATTTAATTGGGGCTGGCTTACAGTTCAGAGGTTTAGTCCATTATCTTCACGGTGGAGAAACATGGCAGCATGCAGGCAGACATGGTGTTGGAGAGGCAGCCAAGAGCTCTAAATTGAGATTCACAGGCAGCAGGAAGAGAGTGTGACACTGGGCCGGGCTTGAGCATTTGAAACCTCAGTGCTCACTTCCCACTCCCCACCCCCACCCCCAGTGATACACTTCCTCCAACCAGGCCAACCTATTCTAACAAGGCCACAGGACCATTTTCATTCAAACCACCCCATAACCCAAAAGAGTAGGTGTAAGGCTGACATTTATTTTCAATTTCAGTCTTAGTCACTGTTTTATTGTTGGGATGATACATCATGACCAAGCCAATTCGTATAAAAGAAAGCATTTAACTGGGGGCTTGAACCCTAGAGAACGTAGCTTCAGCATCTGTCTGAGGGGCTGTGATTTAAAAACTGCCTCTGAAGGCCACAGGCAATCCTGTGACTCTCCAGAACCACAAGAGACCAAAATGAAAATGTTGTTTTTATTCTGGTGAGTTTTAAAGTGGTGTCCTGATACCTGGGAACCCTGTGAGGGAGCTGTGAAGACTGTGTGTAGGCAGGACACACACAGCATTGCTGCAGCATAGTTCATGTAGGGTGAGAGATGATAGGTAGACTCAGATGAGGCCCCTCCCCTAAAAGAATCAAGAGATGAGGAAAGGGAACACTTAATTTCAGGGCCTTAATTTCAATGGCTCTCTGTCTTTCCGGGGATGGAGTCCTGTTATCCTAGCACAGGTGAGAGGAGTTTGAGCAGAGATGATAGTCTATTTAACATTTTGATTGATGGTAATACCAAGATCGCATACAACTGGGAAGCATAACAGAGAAAGAAATAAGGCAAGAAAAGAGGCAATGGCTACTGAGAAGATAAACCAAGAAATAATCACTGCTTATCAAAGTCCACCCCACAACAGTTCCTCCATTTTACCTTGCTGAATGCCTCCATCGTCAACCATTAATTCAAAATCTTAGGATAAGAATTTGATTAACCCAGGTCACCGTTTCAAGTCAGGCACACTGGGCTGTGGGTTGGCAACAGTCAGCTTTCTACCCCTTGGCCCAGAGTAGTTTTAACTCCCCAGCGATTTGATCAGGTTTGTGTCTCCAGTAGATCTAAAGAATCTTCAGGGCAAGAGATACAGGGTTGGCATTTACAAAGTGTGCTGAGAGTTGGAAGGAGTACCAGTGAAAGCCATCACACAGTGACTGTTCTGCCTCTGCATAGAGGGATCTGGTGCTCCTTACTGAAAGTTGAGTACTCTCCTCCAAGATGCCCCCAACTGGCATCTCAGTATCCTAGTCCCCTTGCCCTATGAGTGGGATGAATCTGAGGCCGTGTTCCACAGTATCCTTCTGAGGCCCTAGAGGAATCAGGTTCAAGTGACTACAATTGTAACTTGCTGGCTTTATCTTACTGTTCTCCCATGCTTGCCTCTCTTTCTCAATAACTTACTTACACTTCAATTCTAGTCTCAGGGTTGGTCTCTGGAGGAACCTGTTAGTCCTGAGGTTTTTAGGGAGAAAAGCTACTTCAACTGTATTGGGCCAAATTTAAAGCAAGCTTTATTAAATACTGACCAAGAGGTAGACTTTGATCAGGACTGCTCCCTGGAATTTCCCAGATGAAATGGCCACAAGACAAGTGCTTCAGGGGTTTATAAAGACAAATCTATGTGCTTTCCCATGAGGTTTTGTGATTTTCCAAGAACTACAACTCCCAGCATTCTAGGAAGTTACCTGGTCCTTGGTCAGGTGGGGTTTACAGGTTAATTTTAGGCATTATAAACCCAAACTGTAAAAGAAAGGAAGGTTTCTCCATCTATAACCAGAAAGAACAGACTCCAAGTATTGGCTGACCTTGCCCTGCCTCCTGAACCTTAGGAAGACTTTCTTACAACATCTACACCTGATACTGTAACCTTGTAGCCCTCAGGGCACTGTAGCCTTGTAGCCCTCAGGGCACTGTAGCCTTGTAACCCAAGGGCAGTTCTTCCCAAATAGATCTCTGCAGCTGATCATTATCCAGGCTCTTTGTCAAGAGTTTGACTATAGCTTTTCCACCTTGACTTGAGAAAGGACCAGCAAGATGCCATTTCATTGTTCCCTTGCCTGAAATTTCATGTGATTTTTGCATATAATACAAAAGAAATGTTCTTTTTAAGAAAAGAAGGGGGAAGAAAGGGGGGGGTAATCTATGTTTATCCTTGGAAGGATTTTCTAGTAGTTCCCCATACATCTTAACTTGGCCTGTAATGAGAAATACGATTACCACATATGGCACATATGAGATGGTTTAGTTGATAAAGGGGACTGCTACCGTGTTTGGAGCTGAGTTCCATTCTTAGACCCTCCGTGGTGGTAGGATTTGTGTAATATGTCCTCTGATTTCCACATTGGTGCTGTGACATGCATTTGAGTGCTCGTACACACACACACACACACACACACACACACACACACAGTTTTTAAAAAATCACCAGGTGTGATGGTTAAGTTTCATACGTCAGTTTGGCTGGGTTAAGGACGATTAGATACACGATAAGACATTCCTGGGAGTGTCTGTGAGGGTGTTTGGGGAAGAGAGTCAAATTAGTAGAATGGTTAGGGGAGATCTGTGCTCATTATTGTGGGCACATAGTATCCAATTCAAAGAAGCTCTGGATAGAACAAAAGACCTCAGTAGTTAAAGTGCTTGCCACACAAGCATGAAGACCCGAGGTTCAGCTCGATAGCATTCATATAAAACCTGGCTATGGCTGAGAGCATCTGGACCCCTGAAGCTAGGGAGAGTATGTAGTATGTGGAGACAGGTAGATCCTTTGAGCTATCTGTCTAGCCAATCTACCCAAATTGGTTAGCATCAGGTTCAGTAAAGAAGTAAGGTGGTAAGGGACTCAGGAAGACATCCAGTGTCAATCTCTGGATCCATATACATGCACACATGTGTGCCCACATGTATTTATGCATACACATGAACACTTACATGTATATACACATACAGAAAATAGGGGAAGCTTACTTTTCTATTTTTATGCTTTCCAACTGTAAAGTTCCTGGTTTAGGGTCTTGAAACTCCTGGGTTTATGCCAGTAGCCCCTGCTTCTCTCACTTTGGGTTCAGACTGAATATCACAACATTGGCTTTCAGGAGTCTCCAGCTTGCAAACAGCGCATGGTGGAACTTCATGACCATAAATAAGCAAGTTAGTTTCTACAAAACATCTCCTTTATAAACCTGACTTTATTTTTTTTTAATTTTTAAAAAAGATGTATTTATTATTACACATAAGTACACTGTAGCTGGCTTCAGATACACCAGAAGAGGGCATCAGATCTCATTATGTATTGGTTGTAAGCCACCATGTGGTTGCTGGGATTTGAACTCAGGACCTCCGGAAGAGAGGTCAGTGCTCTTAACCACTGAGCCATCTCTCCAGCCCTAAACCTGACTTTATTAATATCCTGCTGGCTTTGCTGCTCTGGTGAACCCTGATTAAGACACCAGGTAACTTGAAATCTTGGTCTTTCCCAGGCTACTTACTACTCAAGGTGATGCTAGACAGGATTTCTCAAGTTCCAGAAGCTGAGTTTCTCAACTGGACCCTGGCTCTGAAGAGTAGCACCAGGGCATTTGGTTCTTTGTTGCTGGCATTGCTTTTCAGAGCTCAATCTCAACTCATTATCATGCATACGTGTTTGACATATAAAAAGAAATGAGTTTTCATATTCTGTTTTTTTGGGGGGGACTGCGGTCCTCTTTGGAAGACATTTGGGAGAAAAGAGAGATAAAAAGAAAAAAATTTAGTGACCCAGGGATGCACGTCACACATCAGCCTTCCTGGAGGACGGTATTCCCATCCCTAAAACATGCTCAAAGAGAGTTAGTCCATTTGATGCTATTCCTTTAGAGAAGTGTCAAAGACCCCTGCTCTCACACTGAAAGCAGAGCACCTAGGATATTTATTCAGTGTGTGTTGGAAACGGAATTCAGTAAGCTGAGTTTGGGAGATGATGGAAAGTGGCTGTAGAGGGGTCAGGTATTAAACCGGCACTCTGGTACTTGTTACTTTGAAACAAATGCATTAAGGGGCTGGTTACATTTCTACTAATGCTTGTCCAGGTGCAAGAAGCCCTGGATTCCATCCTCAGCACCATGTGAACTGAGCCTGGTGGCAGGATCAGAAGTTCAATTGTTCTTGGTTATGTAGACAGTTCCAGGCCAGCCTGGGATATGTGAGACCCTGTCTCAAACAAAACAAAAGGAAAAATTATGTAGATAATATGTTTAACTGAAGCCACGAAGCCCTCATATTGGTTCAGGAAGCTAATGAAATTTAATTTTATATTATCCTGGCAAAGGTAGTATTGTGTCTCCATATCTAATTCCTTCCTGTATTTCATTTAAACTTAATACACCTTTGACACAAAGGATAAAGATATTAGAGAGGGTGTGAGCAGCAGAAAATTCAATAAACTTTATTTCTTTAGCAGACAGGCAAATTTACAAGCCAAACTCTTCAATAGACACTTTGTAGCAACATCTGTGTTTAAAGATGCAGCCAGTGACAGCACTCCTTCCACAGTCTGTGCAATACTGAGCGCCCAAGGTGTGCTTGCGAAGTCGTCTTTCTAATGGCGATTAGATTTATGGTCTTTGCCTTCATGCTAGGAGAGATTAGTAAGACCAAGGCTGTTTAGTTTGGCAAAGACCAGAGAGAACGGAGGACGTGATAGGTACATTATAGAAAATGATAAATGAAGAAAAGGCAGACTGGGGGGGCCCTGTATGTACTATGGCAAAGACACTCAGCAAACTCTAGTCGCTATCCACTGAGGCTGTTGACTAACTCAGAGGTTTGAGGCTGCCGCGCGCGGGAAGCCAGACCTCAGGGGAAAGAAGCTGTGTTGATGGGGAATGTCTGGGTGGATGTATTTATACGAAATAGCACCTATGGTTACATTAGCAGGATCGGTTTACCGGGACCATCCATCCTACTTTAGGCCACGGTGACAAGTCTGGCTGTGCTTCCTGTTTCCCGGGGTAGGGTGTGTGTGGTGGGGGGGAGGGGGCCCAGACGTTTTGGCACCAGTCCCCTCCCTCTATAGGGTGTCTGGGTTTCCAGCAGCCTCTTTCTCCTAAGGGAGGAACATCTAGCATCCGATGAATGGACATGGATTCTGGGGGTTGTTGGGCAGGACGTGGCCAGCAGGCCAGCACAAGGCCTGTCCTCAGAAGTTTAGTAAAGGCCAGTAGTAAAGGGGGTTCCCAGACTGCGCACCTCCTGTAGAAGGGAGTGGAAACTAGTTTGATTTGTCCCTGGGTGCTTTGTGTATCTCTGGCCCCAGAGAGAATTCTGCAATACTACAGCATATAAGTCATACAGCATATAAATGGCATATTTTTGGTGGGTAATGTTAACAACAGAGTCCTAGGATCATACCTGGTCTCTTCCCTGGTTTTGCTGCAAATCCTCTTTTTTGTTCTTCAGTTTCCTCTCTGGAGACTCATATCTTAAGCTTTAACCTCATGGTGGTGGATAGGAATGGTGTGGGGTCAGGCTGCTAATATCTGATGTACTTTGAAGTCCTTGGCAGGTCAGACCAGATCTCTCAGGCAACTGTGCTGGAAATCATTCTAAAGTGGCTATCCTGGTGGTGAGAGAATCCCTCAGCTTCCACCCTTGACCCACTCCTTTTGTAAAACAGACTTTTCAAAGCTCCTCTGATGAATTAATTCATTAATGTAAAAATTCGATACATAATGATTGCAAATAGATGTAACAACGTAAAATTCTTTTTCCCCTTTCTCTAGATTTCTCTCTCTCCTCTCTTCTACCCCTCTCCTCTTCCTCCTCCTTCTCACCTCTCTTCTGCTCTTTCCTCTCTCTCTCCCTTGTCTTTAACTTCTGTTTAGGGTTTTATTAAGCGTTATTTAAAACCCCTAGCTTCTGGGAATAGAATACTTCTTTATAGATGGCAGCTAATTTGGCTGGCTGCTCTCTCTTGCTTTTTATTTTTTTTTTAAAGATTTATTTATTATTTATTATATGTAATTACACTGTAGCTGTCTTCAGACACTCCAGAAGAGGGAGTCAGATCTCGTTACGGATGGTTGTGAGCCACCATGTGGTTGCTGGGATTTGAACTCTGGACCTTCAGAAGAGCAGTCGGGTGCTCTTACCTGCTGAGCCATCTCACCAGCCCTCTCTTGCTTTTTAACACAGCACCTGAATGGTACTCCTCTCTCCTCCCATGCTCAGAGCCCAGAATTGCTGAAAATATTGAAAGAGACCATGAGAAGGGACTAACGGGGAAATGCATTTGGGTTTTGTTTTTGCTTTGTTTGGTAAGTGGGCAAAAACCCCTGTGTTCCTGGCTTCATTTTAGTTAGAATACAAAAGAACAATTCCTTGAACTCCAAGAGTTGGTTATGCCAATTGGGATTGGAATTGGGGAGGTGGGGGGGTAGGGGCAGACGAGGGGAGGGGAGGGGAGGGAAGAAAGAAAGGAAAGGGAAGGGTTAGAAGGAAGATAAAAAGAGAAGGAAGAGGAGGGGGAAGGGAGGGAGAGGAGAAGAGAGAAGGAAAGGGAAGGGAAGGGAAGGGAAAGAGGGCCACCCAGAATGCATTGTTCTTTTGATGGAGATGGTGAAAGGAACCCGTGTCTCTGGGGAATTAGGAGGATCAGTGCAGGAAACAAGACAGCCAGTGGGCAGGCCACACATGGCTACTTATGACTCCAGGAATATTATTAATGCAGGAACAAGCACAGCATGTATTTATCTGCAGCTGAGCTCTTGTGAGCTAGGTAGAATTGATAACATGGGGACAAGAGCAGTTTTCTAGGTATCTATACTCACATGCCATGCACTTTATAGCTCTTGGCACTGGGGTGTCACATCTCCTCTCTCCATTTCTGTCTTAATACTTCCAAAGGTGGTTGGTGCTTAAGCTCTTGGACCATAAGGAAAACAAGAGGTGCCTCTGTTTAAAGGCCTTGCAGAGAAAAATGGATCAAAGGTGTCAGGGAGAGTGAAGTGGGCCAGTTCATCTAAAAAACAGCTCAAGTGCATCTACTGGAAACTTGATTTTAAATACTTTGGTAAGTTCCAGAGGTATAGACTGGAAATGTGCTATAAGGATCAATTATCAGTGCCCATCCTAATGTGTTAAAGATCATGTTTAAAGTCTCGAGTTAAATCAGGGTCTTGGAAGTCCCTCAGGACACTGTTCTATTCCCCACCAGAGCAGAAGAGGGTTTTAAGAGGCCAAGGTTCCTGTAGAGAGGGTCTTGGTCTTCTTGCTCAGCTCTGGGGTCCAAACAGGAAGCAATAAGGCGTTTAGCTGGGTGGGGTAACTGAAGGCTGGACAGGGGACTGTCTGAGCAGCTGCCTTCATTCTATTCACAGAGGTGCAGGGTGCCCAGGCCACCCTGGTTTTATTTACCTCAAAGCCACAGTGAGGTCTGGAAGCTACTCCCAGGCAGGGGGTCTTTAGCCATCTGAGGTGGGTGAGGACAGCCCCCACCTCCCCTGGGCAGGCACTTTCAGAGATGGGGCTGACTGGCTCAGTTCTCCAGGGTGGTCAGCCTGTAACTTCAAGATTTACTGGTCTCAGGGAGATAGCCAGCCACAAATGGGCAACAAGGGTAATTACAAGAGGCCACTGGGCTAATCCTTGGTTACAAATGTTAGCTAGAAGGTAAATAAGCTTCATGCAAGCATTTCCTGAGCTGCAGGGCCCCTGGCCCTCTTTGCTTTATTTTCTTCTTAAAGGAGACAGTGTGTGAGAGAGGGCAAAAGAGAGGAAAGAGGAAGAGGGAGGGAGATGGGGGGAAGGGGGGGTGAGACTGATTTTTATTTAATTTCATGTGGCCTCTAGAAATTAGTCTTTGAAGTCCAAATTATTTTAATGCCTCTTTGTTTCATATTTGGAATTGTTCATGAGAAACGACATCACATCCCCGCCTGTCTGTGGCCAAAGATGGTCTGTTTTGAAAGAGGGTGGGGTGAAGAAGTGTCTTAAAATTGAGCAAAAGAAACTTCTGGGGCTTCTGCCTTCCTCAGAAGGAAATAAGAGCTATCCTCCAAACCAAACCCCAGCGCTGAGTGAAACTGACAGGATGTGAAGGGCCTTCCAGGTTGCCCATGGTCTTTATGGGACCATTTGCCCTCCTTGGCCAACTCTCTGGAGCCAGTCAGAGGTCCTTTGGGAAAGCCCAGAAGGACAGGGAATATAGAACTGACCCTCAAGGGAGAGGGCAGAATCAAGCTGTTTTTATTTTTTCATTTTTTTCCTTCCAGTGTTCTTGTGGGTTATAAAGGTTAGGATCATCTGATAGACTCCTGAGGCTAACTTAACAGGGCTTTTCTCCAGACCAGTTCACACCATAAGGGGTCAGTTCACACCACAAGGGACACCTCATCTATCGGGCAACCCTCACTTGATGTCCTCCAGAAGGCTTATTGCTTTCTAAGGTCTTATAGCTTCAAGGCTAGCCCTCCAAAAGATCCACCGTGACTCTTTGCACAGAGCTAAGGGAGCCTCGGCACGGAGCTAAGGCACTCCATTCACTTCCCTAGATGTGGAAGCTTCAGGGGGAGAGGTGCCTCTGCCTCCCACCTCAGTAACCTTGGCAGGCTGTTGGTTGAAATGCCAGGATTCTACTCCTTCCAAGAGAGCTTCTCTCTGTCATGGTAACCAGCTTGACTGCCACAACCAGCTGCTTCGACACAAAGCCCCTCCCACACATCTCTCCTGACCTGGAGCAGAGCAAACACACAGAAGAGAGGGAAATATTCCCGGGAGTTCTTATCTCCCCATAACTCATGAGGACCCACTGGAGGGTGGAATATGGAAAAATCCTGTCAAAGACCTTATGCATGCTTTTTTTTTTTCTGTTGTCCAAGTGAGTGGGCTCTAAAGTAGTGGGGGACCCTTCTGTGCTGGACAACTTCATTCAAGTTAAAGTCCCCTGGGAAAAGGAAACTTCCGTTGAGAAAATGACTCCATCAGATGGGACTGTAGGCAAGTCTGTAGGGCATTTTCTTTATTAGTGATTGAGGGAGAAGAGCCCAGGCGGCCATTGTGAGTGGTGCCAGTCCTGAGGTGGTGGTAGCCTGGGTTCTATTAGAAAGCAGGCTGAGTAAACCATGAAGAACAAACCTGTAAGTATCATTCCTCCATGGCTTCTGCATTAGCTCCTGTCTCACGTTTCCTGCCTTAAATTCGAGTTCCAGTCCTGACTTCCTTTGTTGATGAGCAGTAATATGGAAGTGTAAACGAAATAAACCCTTTCCTCCCGAGTTGGCTATGGTGTTTCATCACAACAATAGTACCCTAACTAAGAAGTTGGTACCAGAAGAGGGGTGTTGTTGTAAGGTACCCGAACATGTGATTTTGGGAGGATTGCAGAAGGACTTTGGAACTTTGGCTAGAAAAGCTATTGAGTATTGAGAGCCTACTGGGAGATTCTGTAGAAGCTGGGAAAATAACATTGAGGCCAGTGCAGGCAATGGAGGCCTGACTTGTAAACGTCCATATAAAAGTTTAAAGACTATCAGGGCACTTTGCTATTTTGAGTTAAGGTTCTGTGGTTATGGTTAGCTGGGACTGAAGAATCAGCTGTGATCAGCCAGATAGGAGAATTACCAAAGTGAAATCTTTGCTTTGTTTAATACTCAGTGCTGGTCAGCTGCAGCCGAGACGTTAGCTGTGATTAAGAAGAGACAAAGCATCATGGAACTGAAATCTTCTGGGAAGTATTTCCTCAGAGCCAGCACACAGAAGCTGGGTTCCAGATGTGGCCAAGGTTGTGCTTCGAACTGGTAGCCAAACTAAGTAATGTGTAAGAGTCAACCAGGTGGTGCCAGTTTTGACAGTGTGAAGGGGTCATGGGCAGCAGCTGAGTCTTGGTACTGTGTGGCAGGGTTGGAGTCCCCGAAGAGAGTCCAGAAGAGGCTATTGGTGAAAGCACAGCCCAGCTGCAGCAGAAGACTCTAGCATTTGGGAGATGGTAGCACCATGTGATGACCACCAAGAACAGCAGCAGTGGAACAGAATCAGCCAGAGCCTGGAAAACAAAGCCGCGTGCCACAGAGGGCAGAGCTAGAAAAATGACTTGGGCCCCTTGGAGGAGCCCAGAGGATCACGAGTGAATCTTAGATAACTGGGCATTACGTTATTTACAATGGAGTTTGGTTTTGCTTTGTTTAGATGGTGACTATACCCTGGTTCTTCCTTCTTGAAATAAGAATTT
Source organism: Mus caroli (assembly GCF_978045245.1). NCBI lineage: Eukaryota > Metazoa > Chordata > Mammalia > Rodentia > Muridae > Mus > Mus caroli. Next base: position 56,677,817 of record NW_028227270.1, on the reverse strand, counting down.
AATTTATTATGGATATGATAGGAGCCCACAACTGAGAGACTTTGGATTTTCAAAGAGACTTGATTTCTAAGTATTTGAACTTGTAAAGACTACAGGGCTTTTTAAGTCTATAAACTGTTTCATATTGTGATACTAATGTTAATATGTGATCTCAGGAATGGATAAGAAGGGAAAGGTTGTAGCTTAACAGTTCTGTGTTTGTCAAGCTGACAAGGGGTTGATTGTTCTGGTTAGTTTTGTGTCAATCTGGCACAAGCTACATTCAGCTGAGAGAAGAAACCTCAATTTAAAAATGCCTCCAGAATATGGGGCTGTAGGTAAGCCTGCAGGGCATTTTCTTAATTAGTGATTGATGAGTTGGGGTGGGGGGAGCAAACCATTGTAGGTGGGGCCACAATGTCCTGTGCTTTGTAAGAAAGCAGGTGGACCGAGCCATGAAAACCAAGCCAGTGAGCAGTGTTTGTTTCTGCTCCTGTTCCTGCCTTGAGTTCCTGCGCTGACTTCCCCTGATGATAGACTATCAACTGTAAGATGAAATAAACCATTATTTCCTCATCAAGACGCTCTTGTCCTGGTGTTTTTTTTAGCACAGCAATAGACAGCAAACTAGGACATGTGGTACCCTACTTTCATTTATGTTGCTATGACAGAATATCTTGATAAAAGACCCTTCACAGGAGAAAAGTTTACAACGCTAAGTTACAGTGTATCACTGTGAGGAAGTTTAGACAGGAACTTGAAGCAGCTGATCAAGAGTCAGGAGCAGAGAGAGACTGCGTGTAAGCTTACTATTTAACTCATCTGTTCCACGCTTACACAGTCCAAACCCAGGGAATGTTGCTGGCCACAGTGTGCTGGGTTTTCTCACGTCAATTAATCTAATCAAGATAATCCCTCACAGGCATGCTGACAGGCCAACATGGTTTAGCCAGTCCCTCTCTGAGATTCCCATCCCAGGTGATCCTAGACTATGTCAAGTTGACAGTTAAAACAAGCCTCACATATGGGCTGTTCCCAAGGCCAGGACACCTCAGATATTCTGGGGCAGAGAGTAAGGACATTCGTTCCAGGATAAGTGGATCTGAGTGCATTTATCAGCTGAGAGACTTCAATGAAAGGATGTGAGCTCTCTGTGCCCTGATTTTACTGTGTGCTACATGAGACCAAGGTCCGCTCTGACCTGGACCCTGAGGGAATTACAGGAGATGGAGGGAAAACAAACATCTCGCATGTTGCCTGATGGCTCCTAGTATTGAATAAAAGCTGGCTGGAAGTGGTTTGAACAAATGGGAAATTCTGTTGCCCCTACTGCTAAACACTGAAGTTTCCTTCATAGATGTGCCCTATTGGGTAGGGCTTTATAAACAGTGTTACTAACAACACAAGATCAACAGGCAAACTTCACTTGGAGCCCTGACAATCCCTGAACTCCAAACCTACTTGCTATGGACTAAAGTCGAGTTACTCGATTCTAATCTCCTTCTTCCCATCCACCCCACTTTTGCTACTATTTATTGATCACTATTTGTCAGGATCCTTGCTTTTTATAAGTTGACTTTTATATATAGTATTCAATTTAATTCCAAGATAAACCTTATGAAGTTAGGACCAACTGTGGTGGGAGTTAAGTACACTCTGGGTTTAAATCCCCTATGAACATTTTCACCTCTCTACTGCCTTAGTTTCCCTGTTGATAAAACAAGTCCAGTAGTAATTTCTGCCCTTGAGGTAAGGTTACAGTGGTATTAAGTAATAAAAGCTAAGGATTCTATTGTGCTTGGTTCACAGAAAGGCTTCTGTAATGGTTACAAGTGAGAGGCCATGTTTAATGCTAGGAGCTGCACAGCTGGTGGCTCAAGAGCCTCCCAGGTTTTGGACCAGTTTTATTTGCAAGTATTTCTCTCACCATACAATGCCCTGGCCTGGCTAGGAGAGGGTCATGTTGGACTTTGAAAGATTTAGCAGTCTGGCCATGTGGGTGGTCAGGGCTGGAGTCCTTGCTACTTATGGCAGCTGCCACTCTATAGGATCTGAGGCAGCCAGCAATCTTCCTAGGCTCTTCTGTAGCTCTGTTTTCTTGCTTTACGCCTGCTTGGTTCCTCCCTGCAGCCTCCCACCCACATTGATGGCCACCATTTGGTCAGGCTGCAGCTATCCCTGAGCTGTCCATGTCAGAGTGGGGCTTCTGAGATAGTGTGTCTAGGGCTTTATTGGAGAAAGATGGGCCAACACTAGCTCCAAGGGGGTAGAACGGAACCAACTTTCCAGGTTTCAGTTGGTTGTGGCCACAGGGTGTACCTATTAAAGATCTGAGCTAGAACTTGGGTCAGTGACAGCAAGAGTTTTATCTGAGCTACTGAAACTGGACATGACTCATCCAGAAAGGACATCAGAAGGAGGAGGAGTCCTAAGAGCTATTCTGGAGGGTGGATGTTACTTAACTCCTGGACCTGGTAGTGCTGGCCTATGATCCTAGCTGCTGAGCAGGCTAATGCAGGCGTATTCCACATTCAAAACATGTTTGAGATCTAGAGGATGGGGCTCAGTTCTCAATGCAAACATGAACAATCCTCCAGTAGTTACAGTTAACACCACAAAATGTCCAGTACTCATTCTCTGCCATCTCCCTGTACTTACTTGGGGCCAGAGATGACACATATGACTTTCTTCTTTGTTTTATTATATTCTACCCAGGTTCTTTAGGATAAAAGCTTATTTCATAAAATTAAAAGTGATAGTGAAAACCTCAGTACTGGCTGGTTTCGTGTGTTAACTTGACACAGCTGGAGTTATCACAGAGAAAGGAGCTTCCCTTGAGGAAATGCCTCCGTGAGATCCAGCTGTAAGACATTTTCTCAATCAAGAGGGGAGGGCTCCTTGTGGGTGGAACCATCTCTGGTCTGGTAGTCTTGGTTCTATAAGAGAGCAGGCTGAGCAGTAAAAAAAAAATCCCTCCATGGCCTCTGCATCAGCTCTGCTTCCTGACCTGCTTGAGTTCCAGTCCTGACTTCCTGTGATGATGAACAGCAATGTGAAAGTGTAAGCTGAATAAACCCTTTCCTCCCCAATTTGCTTCTTGGTCTGATGTTTGTGCAGGAATAGAAACCCTGACTGAGGCAACTGAACATTCATGGAGTACACAGTATCTCCAGCTACAGTATCATGGGTAACCCCTGAGAAGTGGCCCTAAGGCTCACATTTCATAATTCAGACACCAGGGCCCAGAGAAAGTTGGGTAACCATCCCTGATCTGATAGGCTGTAAACAGCAGAGTGATTTTCACTATACAGAACCCAAAGCACAGTGATGGTGGCACAATGGGCTCGGCTCCTCTACTGCTGGAGAGCCATCACTCTAAAAACTTGCTCACGCACCCCCTGTTAGTAAGCAGGAGACTGACTGGAGCTGAGCTGAGCTGAGCGCTGGAGGAGACTTGGTTTTCACTCTCAAGAGTTTTCAGTTCAGCTGTGGTGCTTAGAAAACAGTGAGTTCTATGTTAACCAAAGTAACCAATGGGGACAGATCTAGAGAGCTGATTTTTTCTGATGACTGTTTTCCATGTTTTGTAGATTGAGACTGGGGGTGGAGAGATGGCTCAGAAGTCAAGTGTAGCTGCTGCTCTTGAAGCTTTGATTCTTGTCAACCTGAAGGGCTCTGTGTTTCAGGCATCAGTACTCATCTTGCCTCTGTGGACACACTCATCATTGGTGGTGTACTCCATCTCACGGCTTCCACTCTTATCCTGTTGACTAAGACTTTTAGTTCCTCCCTTTCCCCTTCCTCTTCTTTCCTCCCTCCTTCCCTCCCCCACTTCTTTCTGCTCCTTTCTTTCTTCCTTCTTCTGAGTGGAGAACAGGCTGGCTGAGGATTCATGATCCCCCTACCTCTGTTTCCAAGTGCTGGAACCAGAGAGGTTTGCCACCAAGCAAGGTTCTGCAGTCCAGTCAGTAGTTGAGCTCCTCTCTGGAATCTTCACTTGTTGTTAGTTAGCACTTGATTTATGAACATTTCACCCTATCATATCTGAGAGTGGACTCAAGGATTTCCCCCAGGAGGTCTCCAGTATCCTCCATTGATGGCACATGTATTTCTGTCGCTGAGGCTGTTCATGGACTCATCTTAACATCCTCCTCTTCATACTCTTCATCTCGCCTGTCAACAGATCCTGTTGACTCTACTGTGCTGTCTCTAGAGTCTAGTCTCTTCTCAACTTCTCCAAGTCCATGTCAGAAACTTTCAACTTCCACTTGGATTGCTATACTCCCATCTAGCCGATCATCCTGGTGTATGTCCTTTGTCTGTTCTCTGTATCCACAGTGATGCTTTCAAAAGCCTAGGTCAGGTGGCTCAAAGTCTCTGCTGCAGGTTCTCCAATCCCATGTGTGAACTGGTAATTCATGAATCTGCTCTAAACTCCCCGGGGGTCGGGTGGGGTGAGGGTGCACGAGTGCTTCTCACTACTGCCCCAATGTTGTGGATTTGTGAATTAAAGGTGTGTGTGTGCACTCGCACACACACACATGCTGCCTTATTTTTAATATGCCCTAAGCAGCTCAATGTGTGGGCCACTCTCAAACTTCCATGTTGCTAAAGCCTCCCCTTTGATACTCCTGAAATTTTACTTATTAAAATCTATATTCCATCTTTGAGTTCAGGGAGGGGCCCCTGGGGCTCTTACATGGCTGGAATGCTTTATCTCCTACAGTTTTCAAGCCTATCCTCCTGCTTCCCAGGCATGGTGAATCTAAAATCTTCTCTTTCCTGTGGTTCCCTTGCTGGGATGGAATTGGGGCCGGGGGAGGGGGGATCTAAAGTCCCGTCTCTGTCTCCCTGCCTAGCCATTGGATGCCAGCGACTTTATTTACCAATTAGAGTCAACTGGGGGTAGGGATCCTCTGTGTCTTACAGGTAGACACGTTGGTTCCCATGTGATTTGGGGAGTCAAATTAACACACGTAGCATGAGAACTCATCCACAACACGTGGATTCCCCTGTCTATTCCACTTCAGACCTAATAACCCAGGTTGTTATTAGAGAGCCAACTGGCCATGTCCACTATAGCCCTTTGCCTTGGCTAATCCCATATCCTGCACACTCCACTCTCTTTCTTCTAATGTCACCTGTTTGTTAAGGAACAACTGACATGGATTGCAGATGCCCTGGCAGAAGTCTACCAACTGGTTCCCAAGTTAATATGGAAATCCAGGGACTCAGAATAGGCAGTGCAATCTTTACAAAGGACAGTGGTGGTGAATGCAAATTTACAGATTAAAATTTAGGAAATTTCACCAACCAGAGAGTATTATAGGCATACTGGAGGGGTGATGTTAATCTCAACAGTTATCTTGAAGGGATTAGAATCACCATGAAACCCTCCTCTGGATGTATTGTTGAATATTTCCAGAAAGGTTTAACTGAAGAAAGAGGACTCATGCCATGGATTAGGGTCCCAGTCTCTCCTTCCTCCTTACTATAGATGCACAGTGACTAAATGATACATGCTTTGCCACTGTGACTTATCACTATGATGGACTACAATAATCTCACACATCCCTACTATCCACACCATAGTCCTGAAGGATAAGTGTGTACTTTTCACATCACATCATAGAAATGACAGAAATAGATGTTGAGAGCTGTGTGTATGTGTGTGTGTGTGTGTGTGTGTGTGTGTGTATGAATGTCTGAGGTGGCATGATTCCTGGGTTGCAATTTATGGATCTAAGCTCAGGTTTCCCCTAAGTCTGCACTCCCATTTTGATGAGAGACCTTGAGATGGAAATGCTGTTTTCTTTTTAATGACTGATGGGCAGGTTTCCTGAGAGAATTCTTATGGTGACAGAGGTATGTCCCTGAATTCAGGGAGTCACCAGCTGATCTTTATACAGATTAAAATTTATGAAGTTTCACCAACCAGGGAGTGTTGCTAGTGTTCGTCCAGCTTGATTCCAGGTGGCTGTGTCTAGAACTTGAGTCTTTACGTAGGCCTTGCCTTTGGTCTTTCGTGAGGATATGCTGCTGAGCTGGCCCTGAGTGCATGAGGTTTTTTGATATGTGGAAATAGGCCAACTAATTTTTTCCCTTCCTTTTTTTTTTAAGTTGGGTTTCTGCCAAACCAATCTAAGACATACATAAAACTTAAGTCTTTAGTTTCCCCACATTTCTGTTGCTCTTTCCCATGAGCAGACTTTCACTCCATTTACTGATATCTTTGATTGAATTATGGAGGTGGAAGGCTTTACAGAGTGGGCCACAGTCCATTTGACTTGGTAATTCTGTGGTTAGAGGGTCATGTCAGCTTGAGTGTGAAGTGTCCAGAGGCAGTTTTATTGTGGCATCTACTTGTAGAACCAGAGTGAGGAAAACCATGTCCATAATCAGAAAAAAACACCCTGGGTGCTTCGCAGCCTGCTCTGAAGTACATGACAGGCATCCAGCTCTCCTCAAAGGACACCACTGCCTCTGGGTCCCTGGTGGCTCTTGGGGACCATAACTTTATTCAATTCCACATATACTCTTTTTGCTTTGGCAGGTTAGGTTCAAGTCAGACATTCCACCTACAAAAAAACAGAGTTTGTGCCCAGAGAGATGGCTTAGTCTATGAAGAGCTTGTCATGCAAATGTAAGGACCTAAGCCTGATTTCCAGAACCTACACAAAGCTTCAAGTGGCACATGATCCTAGTTCTGAAGGCAAGAGGGTCCCTGGAGCTTGCTGGAGTCCAGGCTAACTGGACTGACAAGTTTCAGGGTCAGTGAGAAACAAGCAAAAACCTCTGGCTCAAAAAAGAGATGGGTGGTCATGGAAGAAGACACCTGCATCAACCTCTGGCTTCTACATGCCTACACACACATGTGCACTTTTGTGTATATGCACTCACACAATTCCTATTGACAAGGAAACATTTGGTTGTTTGGTTGTGTTTAACAAAGACATACCTTCTGTCGTGTGGCATAGTTTTCAAGAATTGTGGTCATGGTATCACACCTCTGTAATCTCAAAATATGAAAAACTGAGGTTAGTTGAAGGCCAGTCCTTGTCTCAAAGAAAGAGAGAAGAAAAGGGAGAAGCAGGGGCAGGGGGTGGGAAGGATGGAGGAAGGGAAGGAGAGAGGAGGGGAGAGAAAGAGAGGAAGATGGAGGAGGAAGGGAAAGAGATGGAAGGGAGGGAGGAAGGGAAAGAGATGGAAGGGAGGGAGGAAGAAAGAAAGGGAGGAAGAAAGAAAGGGAGGAAGGAATGAAGGAAGAAAGGAAGGAAAATGGGGTTCCATTCGGGACAATAGTTTTGAGTTTTCCTGACTCCTCCCTGTACATCTTTTCTTTTCACACAAGAGGCAGGGATTATTTTCCTGCCCTGATGATGCTGGCTTTGATGATGCTGGCTTTGACTATGTGACTGACTTTGATAGAAGGAGTGTTCTGAATATGCAGGAAGCAAAGCTTTGAAATATGGTGTCCAGAGCAAGATGGTAGACACAGGTAGTCAAAATAACAAAGGTTATATTTTATTATCCTGAGGCTCCTCTCACAGTGTTCACATTCTAGATTCCTAACTATGATCCTAAGCCTATCTCCTTAAGCCTGCTCACCTGTGCGACATATCTAAGCTGAGGGTCAGGTCCAATCTCTTACGAAGTCTCTGATTTGGGGCCAGGAACCTGGGAAAGTCTCTCTAGATGCAGGGCAGATCTAAGTGGCCTCTCTACAGATGTGCAGAGCAGAGGATTGCTCTTCTTTGCTTATATACGGTCCACTGGGCATCATGGGGTTCTAGGGTAGTGCCTGGTTATCTTGAGTGAGTGATGTCACTGGTTCTGGTTATCAGGTGTAGCCTTGGGTATAGTGGGGTTCCTGACTAAGCTATTTTAACATGTATGTGTAAAGTTGTTTTTTTTAAAACTATGTTCATCACATGTGTCTATCTGCATCTTCCTTCCTGAATTACCATGAGAACATATAGTAATGAGTCTGTTCATTCCAGAAAGAATGTTTAGCAAATCTGAACAAAATTTACAGCCTGGAGTTAAGGTCAAACAGACAGTAATGTTCGCTGTGGTGGAAGCTAATTTTGGAGTGTGTTGCAGCAGTACTGTGGGGAAGACACAGACTGCAGTCTGTTAAAGACTAATTAGTTACACTCCTACTTTTTACTTTGAGAACCCAAGGAAGCAATGGTGCTTCCAAGGCTCTGTTGATGGTTAATCAACTTGATTGGATCTAGGATGAACCAGGAGATGCACCTCTGGGTGAGTCTGGAGGGTATTTCCTGCAGGGATTAACTAAGCAGGGAAGACCCTCTCCGAGTGGGCAGCCTAGATATAAACAGGTTTGAGAGACAGAGTATGGCTGTTTCCTGCCCATCCTATCTCCTTGCCTGTGAGTGTGTCCACACTGCTGTTGCTTCTACCCTTTGCTGACACTGCACCTTGGCATCTTCAGCTTTCTTCAGGCATCCTCCAGGCCCTTAGCACCAGACTGGGGCTGCTGAGGTGTTCACCTGAACAGACTGAGCAGCTTCTGGCTCCCAGCCCTCTCAGGCACGCAAACAGCCATTATTAGGCTACCCAGACTGTGTTGTGCAAGCTGATTGTATTACTCAGGGTTTGCTAATGATATGGTCTGGGTAGTCTACCCTGTCCCACGTTGGGAAGTCTGAGAATCTGGGAGTTCCTCTGTCCAGGAGACTGGAATTCTCAGTGGTCACAACTCACCACAGAAAACCTGGAAAATCCCTGGAGAGCTGTTGGTCTTCAATCTATGTTGGAATCTCAAAGAAGGTGGTTTGAATAACAGGGAAGGAAGGTAGCAGTGGCAGCAACAAAGTAGACGGACTTGCCAGTGAGTGAAGGCAGGCAAAAAGTGTTGTCCACATTCAGGGTGTATCTTCTCACTTCAAATAACTGGACATCCCTCCCAAGAATGCCCAGAGGTTTGGATTTTAGTTGATTCCAGATCCAGACAAGTTGACAACCAAGATTTGCCATCACACCAATTCAACGACTCCCCTTGGTACTTTCACCTCACTTTATAGGTGCTGTTGACGCTAAGCGTCTGGAGCTGACTCAAGTTCGTTCACGAGACAGCCTTCCTTATGGCATGTTGGTGATGTGAAATGACAACTTGGGGACTAAGTTCGATCACAAATGTGTTTTGCTTGGCTAACGAGGAGTTTTTAGAGAAATCTGAGCCAACACTGAAAAGTATGGAGATTATCACATGGATATCCTCATTTTTGGCATGTTCAAAAAAATCCAGAAGGCCTAGTCAATGTCATGTTCGTTTGGATGAGGATGGTATTGTCAGCTTACCTTGGTCCTCATCAGATTGGCTTCACACACTTCCCAGACTAATTTGAATGTGACACTCTTGAAAGCAAGCATGGAAAATTGGAAATTTAAAACAGTTTCTTCATAGCATAAAATGAATTGTGTAGCCAATTAAGACCTATAAGTTTAAGGAAAAAAAAGCTATGGTAGCATCTATGCAAAATTAAAAGAAAAAAATCCTTGTTTTATTATGGATTTCCTAGGAGAAGAGCCCAAACCAAAGACTTTCCAGCATATGTTTTATGGAGTCTGTGATCTCAAGAGAGGAGGAGGGAGGGAGGCTTGTCATAATCCTTACTCGGAATGGACTCCAGAGCTGAGAACACATCACAGAACTGGGTCCCTTCTCTGCTCCCAAGCCAGTTAGCCACTGGGACGAAGTAGGCTCAGGTAATGCTCAGGGCAAGAGCTGATGGAAGCAGGCTGTGAGCTGTCAGTACTGTTAGTGTCAGGGTTAAGTCATGATGGGCAAATGGATTTAACAGATAGGTGAGGTGGGATGTCTACAGCAGCTACACCTGCCTCTACCTGCCGTGCAGCTAATGACTATTATCAGGGAACGCATGCACATAAAGACGGTGCCATAAAAGATATTACTTATTCTGCAACTCAGAGATGACAACATTTTATGTATCTATCATGGACTTTTCTCTTCTTTAACAGTGATTAAAATAAGTTGAGCCCTTACTCTTTATGATGGTTTGTATATGCTTAGCCCAGGGAGTGGCACCATTCAAAGGTGTGTGGCCTTGTTGGAATAGGTGTGTCATTAGGGCATGGGCTTTAAGACCCTCATCCTAGCTCCCTAGAAGCCAGTCTTCTCCTATTTGCCTTCAGAAGAAGATATAGAACTCCCAGCTCTTCCTCCATCATGCTTGCCTGGATGCTGCCATGTTCCTGTTTTGATGATTATGGATTGTACTCTGAACTTGTAAGCTGGATCCAATTAAATATTGTCCTTGTAAGAGTTGCCTTGGTCATAGTGTCTGTATACAGCAGGAAAAACCTAAGATACACTTCATATTTTAGGAAATCCAATATGCTCCTGAGTATTTCTGATTGTTCTTCATTGTAGGGAGGGGAAAGCATAGACGGCTTCCTCTGTTGAACCTCAAAATCAACTATCAATGAATGGGTGCCAGTATCCATGCAGAGGCTTTGTATGATGGAGACACTCAGCATGGCCACAGAGCCAACCGAGATCAGAGTACAGTAGGAATACCTGTGCAGTGGAAATCAGAGTATTCCCTCCTTTAGAGACCCTGATGTAAGCACTTCCCAATCAGCACAAAGAACGCTAGGCCAGTGAGAATGCTTGCAGGTACAGGTACTTGCCACCAAGCCTGACAACCTGAGTTTGACCCTCAAGACCCACATGACTAACGCAGTTTGCCCTCTGATCTCCACATAAAGTGTCATGGCACATACATCCACACAAACATACCCACACACCAGATAAATAAATGTAACAACAATACTAAATAGATCGTGCCGTTCTGCTGGGAACCACACTACCAGCTGTTCCCCTCACAGGGATCAGTGACCATGGCAGGGGCCTCTTCTGAGCAGAGGTCTAGAGATCTCCATAGGGCTGAATGTCTTGGGTCCAACCTAGTTGCTGCCATATTAAATCTAGGTTAACGTTTAGAGGTGGACTTTCCTACTAAGATGTCCTCCCATGGGCCTCTGCTTCCTGTGTTCAGTAGGAAGAGAAATTCACTTTACAAGAGTGTCCTGGGAAGACACAAGAGTCTATGAAGCCATCATCTGCTACAGTCTGCCATGGACATGAGCTCCATTCAAGTGCTTCCTTCCTGGAGTGATTTTCTCAATGGCCACGAATGATGGATGGATACTGGTGGAGAAAATCACTTGAAGTATCATTGAGGCTGAGTGTGCTGGCAAACATCTTTAGTTCCAGCACATAAGAGGCAGAAGCAGGCAGATCTCTGTGAGTTCAAGGCCAGCCTGGTCTATGTAGTGAGCATTAGGACAGCTAGGGCTACATAGTAAGTTCCTATTGCAAAATAAGGAGGAGGAGGAGGGGGAGGAGGAGGAGAATAAAATCACAGAGGACTATGTGGCTCCTTGGGGTCTTAGAGTTAATTCGTCCAGTTGGAAATGACTCTTGCAGTTAAGACTTCTTTCCTTGCTAGAAAAGAAAGAAAGAAAGAAAGAAAGAAAGAAAGAAAGAAAGAAAGAAAGAAAGAAAGAAAGAAAGAAAGGAAGGAAGGAAGAAAGAAAGGAAGAAAGGAAGGAAGGAAGGAAGGAAAAAGAAAGAAAAAGAAAAAAAAAAGAAAAAGAAAAACCAACTTAGGGGCCTCTGTCCATTGAAAGGAAAAGAGGGAGCTAGCTACCTTAATCACAGTCTCACACATGACAATTTACTCTGCCGAAACCTTGCCACTCACAGCTTCATACTATGGCTTTTAACTTGAGAAGCAGCTCTTGCTTACTTTGTGTGTGTGTGTGTGTGTGTGTGTGTGTGTGTGTGTGTGTGTGTGTCTGTGTGTTTTAAATCCAGACCCAGTATTTAGCAGGGTAATGGGATTTATGGTTGTGTTTACATCCGTCTCCGTGGCGATCCACCATAAAAGATCAGTTGCCGGGCAACTTGGCATTGTGGCGTAGCAGTGGAGGGCGGAATTTTTTTGTCTCTCTGAAGCAAGGGCTTAAGGAATAATGAAAACTTTTGCTCATATGTCTCATGAATGCTTCTATTTTCAAGGTCAACCAAACTTTTTTTTTTTTTTTTTTTTGGCTTTCAGGAAAGACAAATGCACTTTTCTTCGAGCGATACACCGTAAAATGTTTCCACAAGATTATCCCATCTGTGAGCCGCAGCCGGCAGGCTCTGGGCAATTTCATCTTCTCCCGGCCGTTGGAAAATTAGATTTGTGAGGCTCTGAGACCGTCGGGTGGAGCGGGTCGCTTTCATTTGCTGACATTCTCTGTACTCATTAGCGAATGCCTTTTTCTTTTCCTTAATGAGCTGCTACACACTATGAATCACGTCTCATCTTAGTAACCAGTTTCGTTTCAGTTTGTAGTTGGCTTGCCATGATCCCTTTGATGATGGGGTTGGCGGGAGCAAGGAGGCCTGGAAGGCATAAAACTGGACCCCAATTTTCCTCTGAGGTCCCGTATTGATTATAGGCATTTCTACAAGTGATCAAAGGTCTTATTTTAAAACATGCAAGTGTCCTTACCTGGCCTCATTCTCAACATGGGCACACATGAAGGGGTGAGAGGCTGAGTCGCATAAATCTGAATGGGCACAGTCAGGGCTAGAAGTGTCCAGGGCACACAGGGATGGCAATGATGAACAGGGCCCAACTGAACAGGCACTATCTGTTTTCTATGTATTATCTTCCTTGATTCTTTTGATAATACTTAGGCCATGTCAGCAACTGGGGGAAGCTTCTAGCCTGGTGCACACAGAAGAAAGGTAACAAGGAGACTTTCAAGTGTGAGCATGCATGTGTACATACACATACACAATTAAAAAGTCAATAAATAAAAATTTTGATCTAAATTTGGTTGAATCCATGGATGCTCAGGACCCAATTATACTTGACTTTTTCCTCAGTAAGGCTATGTGGAAGGTACATGGTTTCCAGCATGGCTGGTCCTTGAGACACTTAGAGGAAAAAAAAAACTGATGAAAAAGAAAAGCCATCAGTGAACATCTCACATTTATTCGAGGCCAGAGATATAAAAAAATACTGTGAAGTTTCTATGGGCTACTTTTCTGTGAGTATACACACAGCAGGTCTGGAAGGGCTTATTGATTACCTGGAATACCTCAGAAAGTGGAATTGTAATTGTGATTTAAGACTAAATAAAGCCTTATCCAATTATTATTATTATTTATTTGGTGTGTTGAGAACCAAGAGCCTCATGCACACTAGGCACTGAATATCTACCCATCTATCTACCTACCTATCCATCCATCTACCAATCTATCATCTATTAATCTATCATCTATCAATAATTTATCATTCATTTATCTATCATCTATCTAGCTATCAATCATCTATCATCTATCTATCCATCTATCAATCATCCATAATCAATCATTCTATCATTTATCAATAATCTACCATCTACCTATCATCTATCTATCATCTATCCATTTATCTATCAATCTATCATCTATTATCTATCATCTATCAGTCATCTATTATTTATTTATCATCTATCATTTCTCTAGCTATCAACCATCTATTATCTATCCGTCATTTATCAATCATCTATCATCAATCATTCTATCATTTATCAATCATCTATCTAGCATCTATCTAGCATCTATCCACCTATCTATCAATCTATTATCTATCATCTATCAATCATCTATTATTTATCTATCTACCTACCTATCATCTATCTATCTAATCTATCTTTCTCTGCTCAGGTCTCATATAGCCCAGGATTTACTCAAACTCCCTGTGTAATTAATGATGATGTTAAGCTTCCAATCCCACTGCCTCTGCATCCTAATGACTACTGTACTGGCTAGTTTTGTGTCAACTTGACACAGAAGGAGTTATCACAGAAAAAGGAGCTTCAGTTGAGGAAATGCCTCCATGAGATACAACTGTAAGGCATTTTCTCAATTAGTGATCAAGGCGGAAGGGCCCCTTGTGGGTGGGACCATCTCTGGGCTGGTAGTCTTGGGTTCTATAAGAGAGCAGGTTGAGCAAGCCAGGGGACGCAAACCAGTAAGGAACATTCCTCCGTGGCCTCTGCATCACCTCCTGCTTCCTGACCTGCTTGAGTTCCAGTCCTCACTTCCTTTGGTGATGAACAGCAGTATGGAAGTGTAAGCTGAATAAACCCTTTCCTCCCCAACTTGCTTCTTAGTTATGATGTTTGTGCAGGAATAGAAACCCTGACTAAGACAGACTACTGACCTAGTTTTACGTGGTGCAGACTTTGAACTCAGGGTTTCATGCATGGTAGGCAAACACTAAGCTGCAGCTTAGCTACAGCTGAGCTACACATCCTCATCCCTGGGAAAGTTCTTCTTTCTTTCATTCTCTCTTTGATCTATCACTTAACAACAACAACAGAAACAGCATTCACTCTGTAGCCTAGGTTAGCCCCAGCCTCAATCTTGCAATCTTCCTGTCTCAGCTCCCAGGTGCCAAGACTACAGTAATATGCTCTCCCACTCCTGCTTCCCATCTATAATTTTTTAAATAACACTTTTGGATTGAGGCCAGGGCCTTATGCATGTTAGCAAGCACTCTACCTCTGAGCTCTATACCAAACCCAGCTGGATATATCATTATGCTTGAGATTATGATATAATTACATCATTTCCCCTTCTTTTTCCTTCCTCCAAACCCTTGAATATACCCCTTCTTGCTCTTTTTCAAATTCATGGTCTCTTTTTTTCATTAATTTTTGTTAAACATATATACATATATATGTATATATTCCTAAAATATGTTCCATATATATATATACATATATATATATATATATATACGCACACCATATACGTGTGGGTATATATATATGTATATATATATATATATATATATATATATATATATATATACATATATATAACCTGTACAGTCTGTGTAATGTTAATTGAATCTATGCTTTCATGGCTCATCAATTGATATTGGATAATCCATTGGTGTGCTCCTCCCTGGGGAAGGCTATTTTTTCCATTCTCAGCATTCCTTAGTTGCCTGTAGTGCTTCGTGTAGGGTTGAGGCCTCATGGACTTTCTCCTCACCCACCTTGGCATGTCTATTGTTGTTGACATTGTTCAGCTCATGTTTCGGCAGACATGTTGGTGAGATTTTATGGGTGTAACCTCCAATGTAATTAGGAAACACAATCTCACAGCAACACCCCCCCCCCCCCCGTGGATGCATCATTTTTGGTGTAGCTAGCCAGTATAAACAACCAACGCTTGCTAGGCTTTCTTAAGAAGTCTTACTTTGACCTACCAGTGAGGGAGGATGCAGTGAAGAGAGCCACACAAGTGGTCTGAGTTCCTGGCACCAAGTTTTCCAGGTGATTCTGTGGCTGTAAGTGGGGCACATCAGCACTGTCTTAGCCCCAGGGCAACAGCAGACTCATCAGAAAGTTACTCTCAACCCTGTGAAGACAGCTCTTTCTAACAAGGAATTCTTTCTCAGTTCATTAGACATGGGATTAAAGACACTGTGCTTCTCCTTTACCTTAATCTCCTATAACACCAGATAATCTCCTTGCTGAAGATGGCAGTATCTTCTGTAGTGTTGACTCACGACCCTGAGGCTTGGGCAGCCAAGAGCCTGCTATGCACAGTCTGCTTGGCTTCCAAGTCTAGTGTCTGGGATGGGACCTGAGATTACGTCAGTGACCTAACTGACTTTAGGAAAGTCTCATCTTGCTCTCCTACAATGCAAAGCCTGTCTTCGTGATAAGGCCAAACCCCACAGCCAAGACTTCTTGTTGGGCATTAAAGTCACACAGTGCAGTGAAGGGTGTGGCACCTTGACGTGATGGTGTGATGCAGTGAAGGGTGTGGCACCTTGACGTGATGGTGTGATGCAGTGAAGGGTGTGGCACCTTGACGTGATGGTGTGATGCAGTGAAGGGTGTGGCACCTTGACGTCATGGTGTGATGCAGTGAAGGGTGTGGCACCTTGACGTGATGGTGTGATGCAGTGAAGGGTGTGGCACCTTGACGTGATGATGGTGTGTTTGAGGAGGAGTTGTTTGATTGTAGAAATGCTTTGTGCTGAAATAGTTACATTTTTATATATTGGTGAAGAGCCAGTCAGGCCTGGAGAAAAAAAAAAATCCCTATTTCTTGGTGGCCTATCTTTATGATGCAGCTTGGTGTAGGGGTGAGCATGGGCCTTCTGGGACAGGATGATGTGAGTTCAAATGCCCATTCTGTCTCTTGCAAACAGTGTGACCTTGGATGAGCCTGTCACCAACCTGAGAACCCTTTCCTCAGAAGGAAAGCCAGTCTGAAATGACATCATCTGGGTTCATCAAACACATATGTAACTCATCTGGTACATATAGGTATTCAATAAAAAGAAAGCTGCTATTTAATTACCACCAATGTCAATTCCTCAGTACTCACAGGTTATGAGTGACATAAATCCACTTGTAAGATGACATTATTACATAAGGGAATTGTCAGTTTTGTTTTGTTTTCTTATTTTTGCTTATGTGTGTATTTCTGTGTATGCATATAGCATATGTGTGGATTCCCACAGAGGCCAGAAGTGGGTGTCGGATCACCTAGAGTTGGAGTTTCAGGTGGTTTTGGGGATCAAACTCAGCTTCTCTGGGAAAGCAGCAAGGGCTTTTACCTACGGAGCCATCTCTCTGGCCTTGCTCATACACTTCTGTCACGGCCCATTAACTTGTGCCCTGGAACTTCTTTTAAAGATTTTTAAACGTTGAAGCGTTCCCTCTGACTCTTGGGCAAAGCTGACTCAACCGAAGGCAATTAGGTAAATTACACAAGTCCCAGGCCTAGGTGCAGAATCGAGGCTCTGGGGTTGTATGTCTGCCACCCTCCATCTCTGGAAAGGAGCCCTTGTTTTGGAAACAAACTCCTCCACAGCAAGGGAAGCACTCAGGGTTCTCCTGCTTAAGCTGCAGGTGTGTGATGCCCTCAAGGATGCACTTCAGCAGACAGAAAAGGAACTCCTCAGGCCAGCAGGTGGTCCCAGACCCTCTGGAGTCTCTGGATTGCTCCTGACATAAGCTTTTTAACAAAACAAACCAAAAACTTTAATTGACAGATAAAAGTGGCATGTATCTACTCACACATATATCCTGGTATTCTGAGATGTGTATATACCGAAGAAGCTTGGTTAAATTGAACCAGTTTGGGTATGTGCCACTTTACACGTTTCTCTTTTTGCTTTCTGTAGTGAGAATATTTAAAATCTACCTTCTGGTTACTTGCAAGCATGCAGTCACCTCTCTGTATCTGAAAGTCCCACAACTATGGGTTCATCAGCCTACTGCAGACTGGAGAGATCCTTAAAAATTAAATTTCTTTTTAAATGAACATATAAAACAACAGGTTTGCTTGTGACATTTTCGTCCACACTTAGTTTTGATTGACTCGGGCACCTCCCCCACCTCTGCTGCTCTGCTTCTGGCTTGACCTCTCTGTCCCTGGTACTTCCCCTCCCCCCCTCCATTTTCCTGTCACCTTTGCTCTGTTCCCCTCCCGCCTCTTCAAGCCACACCCCCTCCTTCTCATGGACCCATTCCTAGAATCCCTGGCTCTGCCTACACTCACTCCCACATAGATGCATGTATGTAAAAATTAGAAGTTGGGATTTTCAACTTCTAAAATTTGAGAGAATGAGTGCTGCCCAGTGCTTCTGAGCCGAGTTAACTCACACGGTCTCATATTTTCCAGTTCTATCCATTTTCCTTCAGCTTTAACCTCAGTTTTCCTACAGCTGAATAAATGTTATTGTGTAATGTACTGTGCTTCCGTCCATTCATTTGGGTTTTGTTTGTCTGGTTTTTTTTTTTTATTTTGTTTTTTGTTGTTTTTTGTTTTCTTTTAGACAGACTTTTACCACATAACCTTGCCTGGCCAGGAACTTGCAATATAGACGAGTTTGGCCTGGAATTCAGAGATCCACCTGCCTCTAGCCCTGAGTGCTAGAGTCTGATGTATGTTACCAGCATGCCAGATCCATCCATTGATGGTGCTCTAAGGTGACTCCCTTCCCTTGCTGTTGTGGGTAGAGCACCAATGAACAAGGCTGAGCATGTATCATTGTAGTAGGATATGGCACTGTAGTAGGATAGGGTAAGTGCCCAGGGGTGGCATAGCTGGGTCCTATAGTAAGTAGGTCTTTTTTTTTTTTTTTTTTGAGGAACCTCTAGATCAGTGGTTTTCAGCCTTCCTAATGTTGTGACCCTGCAATACAGCTCCTCACGTTGTGGTGAGCCCACCAGAAAATTATTTCATTGCTCCTTCACTCCTGTAATTTTGCTACTGTTATAAATAAATCATAATGTAAATGTTTGTGTTTTTTGATAGTCTTAGGCCACCCCTTGTGAAAAGGATGTTCAACTCCCAAGGGGCCATGATCCACAGGCTGAGAACCACTGCTCTAGACTGGTTTCCACAGGGTTATACCAGTTTTGCATTCCGACAAAACAATAATAAAGGTTCCTCTTTCCATGAACACCCTAGTCAGCTTTTGCGGCCATGTTTTCTTGATGAGCCATCCTGACTTGAGTGAGCTAGAATTTCAAAGTAGTTTCAATTTGTATTTATCTGGTGACTAAGGATGTTGGACATATTTTTAACAAGTATTTATTGGCTGTTTGTATTTCAACTCTGAACTGCCTGCTCATTCGCTCTACTGGCTCATTACTGGCAACTTTTAGCTTTTTAATTTTTTAAAATTAAAAAAAAATATGTGTATAAGATGTGTGCGGTATATGTGGGTCTATGGAGATGTGTGTGTGTGTATGTGTGTGTGTGTGTGTGTTTGTGCACCATGGTGCATGTGTAGAGGTCAGAGCACACCTTGTGGGATTGTTTTTCTTCTTTCATCTTAAGGTAGAGTCTAGGGATTAATGATCAGTATTGTGTGTGCAAGTGAATTTACCTGCTGAGTCATCTGGTCGACCAGAGACATTTCTCCTTGTCATTCTCTAAATACAACTGTTTCCCCAGCACTTAGGCTGTATAACTTCTTGTAAGCAATCAGAAGACAATTTTACATATTATACATTGGAAAAGGTTTGAAGGCTATATGCAAATATACCACTTTAGGTGAAATATTTGAGTATACTGAAGGAGGAAAGCAAAGACTACATGCTCATGTGATTGTGCTCTGGGGACCACACCTCCTCACACCCTTGTGAGGTTGGCAACAAGACCAGAAAATGAAAGTGGCTGAACCCCACAGTCCCACCAGAGCAATAGGCAAAGAGAAAGCAAAAGCCTGGAGGGCAGGCTCTTGGAGTCAGCACACCTGCTGGGCTCCTCTGAGGCTGTGCTGGCAGTTTGGATAGATTGGCCTATGTGCAGTAGGGTGCTTAGGCTCCCCAGAAAGTGAGTTTGCTGCTAAGGTTCCTTTTCAGATGATGGAAAAGCTATGCTGGGTTCCCTTTGCTTTATTCAAGAGGTACACACTGGGGTAGAGCAGCCAAGGCCTCTTACTGAAGGCCTCTAAGTGAATGCCAGGGGTAAAGGGGACTTTAAGTTCTTACTGGAGAGAGACCCCAGGCTGAGTGTCCATCACTAGAGTGGCAGCCTGGCATTATGCTGATCCCATTCTATCCCAAGGCAGATATGTTGTGTGTGTGTGTGTGTGTGTGTGTGAGAGAGAGAGAGAGAGAGAGAGAGAGAGAGAGAGAGAGAGAGAGAGAGAGAGAGAGAGAGAGAGATTCTGGTTTTATTTTACTTAATTATCTTGGGACAATGTCTTGTGTAGCCCAGGTTAGCCAGGAATAGCCAAAGCTAACCTTGGACTCCTAAACTGCTCGCTTCTACCTTCCTAGTGCTGGGGTTACAGGTGTCTGACTGTTGCAAGTTCTTCTCTGTGGCTATGATAAAACATTTCAGCTAAAAGCAGCTTACCATAGGAAAATTGCTTAGGCTACAGTCCACCACTGAGGGAAGTCAGGATGGGAGCTATAGAGGAATGCTGCTTTGTGGTTCACAGGCTTATGCTTAGTTAATTCTCTTACATAGCCCAGTGCCACCTGCCCAGGGAATAATGCTCACAGAGTGGGTTGGATCTTCTGTATCAGTTAACAGTCAGGACATTCTCCCACAGAAATATCCAAGGAAGATCCCTTAATTGAGACTCCTCTCAAGCCACTAGATGACTCTAGGGTTATTAAGTTGACAGTTAAAGATAATGAGGACAGCCACTATGCCTGGCTTATAATTTTTTAAAAATAAGTTTATAGAGGTGGGGGGCAGAATGTAGAGAGTTTGGGTCTCCAGCCAAGTTTCTGACTTCTCTTTGGCAGCATCCAGTTCTTGAATCCTCGGTGGCTCATGAATTCATGGCATATCTCTACCCAGGAACAGAGGTTCTTTGAAAGAGAGTGTTGAACTTGAGACTCAACCGTGATACCAGTGGGTATATCTCAGCAGCAAGGAATTAGAGGAAGGCAAACCCAACAAGCTTAGAACTTCAACTGGAGTTATGCTGGCCTTGTGAATGAACCCCAAACCTTGGGTGGTATGGCTTTCCTTCTGGATTGAGAGCAAACTTCTCATCATTTCTGCAATCACAATGTTTGAATCCCAGTGTTATAAGACCCTGGAGAGGAGGCAGTGCTGTAACATATTTCCTCCAACAAGGCCACAACTACTCCAATAAGTCCAAACCTTCTAATGTCTCTTGAGGAGCGCCAAGACTTAGTGATCAAGCATTCAAATATATGAGCCTATAGGAGCTATTCCTATTCAAACTGCCATAAGGAGACTTTTAAACATTCAAGAACGATTATAAAAACAAAGGGGGGGGGATTTACATCTGATGGGGCTTAAGGGAGATGTCTGGGCCAGAGCTGCTGTAGTTTGAACTCTGTAAGAGTTAGGATCTTGAATGTTTCCTAAAGGTCTATGTCCCAAGAATGGTGCTATTGGGTAGTAGTAGAACCTTTGAAAATGAGGTCTACAAGAAAGCAGTTAGGCCATCTGGGGTGTGCCTTTGGAGACAATATTAGAAACACAGCTCTTTTCTCATTCTTTTGCTTTCTGATGAAGAGGCATCCTTTGTCATATGCTACTACCATGATGCACTGCGCTACCACAGGTGCAAAGTCACAGCCTGGTGTCATGGACTGAAACCTCTAAAATGGAGTCCAAACCTTCCTACTTTTTAGGTTGGTTACCTCAAGAACTTTGTCATAGTGACAGAAATCTAATTAGCATGAGCTCTTGTTATATGGATGACATGGAGAGAAGACTTGCAGAAGAAGTGAGCCCTGGGTATCCAGAATTAAGAGGTTGTAGAATAGAGGGGAGACACTCAGGGCATGTTTTCTGCTCTCCTGGAAAGGAGTCTATGAAGAGAGAGCTAACAGCTTACTGCTTCAGAGAAACTATCTAACAGTCAGTACATAGACAGGGTTCCTGCTAGCTGGAACCAGTACAGAGGACCCTGGCTCATTTCTCTGGGAAGCTAGCAGAGTCAATGCTGAGCAAATAAGCTCATTAATATTAATTTACCCTGTCTTGTTTCAGAGCACTTTGAGATTTGAGGGGGAAACAGGGAGGGAAGAAAGGTATGATCAACTGCTAGAAGTTTGAGACTGATAAGTTTTAGACTTAAACTTGATAATATTTCCAAGACCAAAGCTCACGTAAGTAAATATACTGTCAAAACCTACACTTTGAAATGTCCAAAGAACAGAAGGAAATCTAAATGCTCCAGCACTTTTTCATTTACTGTAGCTAAATAAGATTATTTGATTATCAAATGACAATTGCTGTAGTCTACAGGAACCCCGAGACTCTACAAGAGCTAAAGAAGGGTAAAAAAAGATGCCTAACTGTTTACTGTGGATGAGTGGACATCTGTCTGGGCACTCTCTGACTTTGAGACTATTTTGACTCCTTCTAACCCCTTTTATTCATGCTTTTCTTGAAAAATTGGGAGCTGTGATACTGTTGGACCCCCGAAGGGAGACCCTCACTCAAGTCTCAGGGATCTCGAGCCCAGAAAGCCACAACAGTCAAGCTTGCTGTAAACACACGAGGTTTTAATGGCACACAAACCAGCATGCTGAGGTCAAGACCCATACACCACGCAGGGGTAGAGGAGTCTGACCATGACTCTATTTTCCAGCAGGCTTATAAAGGGAAAAAACACAACCTAGGGGAAGAATCGGAAAGGAAATAGGGGAAGTCTAGGGGCGGATATTTACTTCAAGGCACCTGGGACATTGAAACTTTTTGTGGTTGTTTTTCCCCAAAGTTTTGGGGAATTAGGCCATCTGGCTGAGGGCTGGGGCCCATGTTCTCAGGGCAGTCATTATTTTATTTTTTACTCTGCAATACCAGTGCCGAATCCTAGTGTGCACTAAGCACTTAGAATGTATGTGTTAGAAAATCACTTACTGGTCAAAAGTCAGTTGACCAAATGAGCAAATGACTTAAGTGCAACGAAGCCCTGTCCTTCACCTTAGAGCCTCTGTGGGATGGACAGTCAAATATTCACACTGGTAATTTAAAACGTGCAGTTGAGTCATGATAGGCAGTGCCCTTGTGCCACAGTGATGACTGTTGTGTCTCCATCTGGACGGTCAACGTGCTTGGGCAGTAAGGTTAGGTTTTGTCATTTGGTGTCAGTGAACCTTCTGGTTATGA
Organism: Mus caroli; assembly: GCF_978045245.1. Taxonomy (NCBI): domain Eukaryota; kingdom Metazoa; phylum Chordata; class Mammalia; order Rodentia; family Muridae; genus Mus; species Mus caroli. Next base: position 56,655,151 of record NW_028227270.1, on the reverse strand, counting down.
GTGGTGCTCTGTGCAATCTGGAGAAGGATGTCTAGTAGGCATATTCTTGGTTTTGGACCAGTGTTTTTAATAAGAATATAACAAGAAAAATAATAAGTAGCAGTAGGGACATGGAGAGGCATCATCAGGTTGGGTACTCATGACGTCTAAGAGAGAAAACTGGAGCAAAGCTTCACTGAGGAGGCAAACAAAAGGGAACTCCATCAAGCTAGGGACTTTAAACACCCAGCATCGGGTGACTGGGAGATGTCAAATGGCCAGTGAGTAAAGGCATTTGTCATCAAATCCAACAACCTGAGTTTGATATGTAGGACCCACATGGTAGAAACAACTAACTCATATAGGTTGTCCTCTGGCCAGCACAAGAGGCTCCCATAAACAAACATTTTATTTTCTAAGAAACCATTTTCTTTGTAAGAAAGAAGAAAAATGGGATGAAAGAAAGAAAGAAAGAAAGAAAGAAAGAAAGAAAGAAAGAAAGAAAGAAAGAAAGAAAGGAAGGAAGGAAGGAAGGAAGGAAGGGGAAGAGGAGGAGAAAGGGGGAAAGGAGAAGGAGGACGAGGAAGAGGAGGAAACTGTGGTGTCAACTTGACTGCATCTGGAATGAACTACAATCCAGAAATGGAGGGCACACCTGTGATCCAGATCTTGAGCCTGGAAGACACAGGCTTCTGACCTGGATCAGTTAAAGCCCTTGCAAGCATGAAGACCTGAATTTGGAGTCCTTAGAATCCATAGAAAAGCCAGGAACAGGCGCCTGAGCTTGAGGGGTAGCTAGCCTGACCTGCAAGATGAAGTTCCAGGCCACTGTGAAACTCTTAATAAAACAAATATACTGACAGCCATGAGACTCTGAGACTTTTTTTTTTTTTTTTTTTGTGAGAGAACAGGGTTTCTTAAAGTTTCTCTTTCAAAATATAAAATAGAAATACAATTTATTTTGAGTTACATCTTATACTAGCAGCAAACAATTTTCATCTACAAATGCAACACTTAATTGAAGAAAGTACCCTTTTAATTGTTTATGAAAGTTTACAATATTATTTATGCTTTTTGATTGATATTATTCTGGTGGTCATTGCACTCAGCCTAGAAAAAAGCTGCTTAAAAGTTGCAAATTTACACAGATATCAAAATCTAAATTTTATATATATATATATATATATTTTGTAGAAGAAGAAAAAAAAACAATGACCATTTGTTTAAAACAAAAAAACCTTCAATGAAAAAACATCTGTTGCTAAGACGTACAGAGTAAATCAGTTGGAACCCAAGCAAGAGATGGACCAGTTGTAATCAATTAAAAAAAAAAATCTTGTGTATTCAAAGAACAGCAGTGGTGGGATTCTGTTGGCAGAGTGTTGGTTTATCATGCATGAGGCGCCAGGCTGGACTCTTAGCACCAGTTATGGTGGTGAATGGCTGTCCCAGAACCCCGGGGACAGGAGTTGAAAGTCAGCCTCTGCTACATAGGGTCTTTGAAGTCAGCATGGTGACAGGAGATTCTGTTTCTGTCTCATAAAAAGGAGAGATGGGAGAGAGGTGTGTTTGGGGTGGGGTGTGGCTCAGTTGGTATAACACGAATTCTGCAAATACAAGGACGAGAAGAGTTTGGTCCCTAGAAATGTTAAAATGCTGGAGTTTGTAATGTCAGTGCTGGGAGGCAGAGAGCAGCGGCCCCAAGACTCACTGGCCACACAGTCCAGCCTAGTCAGTGAACCCAGGCCAATGAGAGACTCTGCCTCAAAGGAGGTAGGCAATGTTTCTCCTTTTCTTTCTTTTTAAATTCTTTGTCTTCTGCAAGAGCATCAGGATTTCTTAACTGCTGAACAATCTCTCCAGCCATATGGATGGTGTTTTTGAGGACCATACCTGAGGCCTCCTATGGCCTCCACACAGAGACACACATATGTATGCCAACATGCATGAACATGCATTAAAAACACCTGGATAGTAGTATAGATAGAATTTCTATGGCACTTTAATTCTTCTAGCAATGTTTAAATGAATAATACAATGGATTTATTTTAAAATGTGAATATTTCAATATTGCTTGTTTCACAACTAACCTTGTATTTAGAAAATATGTGTTCTATTGACTGAGCCACACCCCACCCCAAACATACCTCTCTTTCATTCCTCCTTTTATGATGGTTCTTAACTGCTGAAACAGAATCTCCTGTAGCCATGCTGACTTCAAAGTCCCTATGATAACCATTTAAACTTACAATTAAAGTCATTCTTTTAAAAACAATAAATGTCAGAAAAAATGTCATCCATCTTAAGGACACACATGAATTTTCAAATCATTTTTAGGGGTCACATAAGCTAAAACTGTTAGGAACCACTGCTCTTGGGGCTGAAGGAAGGTTATGGGATTTGTTAGGTGGGTGGAGCTTAGACAGGGGGTGATAGGTGTGTTATATCCATGCTATACCTTGACAGATGGAGAAAAGTGGGTGGCTGCCAGGGGCAGAGAGGGGTGGTTCTTGCTAGCTTCCACCTCAGGAAAGCTGATACTCTAGGGCCAAGGCCAGCTGCTGGTATAGTCATTAACCCACCCATCACCATAACTTTGAACCTGTGAATGCAGCAGCTACTCCTGCAACGCCTAAGTGGAAAACAGTGAGACAGTGGACTTCATCAGCTTTATGATGATCTGTCTTTTCTGACTACTGGAAATTTCTCTGGGCATTACTCTCTGCTCTCTTCCCCTGTTGGCCAAAGCAGAGCAGCATTTCCACAAGTCAGCTCTGTACTGAATTAGCTGGACTTCCCCCATTCCCTTCCCTTGCCCACAATTGCAGTATTAGAGCCACAGTGTGCAATGAGGACAGGATAGACTATTTGCTCCTAGTGTCCTGGGGTTCAGGCTGGAAGTTTCTATTTCTGTGATCTGTGGAAGTCATCGCTACAAGACTGGAGTTGAAAAGTGGACAAGAGTAGGGCTGGAGTGGGTCAGTGGGTGAAAGTGTTTGCTGTACAAGCCCCAGCACCTACATGATAAGGTAGATGCGGTGGTGGGCACCTGTAATCCCAGCAGTGCCATGGCAAGATGGGAGATGGAGACAACAGGTTGGCAACTCATGGGCCAGACAGTCTAGACTATGTAGCACAGTGGCAGAAACAAGAGAGGCAATGACTCAAGACAAGATGGAAGAGAGATCTGTCTCCTGAAAAACTTGTCATCCTATCTTCACAAATGCCACAGTGTGAGTGTGATGGGTGTGTGTGTGCATACACATAAGATCAATCTGTCTGTCTGTCTGTCTGTCTATCACTCTATTTCTCTATCACTCTATTTCTCAATCACTCTATCTATTTATCACTGTTTTTATCTATCTCTCAATCACTCTATTACCTATCTATCTATCTATCTATCTATCTATCTATCTATCTATCTATCTATCTATCTATCTACCTATCAATGTATTAATCAATCTGTCATTTACACTTATCTATTAATCTATGATTGTATCTATCTCTGTATCTATTTATCAATCATCTATCTATCTACCTATCACTCTATCATCTATCTATCTATCTATCATTTACCACTGGAAAATGGACAAGAATAAGCTCACAGAGATCATAGTCAGCCTAGCATGGTAGTTAAAACCTATAACCCTAGCACTCAGCAAACTGAAGCAGGAAGATGGATAGTGTGAGCCTAACCTGGGCTACATGGTGAGTTCAAGACCAGATTGAGTATATGTGGAGACCTTGGGCTGGAGCTACAGCTCAGTTGGCACAGAGTCTGGCATTTACATCTTACACTGTGAAAAGCTGGATGTGGAGGCGCACACCTACAGTGTCAGCTCTTGGGAGGTGGAGGCAAGAGGATCAGAAGTTCACGCCAAGAATGCCTATACTGTGTGTTCGAAACCAACCTGCAATACCTGAAATTCTGTCTCAACTAACAAACAGATAAATGAATTGGGGGATGGGTAGTTTGTCTTTTGCGGCCATGGCAGAAGGAAACCTTGGTAAAGTTAAGAGTGAGTCCAGTGCCAAGTCTTGGAGAGAAGGCTTTCCAGTGAGCTTGACGTGAAGTCGGGCCTTTTCCCTCTCAGCTGAGTTCAGAAGTTTGTGGATGCCTCTGGAAGAAGTGAGCTTGTGCTGTAGACCTCAGAATTGTTTATGTGTGGCATGAGGAGCCACAAGGCAGGTATGATTCTCTGAGGGGTTCTACTGGCTGAAAATTCCACAACTGGAGCCTGTGTGGGGTGGGCAGGGTCCACCCGCAGAGCTTCAGAGGGGCCTCCCCTGGTTCTGCGGGGAGTCTGCCTGTGTGTGTATTTATCTTGAGATGTGTATACAGATGTGTGGGGTTTCTGGAAGGGGTCTGCGCAGAATGTTTAGAGGCACAGTGGTTTAGCTCGGGTTGAAATGGTTACTTTTTCCAGCTTGTGCAGATGGACCATGCATGTGGGCTGTTAGCTCCCGCATCGGTGCCGTGCTCTGTAAACACTGCTGTGGTCCTGGCCTGCAGGATGCTGTGTTGACGGTCATGCCTTACTGCCTAATTGGCTCTCGCTGGAGGCCTCGGCTGGCTGTTCCTGGTCTCTGTTACTCTGGAGGTGGGGGTGGAGTGTTCAGAGACAGCAATGGGAGACGAGTGATTTGCTTCTGTTCTTTAAAGTCCATCTATCCATTTCTCAGCATAGAGGACATAAGCTAAGAGGGACCCTATCCTCTTTTGACAGACTCTCTTTTAGTGTCTGTGGGTTTGGGGGTGAAAAGAAAAGTTCAGTTACTGCCAAGTCCAATAACAGAGGGATCATAAGCCTTTCATGGTCTGGCTCTCCTTCCTCACAATCTTTTTTAATTAAAAATTTTAATTATATTAACTAATTTGTATGCGTGCATGTGCACACACACGTGCACATGTGTGTGTATGTGTATGAGGCACAGCACTTGTGTAGAGGTCAGAGGATAACTTTTGTCAGTTGGTTCTCTCTCCTTCCCTTTGTGGGTTCCAGGGACCGAACTCAGGTCAAAGGGTTTGGGGCAGGCATTTTTGTTGTTGTTGTTGTTGTTTTGTTTTTACCTGCTGAGCCACCTCACTGTCCCATAATGGCGTTTGCCATTCCTTCTAGTGTTCTGCTCCTATTTCCCTTTAGGATGAGCACACTTGCTTTCTGTTCCTCTCCTTTTAGCTGCCCAGTTAGGGCTGAGCACTGTGGTTCCTGGCAGCACACGTGCACAAGGCTAAGTCAGCATGGCCTGCTGCCAAGTGCCAGGTTCCACCACCAACAAATCACAGTCATTCCAGCCCACTACAGCCCTGCTGAGACTCAGGTCTATAAATTGCACCATGACAAGTCGCCTGGGAACTTCCTCTGCTGCTGGCTGCTCCACACCCCTGCATTTCCTTTTTCCTGTTTAAAAAAAAAAAAAAAAAAAAAACCATTCCCAGCTCCAGCTGAAGATATCAACACCTACTGCACACAGACATAGTTTCAGAAAAATATTTTCACCTTTGAAATCCCTTTCCTGGTGTTCTTTTCCCTCTTCCATTCCTGCTTGGATACCTCACTTGCTCTCCTGTCCTAGCAGGAAGAGTTAGTCTAAAGGCACTTCCTGCCACCCCACACTCTGAATTTGGAGACTGTGCACTTTAAGAAATAACTCCAGTGGTAGTTAGGGTCCTCCCAGGAGCCCCCAGGAGGATGGTGGAGAGATGCCCCAGGCAGGAGACCTGACTTAAGACAGAGTTCCTTTGTGCAGGTTGGGTGACTTTCTTCTCTACCTCTCTTTGGTGCAACAGGAGTGTAAAGATCTAGTGCCTGGCTGTTTAATGGCCATTTCTCTCCATGATCTGAAAGGATATTTTTCTGCCTTCCCATGGACGTCAGTCCTTTGAATAAAGGCATCTGTCTCCAGAAGTCTTAGGTTAAAATCACATAAATGGACTTGGGGAGGAGCTGGAGTGAGCTGTTGTTGACTTTGCAGTTCCCCATTCATGCTAATAGCACCCCATTTCCTTTCCAGGAAATTACCTCATTGCTGTTCCCTGCATTCCAGGGAATTAGCTCACCCTTGTGCTAGACTGTCAATCAAGGTGCCCCACTCTCCCTGGCCAAGGCATTGGAACATTACCAAAAGTGGGGCTAACTAGATTCTCCCTTCTAGGCATTGCGTGTGGAAGAGGATCCAGAGGTGGGACATGCCACAGTTTCCCAACCTAGGCCAGGACCACTCTACAGAGTCTCTGTTCCCATTCAGCCCAGACAGAGGGGTGGGCAGCAGAACTAAAGCTAATGCTTTCTCCCAACCTCCCAAGTTAATTCTGCTCTCGCCAAAAGAACAGAAAATAAAGATCTTACCTTCCTAAACTGGTGAATGAACCATGAGGTCAAACCCCTGAGGATAAGAAGTCCATCCAGAAAGCCTGACTGACTGAGAAGGGAGCTTGGGATTGAGTGAGAAAGAGCTCTTTCCAAACCCTCCAAGGAATACCAGGATCGGGGGCAGGCAAATGTTATGTGTATCTCTCTGCTTTTGTGTTAAATGTGGAACAGCCTTCCTCTCCTCTATCTCTTCCTGCTCTTTCTACCCCCTCCCCGACTCCCTTTTCTTCTTCTTCAGATATGGTCTCACCAAAGTCCCTATGTTGAGGCTTGATCTCAAATGAAGCAGTGTTCAGAGGCAGGGGCTCTTTGGGTAGGTAAGAAGATCATGAAGGCTCTGACCTCATGAATGAACTAATTCACTTCAGGACTTATAAATAAATAGAATATCTTTTACTTACTCGGACAATTCCATACATGTAAACAATGTGTCTTGATCATACTCACTCTGACTCTCTCTTCCTCTGCCCCTCGAGGTAGCCGACATGTGCCCTTTCTCTCCAGCTCCTCCCTCCTCCACTTTTTCTCTTTTTAAATAACCCACTGGGTTCGGTTGGTGCTGCCTGTTAGGGTGTTGACTCATCTTTCCAGCCTGCTCTTGGGCAGGTAGCCATGGTTGCAGTGAGCTCATGAAAGCAATTGGCTATGTCATGTTCTGAGGATGGGATTTCACCGTTCTCTTCCTCTATTTCCCTGATTTGATACTTCTTCCAATCCCTCTTCTCTGGTTTTCCCTGAGCCCGTGTGTGTGTGTGTGTGTGTGTGTGTGTGTGTGTGTGTGTGTGTGTGTGTGTGTGTATGTGTGTGTGTGTGTGTATGTGTGTGTGTGTGTGTGTGTGTGCGCGCGCGCATTTGTTGATATGAATATCTCATTTAAGGCTGAACACTCCACAGTTGCTTATTGCCAGCACTTTTACTACTTACGAGTTCCTGAATTAACTGACAACCACTACAGAGAGAAGCTTCTTTGGCCAAGGTTGAGCTTCTTTTTCACTTGTCTATGGGTAAACAAAGATATTTAGAAAGGAGCTTGACCATCACCATTTAGCATGATAGCAGTAGCTGGTTCCCCATTCCTAGGACCTAAGACCACCTGAGCCAGATTTTGACCAGGCCTTAGTAATGGGCATGGATTCCTTCCTGTGGAGCAAGCCTCAAATCGAATCCAAAAGTGTTTGCTTACCACCATAACCTTTGTGGCACTCTTTTCACCCGTGAGCAAATCTTTCCCACCAGGCCAGTATTTAGCATAGAGGGTTTGTAGCATTGATGGCTTTTCTCTCACAGTGGCCTGAACTTTCAACACTATGAAAGCTAGCCAGCACAGAGAAAGTTCTGAGGTCAATTCTAGCTTGATTTCTCCATATCACGCAACCAAAGTGTGCCATGTCTTCAGCAATAGGGTTTTACCATCTAGTCTTGGAGGGTAGCCATGAGCAATAGCAATACCCTCTGTTTTGCTGGGGGTGTCATGTGTAGTTTCTATGACCAATAACATGTACAAATGTATCCCATGCCTGGCACTGAGATGTCATTTAAGAGGGATTTACAACTTAAAAGGTTGTTGGGAGGTGGTAGAAACTTGAAAGGAAGTAGGTAGCTGGAACCCTGCCCTTCAAGAGTACAATTTATTCCTGACTCTTGTTCCCTCCCCTGGGCTTCCCTGAGGCAGCCAGTTTTCCTGTGCTGTGCCCTCCCTATGTGATGATCTGCCTTGCCACAGGCCCAGAACCCTGGAGCTGAGAGCTCATGGGCTGATGCTTCTGAAACTGCGATCTAAAACAAATGTCTTGTTTGCCTCCGGAATTCGATCACACCAAAAGGAATCCAATTATATATACCCTTGGCTAGCTACAAAAAGGCTCTGCAAAATGTAAAGGTTGCTAGTTAGCCCAACACACCCAGTGCCTTCATCTTTCAGTACTCTAGTGAACATTTCTATTCAATTCCTGGTGAAATGTCTATGACAAAGACATCGGTTAGAGCAAGGCAGAGATGAGTGGTGTGTTCTCTTCTTCAGGATGTGCTAGGTTAGGTAACAAGCTATCTTCACATAAGAGAAGGGAATTGTAGTAGCCTCTTCCAGGCTGAGGAGTAACTGCTGCGGGTGACATTGGATCTGACTGATGTGTAGTTGGTTGTGCATGAAGATGTCCTTGCAAAGGGTCTACAACTGTATTAGATCCAGGGTTTAGACCATATAATGATAGGCACCAGCACTGTCATTAGAAGTAGCAGAAACAGGGAGGGGGTGGGTGGGAGTGTGGTGGGGGCGTGGTGCCAGCAGTTGTTATCTTTCAGAGGACCATAGTTCTTTTCCCAGTACTCACATGGTGGTTCACAACTGTCTGTAACTTCAGTCCCAGATGATCCAACATCTTTTTCTAGCCTCCCTTCTGGATAGCTTCCCATAATGCTGGAAGGTGCTATCCAAGCCACAGAGAGAGAAAAGCCATCAATGGTAATTTACCCGGTGGCAAATCCTACATGTTACAATATTGACCTACAGGCAAGGTGTATCCACCCATGTGATAGTGCCACTAAAGTTATGGGAGTAAGCAAATAATATTTAGATTAGATTTGACCAGGTGGGCGCATGGTGCACAGGCATACACGCAGACAAACACTTATATACATAAAAAAAAATCTTAAAAACAAAGTGTCAAGTAAGAAATATTCACCACAACACTCATGTTAAATGAGGAGACAACTCTTGGGCCCTGGTTCCTCTTAGGTCAATGCCTGTTGTATTTGCCTCATAATTTTCTGGTCAGAGTCATGCTTCAGGCTTTTTAGCTCACAAACAATGCGTGATTTCCACTGGGTGGTTCTGTCATCTCATGGGAGACCTTGGAACGTTACTCTTTGTTTTCTGATTTAGAACAGAAGCGAACTAAAGAAAGAAGATGGGGACGTGTGTGTGTGTGTGGGGGGGGGGATCTTCTCAACTCACAATTATCATCTGAATCCATAATGAAGCTCAGAGTTCAGGATGTGGGAAAAAGGCTGTGCTCTGTCCATCTATCTTCTGGTTTCAATTTCCAGGGACCAAGTTAGGAGCTTGGGAGAATGGGGAAGAAATAATAAAATCATTAGGGAATTAGGACATTTAAAGAGAGGTTGAACTCAGGATAAAAACATGGGGCCAAGCTGGAAGCCTGTAGGTCAGTTCCATGGCCCACATGCACTGTATGTGTGGTGTGTACACACATGTTCAGAACCTAGAAGAAGACATCAGACTCTCTCTTTCTCTCTCTCTCTCTCTGCCTTATGCTCCTGAGACAAGGTCTCTTACTGAACCTGGGGGTGGGTTGGTAGTCCAGAACCCCAGTGATTCTCCCCACCAGGGACATGGTTACAGGTGTGCAAGGCCATGTTCAACTACACATGGATGCTGGGATTCGAACTCAGGTCCTCATGCTTGCACAGCCAGTTTCTTATCCACTGAACCATTTCCCTGTATATGTCTAGATTTTGGCCTATTCGGTATTTTGAAGAAAAGGTAAGTTGGTAGCAGACATTTAAATATATTGAGATTTTACATTAAAAAAAACAGATTTCCAATTTAATGTGAAAAATCAGAATTTAAGGCAACATTGAATCCATAGTCCTGCATGGTACTAATTAGAAACTGGTGACTTCTTCAAACAGGAAAAGGTTGTCCCTTCCAGGGGACAACAGTCTTAAAATAATCTCACCTAGTCTCACTAGGTTGTATATTATGGGTTAGGTCGGCTATGCATGTCCCATAGAGGCACATTCATGTGCGAGCCTATTAGAGGGATGGAATGAATTGGTCCGATGGTTGGAAACACTGAGAACAAAATGAGTTTCAACTGAGAGACGCCTCAGCATTTACTGATTGCTTTACATGAACTACTAAGGAGGGGAGAGTGACAGCAAAAGGGAGATGTCGGCTGAAGGCAGGGAGGTCTTCTCAAATACCAGCAACACAAAAGAGGGCAAGAAGAGGCTGCTGGGACAGCTCAGTAAGATGTCTGCTGTGTAAGCATGGAGATCAGAGTTCAGGTCCTCAGAACTCAGCTGTGGGGAGGTGGAGTCAGGAGGACACCTGAAGCTCACTGACCGGCCAGCTTGGAGGACTTGGAGCTTCAGGTTCAGTTAAAGAATTTGTCAAAAGACAGAGGTGGAGTTAGGTGTCATGGAATCGACCTTTAATCCCAGCTTTGGGAAGCAGAGGTAGGTGCATCTCTCTGAGTTCCAGGCCACACAGGCTGTATGGTGAGACCTGGCACATGTATTTCGGGAACCACCAGTCTTTGATCAATGGTATAAAATATCCACAAGAAAAGTGCCTGCTTTCTCTTTAATGTCATTTGATGGAAGTTAAGATGCTACTTGTGTGTATAGAGGAGGGTCGAGCCAGACCTCTGTGCTGGTCTCAGTGAATTTCCCACGAGGAAACTGTCTTGAGAGGCCTGTTGTGAAGTTTTGAGCAGGTCCGCAAGGAAGAGATATTCTGGCTGCTCTGAGCATTCAGAGGGATTTATCTTACTTCTAAGACTGAGGCTTCAGTAGTATGTCCCTTCACCAAGAAGACAGGGTCTCCCACTATTCTCACATCCAAGTTCTTTCTTGGCATTTCCTCTAGGATATAAATACTTCAGAATTTTCTCTCATAACCATCTCAGTCACCTTTATTTTCATCTTTCACTCTTTTCCTGCCTGCCAGGAACTGAAGCTGTGAGCAGCCCTCACCAAATCTGCGTGGAGGTTATTGCTTCCCCAGTCTCCAAAGCTATGAGCCAAATAAACCTCTTTTCTCTCTAGATGACCAGTATTAGGTATTCTGTTACAACCGCAGGAAATTCGTTTGACTCTGCCTGGCTCCCCCAAGTTGCTGCTGTAACTTGCTGGCCTGGGCCATCCCTGGCTGCCAGTCAGTATTGTGGGAAGACTGTTCCCTGCTTAGCTGAGAATATGCCCTGTAGAATCTTTTCCAGCATTTTCTAGCCTCCTTTACATTTACATTTACATTTGAATTCCATTTCCCTGGGACCTTGATGGCAAATTCCTAGGAACGTCTAGACCACAGATTCTGAGTTCAAATGAAAACCGTCTAGAAATGAAAATGAAATTTTCTGTGATTCAAAGTCTAGCAGCCCAGGTTGTTGCTGCATTCAATCTGATGTGTGTGTGTGTGTGTGTGTGTGTGTGTGTGTGTGTGTGTGTACCTATGTGTGTTGGGTTGGGTAGAACACGAGCAGCTAGGAGAAAAATCTTGACAGTTTTGCTGTTTCCAGTTCTGTTTACCAGGTTCTAGAGACAGAAACTGTGTTCATTGATAATTGGGCTGGGAATATATAGTGGTGGAGTGCTTGCCTAGTGTGAGTGAGGGTGTAGGATTGATAAGAAGGAATGATAGCCAGATGTGGTGGTGTACACCTTTGATCTCAGCACTTGGAAGCTGGAAGGCAGAGGAAGGCTGGCCTTTGTGAGTTCAAGGTCAGCCTGGTTTATATAAAGTCAGCACCCCAGTCCTTAGTTATCCAGATGGCTGATAACCTCAATATCTCTTTACATCTAGACAAAAATCCAATAGCTGCTTCTTTCTGTTCCTTTTTTCAGCACACTGGGGATTAACCCCAGGGTTTTGTGCATGGCTAGGCAAGCTCTCTATAGCTGAGCCCTAGCCCAAGTGTACAGTTGTTATCAAAGCCTGCATCCATACAAAGCCTGTATCTATACATACATCTTTTTAAAGTGCCATGCAGATGGAAATGAGAACTTTCTCTCATGCATTTCCTTGTGAACTTCAGGCCAGTGTCTTTTCTGGTCTTTGTCTGGATGTCTTTGACTCTAGCCCTCTGACTTTCTTTCCTGGTTGCCTTTTGAATCCCTTCTCCTGCCCAAAGATCACTTCACGTTTATTATCTGGCCCTCCCATGAGCCTTAGACATAGCTTTGATAACGTTCATTTCTAAAACCCCTTCTTGCTCATTAGAATGTCTGGAGTTGCATTATGGGTAGAATATCTTCCAAGGCTTCTTTAGAGCTGTCGATTTCTGAAGGTTCCATTTGGGGACCATCAGTGACTTTTGTTCTTCCTAAGGTCCTTGAAAGGATGTATAAGGTAAGAGATATTAATAATAATCTTAAAATACTGCCTACTTGTTAAACTGATAATGTATTGACTCTTTAGTCAGCTCTGCATACTCACAGGTTCCATATTGATGGCTTGATCATTCTCAGTGTTACAGCAGTAACAGTATGTAAGTATTGTCAGGTGACTAACGATGACATGAGGTCTTCAGGACACAAAGTATTTTATATGAGGGACCTGTAGATGATTATGGGGGTATTATTGGGGAATCCTGTACCAGTCCCTCAAGGACACTGTATTGGGTCATGGCTCACCCTCTGTTTCTATTTGATGAGGCTGTTCCCCTGTGATAGTTGGAAAGGAGATCCAGTGCCCCATGGGTCCCATCAGCCTCACATTTGTATGGGAGCTGTTGCTTGTGTTTTTTATATTTCTAGGTTCAGGAAGGTTCTTTCTGCCTGTATTGCCTGTCTCTGGTAAGTAGACGGTGGCCATCGTGTCCACCTGGCTTCTACCTTCCAGGAAGTGATGGATGAATCCCCACTTCCAACTTCTAAGGGTTTATGACTTTAATCCTTTTCCTTTGCTGCTGCTTTGTAGGATTTTAAGAAGCAATGGAGATAGATGTTTGTGATTAATCTGCCATCGGTGAGTTCTAACGGCCCCTGAATCAAATTAAATTGTCATCTTTAAGGTCCATGATAATTTCCTTTTCATGCCTGGGTTCTGCCACAAGCACACAGCACAGATGGACCAGGCATGGGGCTTAAACAACGGCAGCTATTCTTCATGGTTCTAAGGAGGCTGGCAAGTTCAAGGTCAAGTAGTTGATTCTGCTCCTGGGTGAGGGCTCGTACCTTGGCTTGCTTATGGCTGTCTGCTTGGTGTGGGGGAGCGGAGGGAGAGGAAGGAGACAGAGACACAACTTTTCTGATATAACTCTCCCTTTTTAAATTTTTAGTTGTACTTTATTTTAGTGACGGGGTCTCTAGCAGCCCCGCTTCCCTCAGACTTGCTATGTAGTTGAAGATGGCCTTGAACTCCTGATCTTTTTTGTTGCCACATCTCAAGTGCTGGGATTTTAGGTGTGTGTCACCATGCCTGGCGGTGGTGTCTCTTCCTTAAAGCCACTACTCTCAGGACATCATGAACTTAAAGTGTCTCTCCTGTTTCTCATGGTAAAACTTGCCCCGTTGCCTAGTGTGAGAGGAATTCACACAGAAACAGGTTTACGCTTATTTGGGAAAGCAGAAGAATTCTAAATAATGCTGAAACCAAAACAACACAAAAAGCAAAGTCACGGGGCTCAGGACTGTCAAGGTTGATGTAGCATTGGTATGAGGTCATATGTGTCCATAGTCCAGGATGGAATGTCCAGATCTGAAGCCACATATGTATAGTGAGGTAAATGCGTATAAAAGAGTCAAAGCAATGTAACAGGAAAAGGAAAATCTCTTCTGTGGAGGTGCAGGCCCGATGGGCCAGTCACACATTCACAATCCACATGTGAGGATAAAGTTTCAACTCTACTTCATACTATACATGAAACAATTCAAATCAGTTTGATATGCATAATAATAAAAACCTAACAGAAGGACACCTGGGGAACATGTCCCTGAGCTTTGGGAAGGCAGTAATGTGTTGGAGAGGGTACAGAAAAAAAAAAATCATTAAATGGTGTGTGTAAGCTAGAAACCATGAAAGTTTCAGTCTTTGGCCTTTAAAAAAAAATCAAGAAAAATAAATAAACAAGCTATACATTGAGAGAAAATACAGCAACATTTATTTCTGATACAGTTCTTACGTAAAGAACTTTTATAAATCAATGAATAATGGCCTGTAGGTGCTTCCAACTGAACATAGATCCTCTGGAATGGCAGCCAGTGGTTTTAACCATTGAGCCACCTTTTTAGACCTGAAGACTGACTTTTTAAGGGCTTCATTTAAGGTGGGTGTTCTTTGGGGGGGTGCGGAGAGGGGAGGAGGATGTAGATCTGTTAGTGGTGTGCTTGCCTAGCAAGCACAAGCCTTAGGTTTGATTCCCAGCAGTGTACAACCTGTTCATGGTAATATATGCCTGTAATTCTAGCAGGAGGATTACCAGGATATTCAAGATCATCCTTGGCTACATAAAGAGTTCAAGGACAGTCTGAGCTACATGATATCCTACCTCAAAAACAGACTGACTGACCGACCGATTGACAGACAGACAGACAGACAAATAAAAATGAAAAAGAAGCTTGTGGCTAGAACTTCACTACTCTCTCTTCTTTGGCTTCCATGGTGCTGTGACTTGCCACGTAGAATCATCCACACGAAGGATCCCTCGCTGCCTCCATGGACAGGCCAATAGCTGCTCCTAGAGGAGCTGATTCTTCTAGAAGCTAGAAACTTTTAGAGACACTGAACATCTGCGGTCCCTTTCACAAAGTACTTTACAAAGGCAGATGGAGGCCCAGGTCGCAGGAGCTGCAAGCTTGTCTGGTCTGCAGTCAGCACCCCTGCAGGGCCGGCCTTGTTAGTTGACCTAAGAGATTTCATTTCAATGTGCTGAAGATGGATTTTCATCTTGGCTTTTGTGGAGGCTAAGAAAGATTCATTGCAAATTTCTGTTTGCTTGTCTGGCTTTCGTGGGATAGCGAGTGTTTCCCTTGTTTTAGGTTATCTTTGGCTTCAGGGCAAGAAAAATAGTCAACCATGTCTTGAAAGTTTTAGCCTATACTATACGGCCCTTTTAAAAAATATTTGGTTATCCAGCAAGATATTTCTTGTGTTTCTGTGTCTAGAATTTCTCTGTGGTTTGGCAGCACCAAAGTTTTTCATGGCTGCCAGTCATATCTTAATTGGATCACCTTGTGGAAACTTGGGAGAGATTTTTCTAGAATTTGTTTCCAATTCCCAATGCCAATACAGCATTGATTATCCCAGGTGAGACAAGATAAGGCAATCTTTCATTTCTCCACCTTTTCTGCATGCCCCCTAGTTGGGGAGGGCTCCCCTTTCTCTGTAAAGAGCATCTCTTTGCCAACTCTTACTCTGAAAAGGAGAGGAACCTTAGCACACACGCTGGCAAGGAAATTCAAAGAAAGGAGGAGCCCTGAACCCTGCTCATTCCCAGCACACGGTAAGGTTTTTTTCTTCTTAGATTGTGCTTATTTCAACTCACCTTGTAGCATAAACTACAAATATTCTCATCATCTATTTTCATAAACTCCTTGATTGCAGGAAAAACAGCTTTAAAAATGTATTTATTTATTGTCATTATGAGTGTGAGGCACATGCCAAGGCACTTGTGTGGAGGACAACTTCATGGTTTCACTTCTCATCTTCCATCTTCTTTTTTTAAAGATGTATCGTTATCTCTTTTATTTATGTCCGTGGGTATGCCACACGTGGGCAGTCCTCATAGAGACCAGAAAGGGGTGTTGGATCCCCAGGAACTGGGGTTACAGATGACCATGAGCACCGTGTGGGTGCTGGGAATGGAACCCAGGTCTTACAAGAGCAGCATGTGCTCCTAGCCCCTGACCCATCTCTCTAGGCCAGGAAAATACACATTGGTATAAATGGCAAAGACACAGGCACGAACAAACAAACAAACAAACCAAAACACCTGGAAGGGAGCGTGCCAAATTAGTAAACACAGCAGCACAGCAATCCAGGAGATCAGGTTAAGATATAATTTAAACTTTTAGTTTATGATTTCATTAATATTCAAATTATCTGCAACAACCATACCTTACTTTTTTATTTTTAAATATTTTATTTTTATTTAAAAATGTGTTAACTCTGAAAGACTATTGCCCTTGTGTTTTATGCTAAGGCATTGTTACACTGCTGTTTATGAGTGCCAGCAACCATTTCTATTTACTCTGATTGTACATAGCTCTGGGAAACGTTACCCACAGAAGCTAAAGGTTGCTCAGGAGAGGGCATCTGGTCCAATGGACACACCAATGCTTGGGGTGAAGCCACTTAGCCTTTGTGGTCCCTGATCCTGCTGGATTCAGGATGCTTAGCACTGTGGCATCTGTCAGTTTCCTATTGTCTTCTTTGCCCTTGAAATCAGCCCCAACTGTATTTCCTGTTGAAGTGTTTAGTCCTTTGTAATTCATCAATGCCTACAGTCTTGGTGTGTGTGTGTAACTGTGTACACATGTGTGAGTGGGTGTGTTGCATGTGTGGAGGTCAAAGGTTACTTTGGTGTCTTTGAGACAGGCTCTCTTATTGGAACTCTCCGTTTTGGTTAGACTGGCTGATCAGTAACGCCTAAGATCCACTTGTTTCCACATCTCCAAGTTTGGGATCATGATGTAGAGCATCATACCTGGCTTATTGTATGGGTCCTCGGAATCTGAACTCAGGTCGTCATGCTTGTGCGCTTTGCCTATTAGGCCATCCACCAGTCCTGTGTAATTCATGAATACCAACATTCTTAACAAGCATAGATTAGCAAAAACAGCAATAGTAAATGTTATCATATGTGTAGAGAAAAAAATTGGGGCATACACACCAAGATTTTAATGATGGTTATAGGGATATCTGCTTTGTAGGTGGTAGAATTCCAAAGTGTTTTAATTTTAATAATCACGGATTATTTTTAGTCTGAAGTGTCATGAACAAATGTGGGAAAGGGTGGAATTAATTCTCATCTTAGAGCAGGCTCAGCATATTCTCTCTGTAAAGGGCCAGGGTTGTAAATAGTTTCAGCTTTGCTGGCATATGGTGTCCGTGGCAATGACTCATTGCCGTTACTCAACCTGCCAGTGTTGCGTGAAGGCAGCATTGGGTACTGCATATAGGAGTGGGCATGGCTGTGTTCCAATAAATCTTTATTTACAAAAGCAGGCAATAGGCCAGTTTTCTATCCCTAGTTGATTAGTTTTCTGTCACGGAGAGTTTTACAAAAGCATGGTGTTGTCATCACAGAGCCTGGGAGGACAGGAATCTGCAATCATTTTCTTTAGGTGAAATCTAAGTGGTCTACAGTCATCACCACCTCTGCAAGTACGAGAGGAATCTGTTTCCTGCTATTTCAGGATTCTAAGGCTTCAGATACTCCTTGGTTTGTGGTCACATAACAAAGTCTCTGCTTTCATCATCCTATTCTCTTCTGTAATTAAATTTCTCTCCACATTCCTTTAAGTTTTTGCTTTTTTTTTTTTTTAAAGGGTCTCAAAATCCCAGGCTAGCCTCAAACTCACTATGTAGCCAAGGATGACCTTGAACTCCTGTGGCTTATACCTCCCCTCCCCATGTTGGGATCAGCAGCTGGTTCACATTGTTCTGGAGATAAAACCCCATCCTTCCTGCAAACCAGATAAGCATTCCTAACCGAACTGCATCCCTAGCATTTGCCTGCCTCTTATAGGTCACCTGTTCACCTGTAGAATATCTCTTTCAAGGCATTTGACTCAGTCATATTTGCCAAGTAAAGGAACATTTGTAGGTGGTGGAGTGATACTGTGTAATTTGGGAATCCTTTATTTGTCTTACTATATAACGTAACAAAAGATAGTAAGTCTGTAAAAACAGATCCAGCCTCATCTGGTAGTGCTCTGAGGCAAAGCCAAGCAGATCTCTGTATGATGTTGTCCAGGGCTGCAAACAAAACAAAAACAACCAAACAAAGCCAAAATAAAAACAGTGGTTTGGTCTCAAGCCCACCTGAGCTGGAAGTCCAGATCCGACAGGACCTGGGAGAGTCCTTTCTTCTCTAACCTGTAGCCTATTGCATGATGTGAGGGAATTAGACAATAAGACCACTGAAGCATTTGCCAGCTTTCAGAGTGACTGCTGTTGTAAATAATGAGGCTTTGGTTCTGTGTTGACTGCTAACGTGCAGGGTACAGGGCTATATGCAAAAGAAAAATAGAAAAAATGAAAATGTAGCTACTCCTCCATTAGGACAGCATGGGAAACTCTAGGCCAACCCTGTCATTAAGAATGGGTCTTTAAAGTTCTTACATGCCATTTGTTATAGAACATGCAACTGAGAAGCTCGTAAAAGCACTGTGACAGCTCAACGATGATGAATGATAAAGTCAGAGAGAGGCGGATAGACTTATTACCTACAACCAGAACAAAACCACATCCAGAAGCCTGTTCACTTTCTGTGCTGCTTTGAAAATGGGCTGTAATTTCTGTCTGTGAGTTTCCTGAAGGCAAAGAGATTGGAGAGAGAAGACCATGTATGGATATTATTTATAACAATCTTTTTCATATTATTTATTTATTTAGTGCATGTATGTTTGTGTGTGTGTGCACGCATATGTCTATGAGTGGGAGTGATGGTCAGAGGACAACTTGCAGCCCTTGGTTCCCTTTCTCCATCATGTGGGTCCCAGAGAACTGAAGGCACATCATTAAGTTTGGCAGCAAGCACCCGTTCTGGCTGAGCTACCTCGCTAGCCCAAGAATATTATTAACACAATTTTAAAACAAGTTGCTAAGAGTTCCTTAAACATGAGTAGCATTCAGATTCATTAAAGATAGGTCAACATTAGGCTTTACCCACAAAGTCAAGCGTCTTCAGCAATTTCTCTCCGTACATCCCGTTCTGTGTGTGCTAAGGACTAAAGTCATGAACCAGACAAGAAGGGTGTCTGTCTTCTTGGAGTTTACAACCTGGTGGGAAGTGGAGATACTGACAGGTTGAAGGAGTGCTCACGTGGCTGAGAAGAGCACACACAGATGTATAAGTCAGGGTCCTGTGGGCTGGCTGGGGAGGTCTTTCTGCAGAAGTGGCATCCGGGTGCTCCCACTATAATACAGTAACTCACCAGGCACAGGGAAGGGGAGGAACTTTCTAGCCCAGGAAGAAAATGGCTTGCCTGAAGTCCAACAAAGGCTCAGGCAATGACAATCATTAACATGGTTGCAGCAAGTCACCAGAGGTTCAAAATTCTGCATATTGAAACAATGTATATCTTTTTTGAAACATGTATATCTTTTTTTTTTTTTTTGTAAAGAACGAATCCTCAAGTTATATAGGGCTGCACAGAGGAAAGTATCTCCCTGCCTGAATAATTTGAAGTAATTTTAATAGTAGTCTTGTGTCTGAGTGTGATTAGGAGAAAAACAATCAATATTGAAAATCACAATAAAAAAACCCAAGTGTCCTGGGGAATTAGTAAGCTTTTCATCTCCATGTTGTTACTTAGTCCTTGGATTCAACTTGAAATGGTTTTCGATTCTGATATGTTGCCCAAGTTAAGCAAATTCAGGAGCTATGTGGTTTGTTTTCATTGGCATCAGCAAAGAAATGGGGACTGGCCAGTGCCCGGGTCTGAGCCTGAGACACGTCATGAACCATCTGAGTCAACTCTGTGGTTTGCGTATCAAGTCTGCTTTCCCTACCTTGTCTGCGTTTTATGTCCTCTTCCTTCCAATGTTTGTCTGGCACCAACCACATTTCCCTGGGCTGCTCATTGAACAGGCATTCCAGAAAAGGACAGAAGTTTTCTGCAGGGCCTGTGTCTCTGTGAGCCCACCGGAGTCTGAAGCCATTGCTCAGACTTTAAATCATTTAGTCTTTAAAAAAGTATGTATTTATTTGACTGTGTGTGTGTGTGTGTGTGTGTGTGTGTGTGTGTGTGTGTGAGATGTCTGTCAGATGACAAGTTTGTGGAATCTATTTTTTCCTTTGACCTTGTATTTGGGGCATGGAACTCAGGTCTTACCATGAGTGAGTGCCTTTACCAGCTATGCTCACCAGCCTAAGTAATCCACTCTTGTTATTTGTCTGAGGCTTCCAGAACTGAGGCTTCGACATCCTTTTCTGGATGTTGAAATGACATGACACTTATGCATTTACCTTTAGTTTTAACTTTTCCTGACCATCATGCCCCAAGTTCCCTGTGAGGGGCTGGTTCTACCATTGGCCTCAGGTGTCTTTAGATTTAGAGTCCAGAATTCACCATCTTTCATTTTCTTCCTTTCTCTATTGGAATGCTCTTGGACCATCTTGTTTATCTCACTGTTGAGCCTAAACATCTTTGAAAAGGAAGATTCAAGTTTCCATCAATCATTCTGAGCAGACAGGCTTCTATCACATGCAGATCTTCCATTGTTTGTTTTCCAAGCAACTCCCTCTAGATCTTGGAGGCACGACAAGGTCATGGCTTGTTTTTAGGAGTCAAGTGAATAATTAAGTTTTGGTTCCTATGAAGCCCTTGCCCCACCCTCATCCTTTGTCACATTTGGAAGATTCTCTGGCCTTACACAGTGGATGAGTTTGATCTGTAAACCCTAGCCCTGGCTGGCCCTGCCCAAGCTTGTTGTCCTGGTGTGTGGTCGATATGGTGCTCTGGCCTGTTCACTCTGTCAGGGATGCAGAGCCACGGTAGCAGTTTAGTCTCCCATGGTCAGCGCCCCCAGGTTCACTCTATCCTGGAGTTGTCTGTGACTCCAGCTAGCTAAACAGAAGACCATCTATGTTCAACCCCATGCTCACAGCCTGGTGTGCATCTCAGGAAGCAGCCACAAGCTCCTTGCCTCAGTGGAACAGCAGTGCTCTTACAACAGGATTTAAGTCAGCTTAAGCCTAAGCCAGCATTTCCTCTGAGGCTGGAACTGAGGAGAGAATTGGAATTCCTTACCTTTTCCTACCACTAGGTTTCCTTGGCCTCTGATAGCTTTCTTGCTCTGCATACCAGGGGAGAGAAGACGGTTTCTGAGGGAGCAAAAGACCCTGTAACAGAGATTAAGGTATGGGCTCCTTAGCTCCACAGGACAGGTTACCTTGCCCTGTTCTCCTTAAAAGTCATGCTATTAATTTTGTTTTGGCTCATGTTCCTGAGCATGCTAAGAATGTACACTACCACTGAGTTATATATACCCCCAGCCAGTAAAAGTAGCATTTACGTGATAGTGTTTCTAGATGAACTTAGAGCTACATCACCTCGGTTCTTGGCACAGAACCCAACACAGCCATTTAAATTGCCTTTTTGTACATTTTCGAGATCAGCTCATTCCCAACTGGGGCCTTCTAGCTTGTTCTATAGGTCAGTGATGGTTTTCCTAGAGCAGTTCTCAAGTATTCGACACAGTTACCTTATGAGGTGATGGGAGAAGGAAGCTCTTCCCTGGGAGAGCAGCAAGCCCTGGAAGGGCATGGGTTTTGTGACCCTCATGTGACAGGACTGTGCTGGCTGATGGTCACTGACTGTCTTCCTCTTTTGGGCCAAGTGGGCACAACTGACCTTCTCAATAGGCTCAGCAAGCCACATGTACATCTTGATCTTTTTCTTCATTATAATTTTTAAAGGTTTTAAAAGGGTTTACTTATTTATTTTTATTTTACATGTATGAATGTTTTGCCTGCATGTATGTATTATGTACACCATGTGTGTACCTGGTGCCTATAAAGGCCAGAAGAGAGTGCCAAATTCCCTGGAACTAGATTACAGACAGTTATGAACTATCGAGTGCGTGCTGGGAACTGAACCTGAGCCTTTTGCAAGAACAGCAGCAAAAGGATTATAACCTTTTCAGTTTGAGACAGTTTAAGGCCAACAAGGCATTTCGAAAGGCAATGCAGTGGGTCTCATGCTTTCCCCACAGCGTCTCACGTGAGCATACCATGTCGTCGTCCCTGAGAACCGACAGAACGGCTTTGTTTCATTTTGTGCACGTGGAGTTAGGTTTTTACTCAGGGTCTCACATTCCAGGGAAAATACCCAATCAGTTGACTCAGACACAGACCTTATTCAGTGTTAATCAGATTGTTATACATACTCCCCCCTCCAAAGATTCCTTACTTTTAACCAAACAAGGCCTCCGTTTTCTATAAATGTATGTATGCTTTGGGAGTTGTACCAGACCCAACAAGTATATCTCTAGAAAGAGCAGGGTTCCATCCTTGGTATTTCTGCCACCTGCCATCTAACTAATCACAATCTCACTCCGTTCTTCTCCATATTGCCCCAGATACATCCCAGCAGTCTTGGTCCTTGGTTCCCCCATGTCCAGAGGAAATCATCTCAACACCCATCCCCCCCCTAATCTAAAGATCATGCACCTGACACAGAGCACACACCTTTCCTCCTGCCAAAAGTGACTCTAGTTAAATGGGAAATGGGTGTTTGTAATCTTCAACATTTATGCCAGTCTATGCATCTCTTTCCTTCTTCTTGCCCGGTGGCCTCATAATTCTTAAGCTAAGATGTCTGAGCTCTATTTGATGACAGTGGTCAGTGACAATGGGATTTTATTAGTTTTGTGCTTTCATTTACAGCACAATACAATTTGTTCCTGTTTTTTGAAAACCGGGTTTCATATAGCCAAGGCTGGCTCCAAATTCCTTGTGTGGTAGAGAATGGCCTTAACTACTCGACATCCTCCTGCCCCCACTTCCGGAGCACTGAGATACCAGGTGTCAGCTCATTTTCTAGGCTCCCAGGGCTTTCTGATGCTACACAAGTCCTCCATCAGTTGAGCTACACAGTACAGTCATCTGCATTTGTAGCTCCACTTCACGTTGACATTGAACATGATTTTTTTGAAACTATGTACAAGAGTTGAAAAAAAACTAAAGTAACTGAGTCTGCCTGCTTCAAGGCCAAGAAGCCTTTTTCTGGCGACTGTCCCAAGCAGTGGCTGCAACCACCTTTTCCAGGGGCTGGTTACTGACACAGCACTCTTCCATTCTTCTTAATAAAAGGGTTGAAACATCTAAAGCAGCCACAGGGATTCTTGGCATTCATCAGAGGTGGAGATCCACATGGCAGACCAAGAGAGTCATAAAATCTTTGTTTTAGTTTGGACTCATTTAAAAACTGGAATGAAATTAATTTTTTTTTTCTTACAGAGACATAGTGATTTCCTCTTATGGGGTGGAAATGCTACCAGGGTATGACGTCCAGGGAAAACGACTCTTGGAGATTTGTTTTCTTGCTTCATGATGTTGTCCATGGAGGCAGGGAACCTTCTAGCTTTGTTCTGAGTGCCCCTGGCTACTTACTGCAGGTGAAGTCCCGTATCTACTGCGTGTTCTTACGGATGACTTTCAGAGTTTTACTTTGCGTTGTGGTCTGCAGATGTGGTTTCAAAACGTGCCTTTGCATGCAAACATCCATTCCCACCCTCTCATGGCAGCAGATCCTGTCTTCCAGAAGCGCCAATGTCTGTCTAAAACTTGAGATCCAAAGGGTGTAACTTTTGGTTTGTGGTCTCGTCCCTCAGTGTCTCTCATTACAGCAACACACAAGAAGCTCAGAGTGGTCTGACGAAAGGGAAAGGAGGCAACACCTCTCACCCAGGGACCATTTTAGACACATTTAAATGGATGCTAACTGAAGTGCTGGGTATGGTGGTCCCCACCCCCTTTGCTGGAGGACACCAATGTATTGATTAGTGACTGGACACTGCTTCTAAAGTCCTGGTTTAAATGATACAGCAAGTTAATAGAAAACTTCATGTTGAATAGAACCTACCCATCAAAGTTCAATGAGAGGTGATTCTTTTTTTTTTTTAAGATTTATTTATTATTATACATAAATTCACTGTAGCTGTCTTCACACACCCCAGAAGAGGGCGTCAGATCTCATTATGGGTGGTTGTGAGCCACCATGTGGTTGCTGGGATTTGAACTCAGGACCTTTGGAAGAGCAGTCAGTGCCCTTACCCGCTGAGCCATCTCACCAGCCCCAGAGAGGTGATTCTTCTAATGAATTCAGTTCAGTTCTTTGAGCTACAGTACATCCAAAGTGAATCCTAATTAAAACACCTTCAACCCACAGGGTTGCCATTTTTCCAGGCTGCCAGAATATATGAATGTCCTGAATGAGCAGCTTGAGTGACTACATCAACAGTGCTGAAAGAAGGTAAGCATTAGGTTCTTACTAGCCTTCCTGAAAAGTAACCATTCATTTTCTAATGGTGGCGAAGCATGCTCACATTGGCAAATTTGATGGTCACGGAGCTGGGAAGACTGTTATGCCCCTCATGTCACAAGCAAGTTAGACAGATGTAACATGGTGCAGCCCCAGATCTGCCTAGAAAAAAAAAAGTGGCAGAGTAATACTGAATCTAATCAGCTTAGTTCCCTTGTTCTGATAGCCTCCGCTGACATCAGAGCCCACACAGACACTAAATAAAAACCCACAGGCAGGAAGATCCTGGGATTCCTTCTCTAGAGATTTAATGCATATGGAGATCAAAACAACTCAATGTGGGTGAGGGGGTTCTCTCTCTTACCCGTCAGACAGTTTGAATGTTTTCACCTTGGACCCAGCCCTGGATCTGATTCCAGGGGCACCGTAAAGCTTCCTCCCACTCTAAGGGAGACAAGACTGTTTCTTTATTTTGTGTGGTATATGTCATGACAGGCGAGTGGGGCTCAGAGAAGGGTAGACAAGAGGTAGAGAAAACTGCTCTGAGGATGAAATAAGGCTTGTCCGGAATCTTGATGGTCAATGAGGACAGAACCACATGGACACAGATAAAAATGTATGTGCAGAGGCAGGGAGACCCTACAGAAGGATTACAGGCAGGAACAAGTTTATGATGTGATAGAGCTAAACAGAGACTGAAAGCTAGGGAAACCTTCTCTACCATTGAGTTACTGTAACAAATGCTCAAGCTAATCTGCATATGTAGAGAAAAGGTTGGGTGACTCACAGGAGGTTTCAGCCCAAGGTCATTGCTAACTCTTAGGTGGGGCAGTATATCGTGGTGGCTTGCAATAGAGCAAACTTACTACTCATGGCCAGGAAACAAAACCAAGAAAGAGTTACAAGATCAGGGGCCCACATCTGCTTTGAAGGTATAACTTCAAGGCCTCCCATGAAGCCTCATGTCTTAAAAGCTTCCACTATCCACCACAGTGCCAAGCTGGGGACCAAGTCTCTAACACATGGGTGTTTGGAAAACAAGGCAGATCCAAGCCAAAGCACTGATGAAGAGCCAGCCATAAAAGTTCCAGCACTGATTTCCTTGGTGCTGGAAAGATGGCTCAGTGGTTAAGAACACTTGTTGCTCTCGCATAGGACCTAAGAAGGATTCCTGGTTCTAAGGCTGAGTGTCTCACAGCCAACTGTAACTCCATTTCCTGAGAGAGTAAACACAAAAACTGAATATAACAATTTGAGTGAGGTTATGCTAAGCAACCCGTTGAAGAAAAGAGATTTGGTTATACTTTCAGTTGGCCTCTCAAAGACCAGTTGGCTGTATAGATGATGTGACTGTTTTATTTATACCCCAGCCACTCTTGCAGCTAAGTTATGTGATCCCACTTGCCTCTGCCTCCCAAGTTCTGGGTGTAAGCGTATGCACCACCATACCCAGCCTTATCCAGTTTTTATTATTGTAGCCATACAGTAAGTCCTGCAGTTGGATAGTGTCAAAACTCCTGTTTTACTTTCCTGCTTCAATATTCTGTTGGCTATTTGTGATCTTTGGTCTTTCATTATAACCTTTAGAATTACTCAATATATATGAAATGACTTACAAGGAATTGGGCCTTGGTGTTGTGCATGCTAAGCACATGATCTGCCACTGTCTCTATCTACAACCCAACCTGCTGGGATTCCAATAGAGATTATATTAATCCACATGTCAACTTGGGAAGAACTGAGATCTTGAAAATATTGAGTCCTTGCTGGCACTGTTGGCTAGTGGTAGAAAGCTTTCTTTCCATGCATAATGATCAGGTTCAACCCTGAAGACTGTCCCCTACCCCCAGAAACCGCTGACTGTATTGAGTCCTCTCTATGTACACGGAATACTCTTCTATTCATTTGTTTGCATTTTATTTCTTTCCTCTAGTTTGGAATTTTTCTCATGTAGTTCTTTTGAGATCATGTACATATATATTTGGTTTATAGTTGAGTATCTAACTCTTTGAGAGCTAATATGTATACATGTTATGTGTGCATGAGTGTGTGTGTGTGTTTGTGCATGTGGGCCCATATGTATTTGGAGGCCAAGCCTGACACCAGAGTCTACATTGACCACTCTGCACCTTATTCACTGAGACAAGGTCTTTGAATGGAAACACAGTTCACCAGTGAAGGCTAGCCAGTCAGTTTGTTCTAGGGATCCCCTCTTTCTGTCTTCCAGGCAGGCCACCACTCACCTGGTATTTATCATATTTATATGGGTTCTGGGAGTTCAACTCCCAGCCCTCATGCTTCCCAGGCAAGTGCTTTAACCTCTCAGCCTTCTCTTGAGCCCCTTTTAGATTTTTTTCCAGATAATCATGTTATAAGCAAGCAAAAAAAAAAAAATAGCTTTTTGTTTGTTTGCTTCCCAATCTGTAGATGTTTTGTTTCTCATTTTCCTTCATTCCATTAGCTAGGATTTCTATCCCAACACTGAGGAGCTGTGGGCGAGCAGAACCTCTTTCCCATGTGTTTAATCTTAGTGGAAATGCTCTGATGTTCTCATCCTAAGTGTGATTTTCACTGTCATACTTTGTAGTTGTTTTTCATGGAGTTGAGAATATTATCTCTTATTTCTAGTCAATAGGATTTTTTTTTAAACTTCTGGAATATGGTTGGATTTTGTTAAATGATTTTTCTCTCTATTTCTATGAATACCAAAGTCCCTGTTGTAGTTTAAGGGACCTTCCTGAATCACATCAACACATTTCATTTTACATTGCCTTGTCCAGGATTTACTTATAGGCTAACTTAGATGAAAGGGAGGCTGGGAGGGACTTGTCCCAGGTAGTGGTAGAGCTGGGTTGCACTGAAGGATTCAGGCTGGGGAGGTGATTCAGCTAGAGGACTTGATACTTAAGTATGATTACCTGAGTTCAATTCCCTAGCATCCATGAAAAGAGTTGGGCATGGCCACATGTGTGCCTTTAACCCAGCATTGAAAGGCATGGAGACAGGGATCGATGGGATTGCTTACCAACAGCCTAGTACCAGGTTCAGTGAGAGACCCTGTCTCAAGGGTATAAAGCAGAGAGAGAGAGAGAGAGAGAGAGAGAGAGAGAGAGAGAGAGAGAGAGAGAGAACACGTGATAGCCCTCTCTGGCCTTCACACACACACACACACACTCATTCACTCAAGGATTATACTATTCCAAATAGGACAAAGTCAAGAACAATAGATGGCCACATACCACCCTCTAAAGAGGACCTGCCCTGCAGTACCTCTGCTGGGTGACTGATTTGGTTCACTGTGCTTTCTCTGTGCCTTTTTGATATTTCAAAGATAGTGGCACAGGACTTACTATATTATTGTCCCCAGAGAAGGTCTTCCACATCATTTCCAGGTCTCTTCATGCAAAATTTGAGACTATCTTACAATATTATACATCCAAAATGTACAAACAACATGAAAGACTCTTATAGCAAGAATGGATACCCTAGAGAAAGCTCCTTTTTCTTTGAGCACAGACTGGTCATCACTAAGAAAAGGATGTTTCTTTAATCTTGAAAAGGTCAACCATTCAAAGGGTGTTTGTATTGCAAGACAGAAAACCCAGTTATAACTAACATGCTTCTCCTGGAAGCACGTGGATGCCTAGAAGAGCATAATCCCCTCCTCCTGGGTAGAAATTCTTTGAGCCTGCATTCTATGTATGTGTATGAGTGTGGACACTCGTGTGTGCCCAGTATACCACCATGTGGGAAGCCTCAGAGGGCACCTTTTGAGAGTGGCTTCTCACCTTCCACCCTGTATGTTTCAGGGTTTGCACTAAGTCCTCAGGCTTGGCAGCTAGAGTCTTTACCTGCTGAGCCATCTTGCTGGCCCTTAGCCTAGGTTTTGATATGCAAGAATTGACTTTTCTAATTTATTGTCTTAAAACATGCCAAAGCAGATTAAAGTTCTGAAGGAGGAAGCCTGGAAGCCACGTGTTCTCTGTGTGTCTTTTGTGTCAATATTTAGAATTCCAGTGTCAGTTACTTAGAACTTCAGTGCGTGAGCCACATGCCTCTTGCTTCCAGGAACTAATTATTATCACACTTGGCCCCAGGACACACAGCCTTTTTAGTAAGAAATTGCTGCCGTAGTTATGACAACATGGGAACATTGATCACTTATTAGAAACTAATGTGAGATTTTAAGACTAGTTTCCAGGAGGGCCTTAGAACTATAATATAGACAAATCTTCTAGGAATTCTGGGTGTGGGTGGGAAAGCTTTTATTTACTCCTGTGATCTTAGTTCACAGATCTGAGTACCCTTGTCTTCATTACATACTCAATATATTCTGTTGGCCAAGGATACACAAAAATGTCAGCCCAGGCACAAACCACATAGACACTCACCTGAAATGTAATTAATAATCATAATCAGGGTTATGATAATCTCTGTCCACTGAGGACTTGCCTGGTTGAGGCTATCCAACCTACTCAAGCCAACCCAGACTTCTTTGGAGTAATCCACATCCAGAGGGAATAGAACTGGGGATCAGAATTTCTGGGCAACCAAACTGACTATGAGATGGCTTTTGAGACTAGAAAAATCCCAAGTTTTGTTTTGTGTGGTACGTGTGTGTATATATATGTTTCTGTGTATATAGGATTGCACATGGGTGTCAAAGGCAAGTCCAGTGTCTTTCTATTATTCTCCATTTCATTTTTTTGAGACAGTGCCTATCACTGGATCTAGAGCTCGCTGATTGACTAGACTGGCTGGCCAGCAAGCTCCAGGGACCCTCCATCTCTGGATTACCCATCTTTTTGTGTGGGTTCTGGGATTATACAGAGGTCCTTGTGCTTGTGTGACTAGTATTTGCCTGACTGAACCCATCTCAACTCCCGGGAGGATATTCAGTTCAAGGCCACCTTGAGATACCCAGGAAGAGTCTCAAAAAACAGCAGTGAGGAAGAAGAGAAGGAAAAGGAAGAGGAGGAGGAGGGAGAGAAAGAAGAGGAGGAGGAGCAAGAAGAAGAGGAGGAGCAAGAAGAAGAGGAAGGCAGGGTTGAGAATTTGACAAGCAGATTACGTCAGCTATAAGTAGAGGCTGGGAATTAAGGTGGAGAGTGATGGATGGAGGTAAGCCAGTCCTTGTGAATGGATTGGGTATGGAGGTCCTGTTGGGTGGAAGGTTAGAAGGAGGGAACAGCAGCATGTGCTGAATAGGAATTCAGAGAAAGAAGAAAAACAGGAAAGAGGGAAAGACCGTGTGGTCATAGAATTTAAAGGCTCCATGAATCAAACTTGGGCAAATGCTCAAGGCCAGAATAAGTACTAACTCCATTTGGGGCCTTGCTGCTTGAAGTATGGAAGTGTGTGAAATATGTGAAGTTGTTAGGCCCTCGCAGGCCCACTGGAGCAAAACCCAGGAAGATCTCCAAGATTTATAAATAAAGCGGCAGGAGCCTGTCCGTGGGAACTCAGAGAGTGGAATCTAGTTGGTGTTGTTAAACATCTGATCTGGCATGCAATTCCTGTCTTCAAGGTTTGTCTGAATGGGAGTTTTCAAGGTTGCCTGTGCTGGAAAGAGGCTTTATCGGTGCAGTGCTTAGAGATGCTGTTTAATTCTGTTTCAGCTCTGACAGGGAAAGGAGAAGGAGGGAGGGAGAAAGGGAGAATGGGAAGGCAGAAGGAGGGAAGGGAAGGATGGAAAGAATGGAGGCTGGGCAGGAGGGTGGGAGGGAAGGAAGGTGTGAGGAAGAGATGAGGAAGGGAGGGACACTGTTTTATATATATATATATATATATATATGTATATATATATATATATATATATATATGCATTAACTTGCTCTCAAAGTGGATCCTGGTTGAGAAAGAACTAGTTGCATTGAGTAGAGGTTGCATATTGTGGACACATGCTTCAGTAGGTTCTCTGAAAAGGAATCAAAAGTCCCCAGTTCCCATTTTTTTTTTTTTTAGAAGAGTGTCTTTTTAAGGAAGGGATGCTAATAATGGTTACAAATTTCCAAATGTTTTTAAAAAAGGGAGAAGGTGCTGTAAAAAGCTTCACAGCAAGATGTTTATTCTCTCCGTTTTTGTTTTCACTAGGCCCTGCTGGGCAGGCGGTCCAGCAGGTCCTGCCCAGTGTCCACACAATGCAGGGGTTCAAGTCAAACCCCAGCACAGGTGTAGTGGAATGGAGTTAACTGCACGCTAGTTCAGGGGAACACATCGTCCCTGGGTGATGTGCTCCAACACAGCAGGTGTTTCACGACATTCAGTTTCTGTGAAGGGAGATCCACATATGACTTACCTGGTTGTCTCTGTGTGAACGTCTTTGCTCGGTTGCTACCAAGTACTTGCATTTGAAGGCACAGCTTGGTGGTCTTTATAGAAGGGCTTCATCTGCCCTGCCCCCCCTACCCCCCACTACCCTGGGAATGTTTGGGAACCCTCAGCTTTGTGTTTTTAAAATAAGTCAGCAATTTCAGTCCTTATTCAGGAGGAGACACATAGTGTGGGCACTTGGCAGGACTCATGAGGGACGTCTGAGAGGCCCCTGTGATGCCCCAAGTTATTACCCCCATGATTTACTGGAATTGGTCTTCTCCTTCTATCATATTGGCCCCAAAAGCTGAACTCCTCTCTTACTTGATCATTCTACTCTAATAGATGAGGAAGCTCTGCTATCCATAATCGTTGACTCCTGCAAGTTGTCATCTATACACACACACACACACACACACACACACACACACACACACTAAATGTAATGAAAACATAAATTGTCAACAGTTTCAATCTCAGCATGAGTCTCCAAGATCTTACCCCTTTGGAGTATATGGCTTTCACTGGCCGTAATTCCAAGAAACCAGTCCTGCCTCAGAACCTGACTTAAACCCTTTATCTATACTGTTTGCTGCCCCCTTTCTCCTGGCACAGGCTGAGCTACTTTGTGTCTTAAAAGTCTCCTTGCTGCTGTCTGCTTCCCCGGGGACAGCAGAGCTTCCCAGATTCCCTAGCAATCTCCATGCCTGGAGCAGGAGCTGTAGCAACAGACTGTGGCTAAGTATTTGTTGATTGAAGAAATAAATGTGAAAGGGAAGCTGTGCTTTAGCTTTAGATAAACCTAGCATTTCTCCCAACTCATAAAAACTGGCCATGTGACAAAACCTTCCAGCTAATGGGTTTCTGGCCTGAATTTGGGGTTACTGGACTGAACCTAGAAGTTACTGCCATAGCAAGTCTATCTAGAGTCCCGTTTGGGCTGACTTTGGCCTTGTAACCTAACCCCAAGTTACTCTGGGGCACTGGGTGTTTTTGTTTCTGCAGCCTCTGCACAGCCCGTCCCATCAGCAGGGTGCCTTTAGCAGAGGAGGCTGCCTGCAGGGAGGTCTAACTCTCCAGAAAGCCTCATCCAGGAAGGAATTCTTCTAGTCCCTTTTTCCTCTCACACCCATCTTTCTGCATTTGATCCCAGGGATTCTGCCTGCTGGGGCAGCCAGCCAGCTACTGTGATGGCAATGGCCTCCCACCGAGCTGAGGGATTGCCACCAGCCCACAATTATGCTGGATTTTGGAAAGCCTCTGTGTGGCAAGGAGCAAGGTCCTGTGTTCTCAGGTATTAACTCAGGTTGAAGCCTGAGGAGCTTGCGCACTCTAGATTTTAAAACACATGCCTTTTTCGTTAGACTATTTAGCATAAATATGTCCTAAGTAGGGGCTAAGGAGCTGTTCCATCAGGCCCTGCTTTGCCCCATAGAACAGGGTGCCACAACGTTTCCAATGTGGAGAGAGAGTAAGTTGTGGCTGCTCTCAATTTCAAAGGTAGTTCAAAGCTGGATGTGAGGGGGGAAATACAAAGGAATAACCTTCTATTTCTAAGAAGCAGCTTGGGGATGTGTGCTTTATAGTGAAAAAGCGACGTTTCAGAAAATTTCCTAAAAGCCATGTGCACAGTATGTGTTGAGGTTCCAACTGTGGCTTAGGGCTTCCTCAGTATTCCCTCTTCCTGACAGGCACACACAGGCCAGCTGTGTCCATAGCATACATAGATGCATTCCTTTCTTTTCCTTTAATGAAATAAGTATTGTTTTCTAACCATCTGAAGTGATCGAGGTCTCTTTTTCCCCTAGTAGAGTGTCCAAAGCACTATGTGTTTACAGCTTCCCTGATGTCTTGATCTTTTTTACAGCAAGCTTCCTGGAGAAACAACCTCTGGCTTCGTTATCTTTGATATCTTTGTATTAAAAAGAAAATCTAGATTACTATTTCTTTTCCTCAACTGAAGGTTTAATTTGCTCTTTTTATTCTAGCTACTTAAACAACTTTTATTCATGTGTATGTGTCTCTGTGTGCTTACTATGTGTGTTTGGGTACCAGCAGAAGCCAGAAGAGGGCATCCAACCCTGGCTAGAGTTACAGGTAGGTGTAAGATGCCCAAAGTAGGTTCTGGGAACCAGGCTCCTCCCTGAAAGAGCAGGAAGTACTCCCGACCCCTGAGTACCTACCATACCCTTATTCTAATTTCTTAAGATAGAAACTTAAACACTTGATATTAATTCCTTTTCTTTTGAACACAGTCATATAACAGAGGACATTTCTGAGGATCGTTTAAACTACATTCTACAAATTTGTATCTGCTGAATTTGTATTATTGGTATGTTTGAAATATTTTCTATTTCCATAATTATTTCTTTTTTTGAAAAGCCACTATGTGTGGACAGATGCAATGGCTTCAGAGTTACCAAGGCCTGTGTACTCTGTAGTTAATACAGGCTGAGGCTGGGGAGGTGGCTCATCTCATTGGGCACAGCACTTGCCATTCAGGTGGGAGGACCAGAGTTTGGAACCTCAGCACCCAGACAAATGTCAGGCAAGAGCAGTAGCCCACCTGTAATTCTAGTGTGCAGGAGCCACCTGAGTATCAGACTAGCTGAAGTGGCAAGTTCTGGGTTCAGGAGAAGAATGACTGATTCCTATGTGCACTCCTCCAAACGTGCACCTGCACACACCAGTGCACCAACACAGATACACATGCAAACCACAGAAACACACGGACACAGTGAGACCAGATTGAGGCGCGCCCCGTGGAAAACAACATTTCCTCCAGAGAACAGGTTTGAAATTTCTCTCCTGAAAGCAGGAATCCAAGAGACCAGTGGTAGCCTCTGCCTGTTTTTTTGTTTTTTGTTTTTTTTTTTTGTTTTTTTTTTTTTTTTTTTTTTTAGCCAGAGGCAAAAGGTATCTCCTTGGTCTCAGCATCCTCTGAAAGGCTGGCCTGCTTCTGTCCCTTGGGAGTCCATGTCCTCATCAGTTTGGTCTGGTGTTTCAAAATCTTGGAGCTGGCGTACTCCTGGGGATTCTGTTTAACTGAATAACAAACCAACCCTCAGCCCTCTCTGGCAGTGAAACCAGGACTGGCAATGTGATAACAAGGTTATGAGAATGGACATTTCCTACTGGACCTCACACAGCGTCTCTAAAGCCGCTTCAGTACTGGATGTTACTAAGTCACCCCTGTTGGTCCTTTACAAACACTAGAGTGTTTATATGGAACTTCCTCTTTAAAAGTCTGGTCATTGGACCCAAAGATCAAATTCCAAAATCTTACCGTAAACGTTGCAGAGAGTTTCATGTGCAAATTGAGGAGTAAGAGTTGAAAGTAGAAAACATACCAAAGGCGGATGTGACGGGAGGGGGAAGGTGGAGCCATGTATGTAGCTTCTTTTCCAAGGTGTCTGATGTCTGTGAGTTGGAATAAAAGAAATGCCTGCAAGGCATTTTTAGCATTGAGATTAAATTTAATTTCGCCTGGAGATTAAGTTGCGTGACATGCCAACGACACTGTTATGATTCTGTTTACCAGATTCCAAAAGAATGTGTTGATTCAGTAAATTTGATTTTCAAACTAGTCAATATCATTTAGCCAAAATAACATATTGGAGGCTCTAGTGTCTCTGTTGCTCACGGGCTGTCTTAGTGGGATGCTTTGCCCTGCTCATGATCTTACACATGACAGACACTCTGTGCTTATTAACCAGATCTGATTTTTTTCTGTCTAGGGCTAGAATGATGAACTTAATGAAGACCTGCTGTCATGTATGCACTCCCTGCCCCCAAGTGTGATTGTGTGTGAGTGTATTGATGTGTGTGTGTGTATGTGATATGTTTGTGTATGTGTGTTGACATGTGTGTTCATATGTGCATGTGTTTGTGTGTGTGTCTATGAGTGTATGCATATGCATGTGTGATGTGTGTATGTGTAAGTGTATGTATGTGTGAGTATGTATGTGCATGTGATGTGTGTGGATGTGTATGTGTAAGTGTGTGTCCATGTATGAGTATGTGTGTATTGATGTGTGTTTGGGGCTGTGTTCCTGTTGGGAGCTCTGGATGCTCTTACAGAGGACCTGGGATCTGTTCCCCACACCCACACAGTAGCTCAGAAGCATTGATAATTCCAGGTCTCACTTTGTAGCCCTGGCTGGCCTGGAACTCACAGAAATCTTCCTGCCTCTGCTTACTGAGTGCTGGCATTAAAGGCGTGCACCACACTGCCCTGCCAGGAAAAGTGTTTTAAAGTACTGTTCGTCACACACAGCCTTCTTGACTGATCTGATATGTAGTTCCAGTGTTTCCTAAGCAGAGACCCCCCGCCTGCTGGAAGAGGGAACAAACAGAATCTGCTGGCCAATCCTGTTCCAGATTCCAGGCAAGACCCGGACTTGTCTCATATATGCAAAGATAGCTTTCCAGAAAAATCTGAGAGGGAAATTTATCCTTGTTCCCCTAAAGAACCCAGGGGAATGTACTGCACTTCTGCAGGCTGAGTCACTGCCTGTGAAGGCAAGCCTAAGCCTTTGGATGTGTTTTCTTAGTGAGAGTTTTACCTTGGCCTCAGCCATTGTGGCATTTCCTCATTCAGAACAGGCCATCCATGTTCTGAGAGGCAGCATCAGCCTGGATTCACCACGGAAAAAATCACAGGCTCAAATAATGAGCAGTCTAGAAAAAGATCAACAAACAGATGGACTGTCTGTGGCCAGAAAGTTCGGAGACTGGGAGACCTCCCTGAAGGAGACAGGCTGCCTCAAGGGCTTCTGTATAGAATGCTTGACTCTGCTGTGGGATAGAGACAATGGTGGCCACATAACTGCTCTTTTCCCAACATTTTATGAAGCAGGGAGGGCTAATTTAATGACCAACCAAATGGCAGATTTACTGACATGGTTTCCACGAAAAAACATCAAAATATGTATTCTTTTGACCCAATAGCAGAGTTGTTTCTTATAGCTGCACCCTTTCCCATGTCTCTCAACTTCCACATCTTAATTACAAGGCTTTGAGGAATTTTGCAGATCTCTCTGATACTGGAAGGTGTTAGTTACTCTTGTTTCTGTGACATAATTCCTGATAGGACAACCCAAAAGGAGCACCATTTGGTTCACAGTTTGACAGGGCTTAGTCCACCACAGTCGGAGAACCCATGTGCTTGGGCAGAACACAGTGAATGTGTGGTAGAAGCACATGGGGAGGGGTTTGCTGGCTGTGTGTCTGCATCACCAGTGCGTATGATGCCTGCAGAAACCAGAAGAAGGTGCAGGAACTAGAGTTACAGACAGTTTTATATCATCAAAATCCAAGGGACCTTCTCTGCTATACTGGGATTTTTGTTAAATAATTTCTTCCTGAGAGTATAGTGTATTAACCTCTCTGATAATTTAAGAAAATCAGCTCTGGGTTTCCATGACCTGCTATGATTAGTCTACTATACCCATGTCAAAAGGAGCTAACGGTTACTCTCAGATATGATCATCTTATAGAATACCTGATTCCTAACTTGAATGAAAACGAAAAAGAGCTCATAGCCCTTCATTTAATTTGTAGCCTCAATATTTAGAAATTGGGTGTGCTTCTAAGAAGGAAGAGACTTTTGGCCAATCTTAGGTTTCATCATCCATGGCCAATGCTACAAGCTCTCAGTGGTATTTGATCAGCTAGCTCTTCCTAAGCCCCAGGCAAGGCCATGTGTTGGGAACCATAGGTAATATACTTGGTACTGGACAAGAAGGATGGAGCTAACCCTCTTAGATTCCTACCCTTCTCAGACCCCAGGTTCATTAGTATGCAATGTGGCTGGTATAGTGTTTAGAGCAAGCCCTCATTAGAGAGATCAGTGAGCTGGTTTCATGGATGATGGACAAGAGAGATGATCTTGATAGGAATTTGTATATTTTTTGACAAAGTAGGGATGCAAAATAATGTTTTTAAAACAGCCAGAGTACTTACATGCCTTGGAAGGAATAATTGTTAAATATTTGGTTTAGCTTAAAAAGAATCAAGGCCCAGTAGGACATAGCCTCTTTCATCTACTGGAAATTATTTTTGTCTGTTGTTTAAAGAGAGGATTGGGGTTGGGAGCTAAAGCACTTGTTTAGCAGCATGCAGGCCTTAGTTTTAATCTTTATTGTACTATGTAGCTCCAAGGTGGCCTCAACTCATTATGTAGCCAAAGATGCTCTGGAACTACTGTCTAAAGTTAATGCTACCTACCAAGTACTGGCATTGCTGGCATGAGCTACTACACCTGATCTGTTAGATACTGGGGACCAAACCCAAGCCTTAATGTGTATTAAGTAAGCACTCTACCAAGTGAACTATACCCTAGCCCCTATCAACCCAAAATTTTAAAAGGACGGGGATTTTTTATTTATCCACTATTTAGTTGCGATTGTAAGTCTTCATCTTCTCCACCTCAGAGCAAGACAATTATGTTCTCAACTCACTCTTGGAAAGATGCCCTTAGCATCACACTCCCACCCCAAATAGAAATCTTTACAGAGCCTGTGGCTGACTACACAGCAAGGGGCAGCTCTGGAGGAGCACGGGCTGGTGTGTGTGGTTAGAATTACAGCAGCAGTAGTGTGGAGGCCAAGGTAGTAAGTCTAAACTTGACTGGGGCAAGTAGATTCATAAGACAAGACATAGGAAAGTAATGTACTAGTATTAGGATCAGCCGCCGCTCTGGTTTGGACTTAATGCAGTATATCCCCAGGGCCTGTTGGCATTTAATCCCCATTGAGAGGTATTAAGAGGGTAGAGTTTTAATCCTATTATGACATTCAGAGGTGGGGCCTAGGGGAGGTGTTTTAGGGTTAGACAAGGTCATCAGGGTAGAGCTCCCAACAATTGAGCATTGGTGGCTTTATAAGAAGAGACCATAAAATGACACTCAAACACCTGTCATTGGTCATATAGTGCCCTGCAAAAGCTCAGACTTCTATAGCACAAAGGCCATCTCCAGATGTGACCCTCAACCTTGAATCTCCAGAGTCATGAACAAAAGTAAACCTCTCTTATTTTATTGAGTAGCTTGTCTTGGGCATTTTGTTATAGTAAGTAGCCTGGCTTAGGCATTTTTTATAGTAAGGAAAGCCTCTCTTATTTTATAAAGTAGCCTGCCTTAGGAATTTTGTTATAGTAAGGAAAAACAAACTAATATAGTCACGTGAGAGCAGGGAAAGGGGAGCAGATGTGTTGGAAGGTGCAGGGAGATTACTGGAGAGAATGTGGAGTTGGTGTTCTAGGGACTGAAGGGCTGCCACCAACTTCTATGTGGTATAATAGAATAATAGATCTGTACTGGGAATGGGCCATTCCAGTTACAGAGAAGAAACGGCACAGAGGCATTTCCAGTTACTGTTGGAATAGTCTAGAAAGAAGAAGAGACGAGCCTCTTTCAGGGAACTTGGGTCTCTTTCTCCACAGCCTTCATTACTTTCCACAGGAAACACACTGATGTGTTATCATAGGGGCATGGACATTTAAAAGCTTTACACTGTGAAATAACTTTAGACTTATGAGGAGGCCATACTGCATCCTAGCTTCTCCTGCACACCCAACACATACACAGGAGAGTCGCTGAATCTGTGGAAGGTTCTAGAATTCTAGCTGTTTATCTTGTTTAAGGTCCATTCATCCGTCCACACTATGCTTAACTGTCCCTCTCTCCCCTCCAATCTGTCCAGTCCCTCAAGTTTTGATTACAGTTTTGAAAAGTAGTGACCCACTGTTTTGTGAGATGTCCTTCAGTTTATTTGTATTTTCTGTGTTGTCAGACTCCGGTTGTATGCTTCTTGGCCCATCCTACTGTAGTCACCTGGTGTTGCTAAGTTAATTGCAGATGATCTAACTGAGAAAAATGTCAGAGAATTCTATTAATCCTCTTTCTATCTCGGCATCCACTTCTGGTGTAGGGAGAATCTCATGTGCACTGTGTAAAACCATTCACCTGTCAATAAAAAAGTCTATCGTCAATAAGCTGAGACAGGAAATAGGAGGTGGGAGTTCTGGGATATAGAGAGAGGAATTATAGGAAATTATCAGGCATGAGAGATTCACCTGGAATGCTAATGGAGACAGTTACGTAAACCGGTGGAGAGGTAACTAACCACATGGAAGAACTTAGACTACAATAGACTGGATTACTGAGATATGAGCTAGTCAGCTAATGCTAACTTAGCATTCTGGCTTAGGCATTGTATTCATGAAATATTAAGTCTCAGAGTTGTTATTTCATGGAACAAAGTGACTGGGTAGAAACAAACCAGTTACATCTGGTTCTTGGTTGTTTTGACTCTTCATTCGTGAAGTGGTTCTCTGACCACTTCAGAGAGGCATTGATCTCTCCCTTCTCCTGTAATAGCTAGAGTAGAGACTACAATTTCTAGAACATCTCTTTTTAGTTATAGAAAACCCTGAGATTGAGCTGATGAAAGGCTGTCTAGATAGACATCTCAATTACCACATCTTGTTCTAAATGCTGTTACAGTCCTTGTTGTGGGGGGCAGAAGAGTTTCTGTTCATTAGAGTAAAGCCCCTTTCTTCCTCCTGAAGCCACCTCAGTCATGAACACAAAGCTGACTAGAGAAGATCCCTTGGTATCCATCTAAGCCACAGGTCAAGAATAATGGGGCCATTCATAGACACTCTGAGGCCTGCTTGTCATAGTAGTTTATTGGGACATCCTAGATACTTAAAAGTTAAGGCACTGCAACTGGAAGATGCAGATCACGCATTACTTGCTCAAGTTTCAGAGACAGGGCAGACAGTTCATGCCATCGCTTGTAATGTGCTTTACAAGGTAGGGACTCGGGATAAACTGTCAAGTAGCTCTGATTCAGACGGGCATGGGTTGACAAGGGCATAGTGTTGCTATGCTGCTTCAATGCAAAGTAGATGCTATCCATCAACCATGCTTGGACAAACAGACAAACAAACAACTGCAAAACCTCTTTGTCTCTAATATGTCAGCAGCCATGACTGCCTATTGGAACTCATTCAAAGACAAATTCCAGTATACCATTCCGGAGCTCTAGATAATGCACTTACTTAGTGGAAGATCAAGCTTCTTACTGGGTAGAGATCATTTTAGCAGGTTTTTTTTTTTTTTTTTTTTTTTTTTTTTTTGTAAGAAAGCATCTTCTAGATTTTTCCCTCTCCAGATTTAGAAGGGCATGCATGAACTGGGGGGTGGGGGGGAGCATTTTGTGGAGAGTTTGCTGGGTGAGCAAAAGGACTGAGTTCAACTCCCAGGACCCATGTTAAAAAGCTGGGTCTAGTGGGTGTGTAATAATCCTGGAGCTAGGGAGGTAGAGATAGAAGGATGCCTGGGATTCCCTGACCAGCCAGCCCAGCCTGCTTCACAAGTTCCTAGCCAATGAGAGACTCTACCTCAAAAAACAAGATGGACGGCATTCTGACTTATAGCAGCTGAGGCTGTGATCTCTCCCCACACGCTCATACTGTGCACTCCCCGCTCTCAAGGAAATGTGTCTCTCCTCATTTTTCTCCAGTTTTGACATCTCGGAAGCTTGGGTTTACCATTCCCTGTGGCTGGCTCTTTTCTTCAGGTAGTTGTCCCCTCAGAACCTGCCACACTGCTGTGACATTACAGATGCCATTGTTACACTGAGGAGCTTGATAGAATTACAAACACTGAGAGCAAAGACAGCAAATGTAGAGGCCCTCAC
Source organism: Mus caroli (assembly GCF_978045245.1). Classification (NCBI taxonomy): domain Eukaryota; kingdom Metazoa; phylum Chordata; class Mammalia; order Rodentia; family Muridae; genus Mus; species Mus caroli. The sequence goes on along the minus strand of NW_028227270.1, from coordinate 56,614,881 downwards.
CCCACTCCCCACACACACAGAATTTACTGAGAGGCAGCAATGTCATCTTGCCACAGGCTACTGAATTGGGGTTAGGGGTGAGGAATGGTAATGGGGAGGAATGAAGATTGATGCAGGGCAATGGGAACCAGGAATCAGACTCCAGGTCTCAAATGATAGGCTGAAATAAGTCACATGGCCACACCTAGTTTCCAAGAGCTGAGTTCAAGCATGCCCAGAAAGCAAGCAGGGGAATAGTAATAGTTGCTATGGAGTCTAGGAAACATTTGTGAATGAATACAGCCCTGGCGGGTTAGATCAAACTCTGGAAAGAGCTTCAAAGACCACATTTCTCTCTTTCCCTTCATCTTGACCAAAGCCATACAGGGCTATGGTGATTGCAGAAGAGTGTGTTCTTAGGTCTATCTATCTATCTATCTATCTATCTATCTATCTATCTATCTATCTACCTATCTATCTATGGTGGAGCATACCAACAAGCCCAGCATTGGAGGGATGCAGAAGGATCAGAAGTTCAAGGTAATCAACTACATATAGGAGTTTGAGTCCAGCTTGGGCTACAAGAGACCCTGTTTCAAAACAAACAAAACAATGTGCTAACTAGTTGTCCCTAGCTTGACACAAACTAGAGTCACTTTGTAGAGGGTAAAACTCAATTGAGGAACTGCCTCCATCAGATTAGCCTGTCGGCAGGCCTGTGGGCCAGTAGGTCTGTGAGATATAAGAGAAGAAGCTGAACATGAGCCAGTAAGTACAACTCCTCCATGGTTCCTTCCATGACTTCCCTCAATGATCGATGGTGGGCCATGTAACAGATAAGCCAGATAAATAATTTCTTTCTCACTTTGGTTTTGGTCACAGTGGTTTTTATAGAGGGAGAAAGCAAGCTGGGACAGAAATTGGTACTGGAGAGTAGGCTATTTCTGTGACAGATCTGACAGTGTTGTTTTCTGGGAGGATTGTGGAAGTTTTTGGAACTCTTGGCGTGCTTGGAGCTTAATGAGCTGTTAAGGGAAGATAAGAATGTTGAGAGAGATGGAGAAGATGGAAGCCTGGCTTGTGAAGTTTCAGAGGGAAGCAAAGGCTCCATTAGGGCCATTGGCGTAATACAATTTGAATTAAGAATCTATAGAAGGGAAGCCTAGGACATTCAATGCTGGCCAGCAGGGGTTGAGGAATCAGCTGAGATTAATAACCCAGCATCATTGAGGGGAAGTCTTCTGGGCAGACTTTCCTCGGGGTCAGCACACAGAAGCTGTGATTCAGGGGTGGATGGGGGCCAAGGCTGCAACTCAAGCTGGCAGCAAGCTTGGGAGTGAGTGTCTCCCGTGGGAGAACTGTAAGCCTGCATTTGCTTCTCTCTTCTCTCTACTGTGGAGGTGATACGGCCCATTGCTTCAAATGCCTGCTGCTGGGACTGCCCCACAACACAGAACTAGCCTACTGATTGGCTGGACTGGCTTCCCAGCAAATCCCTAGGGTCATCCTGTTTCTATGCACCAGCGCTGGGTGATAGGTGCATAACACCATGCCTGGCTTCTAATAGCAGTACTGAGCTGAATAGCAAGTACTTTACCCCTGAAATCTTCCCCCACACATAGTTAGAAAAAAAAAAATCAGTGCTTATCACTTGGTTTTAACACCGTGAAAACATTTTATCATTTTCCAAGTGTGGGTGGTAGAGAGAGTTTCGGTTTAGAGTCAAGTTGACTGGCTGTTGTTTCTCATCTCCATTCTCACGTTGGGCAGTCTGTCTTCTCTGGGACGTGGCTATCTTCTCTGTATATCTATTTTCTAATCTGTAAATCAGGAACAGAATATTCCTTAGCTTCTGTTCTGGGAATGGGAGAAAAGATGTCCGAAGGGCTGGTCATTGTGGGTTTAGTAAATACTGCATCAAGTAGATCCTCAGATGAGGATGGAGGTATGGGGAGGAAGGACTACCCTTGGTCTTGCTTTCTGAACCATCTCTGTGTAGTTGAGATGGTAGTAGGGTTCTCAGTGTGTAAGTAGCCACTCATCTTTACTGTCTCTTTGACTGGATTAGAATTACCTGTGGATGTGTCCGTATGTGTTTCCAGAGAGTGTGTCAGGATACATAGCTCAGTGACTAGGAGTGCTTGCTGTTCTTCTAAAGGACTCAACTTCAGTTCCTAGCACCCATATTGGGAACAACCACCTGTAACTACAGCTCCAAAGGGGATCTGACATCTTCTGGGGGCACCTGCAGTCACACACACATCCTGCACATAAACACATAACTTCAAATGAAGAAGTGGACAATGAGCTGAACACTGGAATTCGTCACGTTGTTTCCTGACTGTAGATGCGGTTTGAGCAGCTACCTCATGCTCTTGCACCTCATGCTTTCTTTACCTTGATGAACTTCATCATCTCAAACTGTGAGCCAAAGCAGACCCTTGAGCAACAAGAAAGTAATCACTGCAATGTGGATGTACACACAGCTTCTGCCATAGAACAAGCCATAGCATTCTCTTGCATTTTATATTCTTTTTTTTTTAAAGATTTATTTATTTATTATATGTAAGTACACTGTAGCTGTCTTCAGACACTCCAGAAGAGGGCGCCAGATCTCGTTGCGGATGGTTGTGAGCCACCATGTGGTTGCTGGGATTTGAACTCTGGACCTTTGGAAGAGCAGTCGGGTGCTCTTACCCACTGAGCCATCTCACCAGCCCACATTTTATATTCTTTTGTTTGTTTGTTTGTTATTTTGGTTTTTTTTTGAGACAGGGTTTCTCTGTGTGTAGCCATAACTGTTGTAGAAGCTGGCCTTGAACTCACAGAGACACGCCTACCTCTGGCTCCCAAATGCTGGGATTAAAGGCTTGTGACACCACTGCCCAGCAGTTTCCAGTTTTTTGTTTGTTTGTTTGTTCATGCCTATGTTTAACTACTTTTCACAGGTTGGTGAATCCTTTGCATGCTGTCAGGTGGAAGGGATGCAAGAAATCTTATAATCCCAGTACCACACTGATGTCCCAATTCCAAATTTAAGCAAGAAAGTCAAGAAATACACACAGCTGAGAAAAATCTCAGTTATCTAGGTGGTAACTGATTCAGAAAATAAAATCTCTGAACAATGCAGTGAACAATCAAGCCGGTGTTGCAGAAAAAGGAGATCTGTGAAAAGACAGCCAGGGGAAATGGATTAATGAAATGAATGTTTTGAGGGAGTTATCCCAGTGGGCACAGCACTCACTGGCCAAGCCTGAGGACTCCGTTTAGATGACTTCACACCCATGTCAAGACTGGGAGTGGTGGTGTGCACCTGTAACCCCAGTGCTGCGGAGGTGGAGACAAGCAGATGACAGGGACTCAGCAGCTTCCCAGTGTGGCTGAATCAATAGTGTGTTCCGTGTTCAGGGAATGGCCCTGTGATGGCTATTCTGAAAGATTCTGACAGAATGTAAAAGGACACAGAAGCCCTAAAATTGGCAAGATAGACGTCAGTGTTAGCAGAATTAGCTTCACTGATTTAGAAAAATAGAGGTGCACAATGCTCTGGCCACTCCTTGAACCTGTGTGTCTGCCAATGTTCAGACCAGGTGTGTGCCCATTGCTGCACCTTCATTAGACTCTTTCCTTGTACCCCTCCCATACCCATTTCTTGAGAATAGACATTGTTTAGATCTGGAAATCCCCTACTCTCCCCCTTCTCCTTCCCCCCCTGAGGGCCTATAAAAAGTGGGACCTCTTTCCCCTTGGTGTCGACTCCTCTACCCCTGCATGGGATATGAGTCATCCCCAGAGCTCTGGCTTTCCCTGAATAAAGCCTCATGTGGTTTGCAACAAGCTCGGTCTGTTGTGAGTTCTTGGGTGTCCGCTAATGTCCTGAGGCCTGAGCGAGGGGCTCCTTTTGGAGTCTTTCAATTCTTGGTTGTCAACTTAACTATTTCTGGAATTAACTAAAAGCACAAACGAATAGGCACACCCGTCAGGAATTTGTTTGTTTGTTTGTCTGTTTTAATTAAATCATTTGACTCTATGAAGGAATTTTTTTTTTTAAATCCTTGAGGTAGGAAAATCTACCTTTAATCTGGCCCACGCCTTCTGCTGCAGCCTATAAAAAGGACACAGAGGAAGGAAACTCTTTGCCTGCTTATTCTCTCACTGGTGAGTCCATTCCTTCACTGGCAGTAGAGCCTAGATCTTTGGGATTCTGGTGCATACTGACTGCCAGCTGAGATGCCAAGCTCTATGGACAGAACAGCTACTGCATTCTTGGACCTTCAGCTCATAGGTAGCTATTGTTTGATTAGCTAGACCACAGTCTGTAAGCCATTCTAATAAGTCTCTTCTCTATCTATCTATCTATCTATCTATCTATCTATCTATCTATCTATCTATCTATCATCTCTCTACCTATTATCTCTCTATATATCTATCCATCCATCTAATCTGTCTATCCATCTAATCTGTCTATCTATCTATCTGTTTTAGTCAGGGTTTCTATTCCTGCACAAACATCATGACTAAGAAGCAAGTTGGGGAGGAAAGGGTTTATTCAGCTTACACTTCCACATTGCCGTTCATCACTGAAGGAAGTCAGGACTGAAACTCAAGTAGGTCAGGAAGCAGGAGCCTGATGCAGAGGCCATGGAGGGATGTTACTTACTGGCTTGCTTCCCCTGGCTTGCTCAGCTTGCTTTCTTATAGAACTCAAGACTACCAGCCCAGAGATGGCACCACCCACAAGGGGACCTCCCCCTTGATCACTAATTGAGAAAAAGGCTTACAGCTGGATCTCCTGGAGGCATTTCCCCAACTGAAGCTCCTTTCTCTGTGATAACTCCAGCCTCTGTCAAGTTGACACAAAACTAGCCAATACACTATCTATCTACCTACCATTTATCTATTGGTCCTCTAGCTATTGATTATTGATGTATATATATATATATATATATGTATATATATATATACATATATATATATATATATAGAGAGAGAGAGAGAGAGAGAGAGAGATTAACTCTAGAAGTCTTGTAACTCTAGAGGACTCTAATACAGACCCCATATCCAAGGAGGAAAAAAAGGTGGAGAGTATTGCCTAAGACATTGCTACATCAACCTCTGTTTTCTACACACCCATATATATGCATGGGGAACACACACACACACACACACATATACATAAAGGAAAAATAAAGCTATTAATGCTTAAATCAGAGTGAGGCTGAGAGGTGAGCAGGCTTTGGTGGTTTGTTTAAGACAGTTTCCTGTATAGCCCAGGGTGGCCTGGAACTTTGCCTCAGCCTCCCAAGAGTTTTGGAATCCCAGGTGTGAGCCACCACACCTACCCAGCCCCAACACACTCTCAGAGCAAGTAAAGGCCTGGCAGCTCAGCCTTAAGCACACTGATGTATCTGGAAGTGTCTTACTGTGCAGAGGAGGCGGGCGCTGTTCTTCCCAGCATCCTTCCTCTACTTCAGGGAGCAGTGGCCAGCAGAGGCTTCCCATGGGGACAGACTGCCCAGGTGATCAGCACTGATGCTTCACTCAGCGTTATCTTATCTGTTACAGATAAGGGAGAGAGATTAAGCAACTTGCCCAGAAGGCACCACTTGGCTAGTCAGCAATAAGACTTGGCTTATGTCCAATTTAAAGGGTGTGGTCCTCTGGCTGCTTCCATCCCCAAGCCCATGAATTCTTGCTGGCAGCTTCAAGGTGGTGGAGAGTACAAAGAAGTATTCACCAAGAGAGGACTTAGCTCAGGACTCCTGTCATTGAGAGCTATCTGCTCATTGACACACTATCTGTGTTCACCTACTAATGTGGTATCTTCATTAAATAACTATGAGTATTTGTGGGGGAAACCAGTTAGAAACAGAAATAAAAACTGTCAACCCAATGATAGATAAGACAGTATTGTGATAACATCAATCTCAGTTCCAATCTCTGAGGATCACTTTCTGGTTAAACTCCAGTTTCTCAAAGTGTGGCTGCTCTTTTTCATGGTAGCTGTGGGGAACCTAGATAAGAGACTGGAAAAGAGAGTGTTAGGGCCTGGGGAACAGCTCAGAGGGTGAGATCACTTTCTGTGTGAGTTATGAGAGCCTGAGTTTGACTCTCTAGCATCTATATAAAAGCCGGGGCATTGGCTTGCATGCATGCAATTCCAGAAATGGAGCTGCAAAGACAGGCAGATCCTGGAAGCTCACTGGCTGGTTAGCTGACCTAGCCTACCCAGTTTAGAGAGCTTAGCCTTCAGGTTCAGAGAAAATGGTCTTGTCACAAGGGAACAAGGTAATAGATACAATGATAGAGGAAGATAGTCCATGTTCTCTACTGGCCTCTCCATACACTCAAATGACACTCACACACATAACACATGTAAAACACACACACACACACACACACACACACACACACACACACACGGGAGAGAGAGAGAGAGATCTTTGTTGCTCTCCACCTTACTTTTTTTTTTTTTTTTTTTTTTTTTTTTGCTAAGCCTAGCTGGCCATTGAAGCTCCAAGATGCTCCTGTGTCTGTGCTGCCTCAGCTATTGTTACAGGGACACGTGGCTATCCCTGGTTTTTGTGGGGGTGCTGGGGACCAAGCTCAGGCCCTCATACTTGCACAAGTGCTCTTACAAACTGGGTCTTCTCCTGTCTCCACGAGGGAGATTTTATTTTAGCTTATGTATTGGCATTTGGGTCTGTGTCGGGGCTGGCATGGTGGAGGCACAAAGTAGAGAGGCTCTGCTCATTTCCTGGCTAGGTGATAGAAAATGGAAGGAAGAGATCAGAGTCCCATCCCTGATGTGAGGATCTCCCACTGGGATCTACTTGCTAAAGTTTCTACTGCCTTCCAATCATATGATAGACTTGACTTAGTCCTTTAACACCTTAGCCTTTGGAGAGCAGTCTAGATCTAAACTATACCAATCACCATTATTATTGTCACCATCATCACCATTACTGCTGTCATGATATCATCATTCACCATCACCATCATCACCATGACTACCATCACCATGACTACCATCACCATGACCACCATCACCACCATCATTATCAATACCATCCCTACCACCACCACCACTAGCACCACCAACACTACCATCACCATCACCACCATTACTGCTGTCATTATTGTCATTATACCATCATTCCCCATGACTACCATTATTACCATGACTACCATCCCTACCACCACCTTCACCATCACCACTATCTCCACAACCACTATCCTCCACCATCACTATCATGACTCCTAGAACGAGCACCAGCCTCACTGCTGCCACCACCACCTCCATCATCACTATTATGACCACAATAACCACAACCAACCTTCTTCCTCCATCACTGTCATATCTGTGGCCATTACCATCAATCACCTGGCACCCTCTAGACCTGGAAGTTCTTGGATTCTATGTCTCAGAGCAGCTTCATTTGTTCATGGTGTTCTCAATAGTTTCAGGACTGTACAAGGAGCCTGCCAGGTCCACAGTCCCCTGTAATCATTTTATTTAGTCAAAATAGCCTAGTCTTGAAAAGAAGGTTTTATACCTGAAAATCAGGGCTGGAGAGATGACTCAGCAGTTAAGAGCGTGGACTGCTCTTTTAGAAGACCCAAGTTCACTTTCCAGCTCACAGCCTTCTGTAACTCTAGCCCCGGGATAGCTAATGCCCTCTTCTGGCTTCCATGGCTACCAGGCACAAAAGTGGTGCATGGACATACATGCAGACAAACACCCATACACATAAATAAGTAAAATGGAAAAAAAATGAAACCAAATGGCTAAGCTGACAATTTACTCAGACAGATGATATAGATTATATAAAATATTTACTTCTAAGAAAACTCATTTTTTCTTTTGTTAATCTTGGAGTTAAAACTCAAGGACTGAAGCTTTTGTAGAGTTGCTTTGTCCCTTTAAATAACTGACTCAATGATTTAAACATACTATTATGTCAACAGGTTAAACAATGGAAAATTCAGTTAGCCGATGACTTGCTGAAGTCCTTCTGAGCTCAGTGTGTGGCTGGCCTAAAGAGCCTCATAGTCTGAGGAGATCCAAAGGGGCAGGGTACCTGAATCGAGACTCCATCAGTAGACATCTATTTGATGCCCTGTAGATTGTCCCAAACACTAAAATAAAATTCCTTAAGATAATGAGCTCACATCTAAGAGGCTGAGACAGCCTTCTTAAAACATGAACCCTGTGACTGTAGCCTCAATACAGAACTCAGGGACCAGAGAAGGCGACTCAGTCTGGATATGAGTGATATGTGGGATGTTAAGAAAACTTCCCAGCTCTGGGCTCTGATATCCTCCACCTGTGTATGTTTCTCTGTGACAGCAGAGACTTATTGTCAACTGCTAATAAGGTTGACGACACACTTTGCTTCTCCTGCTCCTAGAGACACAGACACCCTCATTCAAACAAAGGCTTTCCATGCAAGGTTAGGAAGCAGAGCTGGACCCTGGTGTTTGTCTTGGAGAAAGTCCTCATGTGGATGGTAAGGGCATGAAGGATGGAGTTTTGGGAGACACAGTTTCCAATGCTACAATCTAAGTGAGTTAAATATAGACTCAGACTTCTATCCCACAGTCATTTCAGCAGGGCAGACCTTTCCCCCCACCCCACCCCCACTCCCATCCTCAAACAGAAAGGTGCATGTTCCTTCTGCATAGCTGCCTGGCTTTTCTCACTCAACCACAAAGGCCTGTGACAAAGCACAGAGGTGATAGCACAGTCATGGGGGAGACGCCATTAATTGGAGGAATACTAGAGTAGTGTTCTCAGGATTAGTTAAAATATACACAGCAGACGCACAGTTATGTCATTTAGACTGCCTTCATTAGGTGGCTTCATTTGAGAAAACATATAGAGAAACGGCTTATCCCAGGTTCCATTTGTGGAAAGAAAAGCAAGTGAATACACCCATGACATAGTACATTTGAATCCACATGGAAGCAGCACTGGTACCCAGGGACATTCCCAGCAGTGACCAGGAAAATCACATGGCAAGGATGGAAATAGCAGGTTGGGGAAATGGCTTGGCCATTAAGAGCATTTGCTGCTCTTGCAGAGGACCCAGTTCAGTTCCCAGTACCCAAGTCAAGCTGCTTTCAGTTCCTGGGAATACGACATCCTCTTCTAGTTTCCATGGGAACTGCAAGCATACAGCATACAGAGACACAGAGACACCCACTTAAAGAAACCCTTTTTTTAAAAAAAATGGAAATAGAGCTTGTTCATAGTGTGTACAATTACTTACAAAATAGCAAGGCCCATGGAAATGCCATGTGCAAATTTTAGTGATGATGTCACAGTAGACCAAATAAGATTGTATTTATTAAAATGGATAGGAACTAGAGAGATGGCTCAGCAGTTAGGAGCACTGGATACTCCTGCAGAGGACTCAGTTCGATTTTCAGCACTCCCATGGGGACTTACAACTATTTGTAACTCTAGTTCCATGGGATTCAACACTCTCCTTGTTTCTGTGGGCACCAGGCATGCATATAGCACACATACATACAATCACACACACACACACACACACACACACACACACACTATAATATAAAAGTTAAAAAAAATTTAAAAACTTGGTCATATGGATGGTAAAGTTTGACTGCATCAGGTTACTCCCACTGGCCTTAGTGATAGTGAACACTGCAGGCAGAGCTTACAAAACACACAAGTCAAGATTTCCCCTGCTTACTGTCCAGAAATGTCACAGTAATGGAATCCCAAGAGCATGTTCTGCCTCACATACAGCACACACCTACACATGTGCCCTCACACGCACAGATGAGCACGCACGCCCATACCACACGCTGCCTTTCTAACAGTGGATTCTTGGGGATGAGGTCAGAGGCAGACAGCATACATAGCTGGTTAAACCACATTGGATTTGTGACTTCTAAACATGAAAATCTGAACCAGAAATTACAAAGAAAAAAACATTAGATGGAAAAAACAAACAAACACATGATTTATTTTATTTTATTTTATTTTAAATTTTATTTCCTCACCTCTGGCCTCCTAAAGCTGAGAATCTCTCTTCCAAAATTTCCTAAAGCTGACCTTACTTCTGAGTGAGTGTGGCCCTGTGGGTGGGCTCTAAGAAGGTGTCACTTGCCCATGGTTTCAAGCCATTCAATCAAACATTAGAGGCCTTGTAAGTGGACACCCTGAAAATTAAGTCAGGCTACACCCAGGTCTGCAACCAGATCTCACTGTGCGGTGTCCCCCTTGACCATCTTCCGAAGAGAGCTTGAATTTGCCCCTCAGATCTGACTGGTGCCCACCCAACTTTATGGGTTTTTTTTTTTTTTTCCTTCACTAAACAATTGCAAGCTGTTTATAACAAATTCCTCTTGCTCAGTGTTTGCATGAAACCATAAGAACAAACACTACAAAGGCTCTCTGCAGACGTGTTTCCCATTACCAAGTGATTTAGGGCCCCACAAAGGATGAAAAATATGCAAAGCAGCCCCCTCACTGTTCTTGGGTGAAAAAATACTATTATGAGGTTTTTTACACTGTCGTGAAGTGTAAGGACTGTGCCCAAAAAGAGACATTGCTCCCAGGTGAGGTGTTTGTGTCCCAAGTAAAGAGTTTGTGCCACCACTGGTCACTTCCCTAGCTTTCCCTGCCCGCCTACCACTCAAGCTTTCTTCTGTCTCAGTTCAGTAAATGTTATGTCCTTAACCACATGATGCCCTGGGTCTACCTCAGAGATTTGACGGCTCACAGAAGCCAGGATGTCTCAGGGACAAAATGGGTTTGTTAAAATTAATTAATTAGTTAGTTAGTTAATTAATATGTGCTGGGGAATACATGAACATGGAGACCAGGGGCTCCTCATGTGTGGCTCCTCAGTATTGTCCGTATTGTCTTATTGAGCCAGGGTCTCTTACTTGCAAAAAACTTGCCAAATGGGCTAGGCTGGCTGGACAGTGAGCCCCAGAAATCTTGATCCCACCTCCCCAGAGCTGGGATTAGCAGTTTACACGGGTTCTAGAGATCAAAATTATGTCCTTATGTTTGCAAGAACTACTTTACTGACTGAACTATCGAACTAGCTCTCTATCGAAAAGGACCACTTCTAGAGTACTTATGAGAGCCTCCAGTGAGTTCCTAGGCTGATGAGGCTGAAGTTGTTCCTGTGTAATGAAGTCAGAGAAATAATATGGGGTTCCTTCCACCCAAGCTGGAGAATCCTGAGAATGTGTGGTTGCCCTTGCTGACAATCAAGATGATCAAACCCAGTGCTCTGAGGTTTTACTGCTGTGAAGAGACACCGTGACCATGGCAACTCATATAAAGTACAACATTTAATTGGGGCTGGCTTATAGTTTCAGAGGTTCAGTCCATTATCGTCGTGGTAGGAAGCGTGGCAACATGTAGGCACACATGGTCCTGGAGGAGCTGAGAGTTCTATATCTTGATCCCAAGCAGTCAGGAGAAGGGTCTCTTCCCTACTGGACAGAGCCTGAGTGTCTGAGGAGACCTCAAAAACCTGCCTACACAGCAACACACTTCCTTCAACAAGGCCATGCCTCCTAATAGTGCCACTTCCCGTGGTCCAAGCATGTTCAAACCACCACACCCAAATAAGGCCACCTGTCTCCCAGTAGCAATCCCAAAATTGTTCCAGCATCTCTACAGGTCCCATGCTGGAAGCTGATCCTGAGTTCCCTGTGCTCTTAACCTCTGATCCAACTCTCCAGCTCAGTTTTAAAAAATCAAAACCAAAAACAGCAACAACAACAACAAAAACAAAAAGCCATGGATGTTGGGAATTAAACTTGGGTCTCTAGCTGGGCATGGTGGCACACACCTATAATCTCAGTACTGAGGAGGCAGAGGCAGGTGGATCTCTGGAGTTCCAGTTCAGCCTGTTCTAGAGCTATGTAGAAAGACCCTGTCTTAAACAGATAATCAAAAACAACAACAAAAAAACCACACACAAATAAATTAACAACAACAAAACCACAAAACACCAACCCCAAAAACCTCATATCTGAATGGCCAACCTTTGTCCCCAGATTCTAATTTTAAATTATGTGTTTTAAAAGAGGACTTTTTTTTTTTTTTTTTCAAGACAGGGTTTCTCTGTGTAGCCCTGGCTATCCTGGAACTCACTCTGTAGACCAGGCTGGCCTCTACCTCCCAAGTGCTGGGATTAAAGGCGTGCGCCCTATAGATCAGGCTGTCCTGAAACTCAAAGTGTAGTCTAGGCTGGCTATAAACCTACAACAATCCTCCTGCCTCAGTTTCTCAAGTGCTAAAATTACAGGCCCAAACCACCATGCTTCTAGTATTGGTTCTTAGTGACACAAGTATTTGTCTTATGGGCCAGGTAACATATGTTTGGATGCTCTTTTAAACAATTAAGTGATCAGCTGATGAAAAAGAGATAAGACCTGGTTATTGTGAAATGGTTTCAAAAAGTAACAGAGCAAAACATCACTGTCAACTTCAGAGAAGCAGGCTACAGTCAAATGGGGGCCCCTGCTGTGGACGTCGGTGCTGTCTGATCATGCTTTCAGCTTCTAGACTGGTAAAAGCTAGAGGTTTGCTAAGCTAATACAGTCCAAAAGAATTCTGATCGTCACAGGGATGTTAAACCAGACACAGAGATAATCGAGAAATGGCTATTAAGGGGCTAAAGAAAGCCGAGGGTGACATAATTAGCTCTGGGCCCACAGCAGCACAACTTTCTTACAGTCACAGAAGCTCCAATGAATTAACCACTTTTGTAGACTCTTCAGTGCAGGTGAGCCTTTCTGGGAACATCACTCGCAGAATGTTGCTAGCATGTATTCATAGCCAAACTTGAGCTTTGTGACTTTTTTTTCATGAACACCAACAGTTCATGTTACCCTCATGTCAACTGGCTTCACAGTGGTTTTTACTGAATGGGATATGGAAAATCTACCTCATCTCCTGCTTTCATATAAGCTTGCACACAAGGCTAACATGGTGAATGTCACCCTGAAACACAAAGAGGTGCATTGATGCGCAAATATCAAGGATGCTGTGGTACTCTCTGGTTTCAGTTTCACAGCACTGGTCATATGTGAGAATTGAAATAACACCAAATACCTAAGGGGAGGAACAAGGGTGGAGGTGCTGCTGCTGACGCAAAGCCTGGCCCTGAACACGCAACTCAAGCAAAGCTCTTCCTCCAAGTGTTTTCCATTATGAGAGGAAAATGAGTTGTTTTGATAATTTTTGAGTCTCTTTTGTTTTAGGAACACTGAATTTTTGTTTTGCTTTGTTTTGTTTTGTTTAAATGTAAGAGACAGCGATGCAGATAGCTATTTTCCTTGCAATTATCTGCAACAAAACCCAGAGTTTCTTTTTTGTTTTTGTTGGGTGTAATTTATCATTTCTTAAGCTGTGTCAAAATGATTGCTGGGAGACACGTGGTAGAAAAGTCTCCTACAGTAAGTGAAAGAGTAATTGAACCTGTCGTCGTTCGGGTATGAGGGTGTTGTAGATGGCCACTGCTGGATCACCAGCAATATAAACAGTAGGTTTATCACAAAATAAATAAATGTAATCTACAGTTTTCCATCTAACTGTATCGAAAAATATTTGGAGTACGTGGCCACATGTTCAGTCAATTTGGTCTCAATAATGTTATTGACGTGACAAGGCCATTGAATATTGCCAAAGTCAACAAGATAGGCCAGGAGGGACTGGGCAGTTTACACAAGGGTGGTGAGATGGCTTGTCACATGCTTCAACTTCATCTAGATGCAGTTTTGGTTTAGGACATCTATATTTAGGATTCCCTGGATCCAAACTTGGTAAGGCTTCGGTCATGATTAGTAACAATGACAGAACATATGTGAATATTTGATCCTGAAAAGGTCAAAGTGGGCTGATGGGATTGCTCAGTGGGTAGGGCTCCTGCCACCAAGCCTGGTGACCTACATTCAATCCTGGTTCCCATATGATGGAAAAAGAGAACCAACTCCAACAAGCTGCTCTCTAACCTCCATATGTGCATGCACTTTGCACACATATGCACACCCCACATACATGACAAATAAATTAAAATGAAATAAAAAATTTTAAAGGTCAACTACTAACAAAATGCAAGACAGAGAGAATTCCCATACAAGCAGACACATGTACACTGGCACACACATACATATATACACATACATACACACATATATACATACACACATTAACATACATACATACACATACAAACACACACACAGACAGACACACATAGACACATACACACACATATACATGCACATATACACACATATACACATACATAGAGACACATACACACATACATACATACACACATACTCATAGTTTTGTTAATTCTTACATTTGTTAGACTCACAGTGGTTAAGTTCCAGAACAGAGAGTCCATGGTTACAGTGCAGACAAATGACGTGTAGACCTCCTTCCTAGTCTGTCATCTGTCAGAGGAAGGATTGGCTGCACCATACTCCCCGTCCTCAAAGCAACTATAGTCAGTTTCCTTTAGACGCTTTCAGAAGCATAATGTGATGCGTGCGCAGTTCTCGTTCCCTGAGTGGTACAATGATCTTTCTGCCTCTCGTGTCTTAGTACACATAAGCCCAGTTCATTCTTTTTATACTGCAGCATTTGAGATTTTCTTGACATTATACCCTCATTCTCCTATCACTGGACATTTTGATTGTTTCAGTGGTTACATTTGATGCAACAGCTGATACCCCTGAACATAGCTTGCTTCTGAGGTGCACAAATGTATATAAAATGAAATTATTGGGTGGAAAGTTTTATTAATCTGTAATCTTTGAAGTTTTTGTCAAACTGTCCTCCCATGTGGCTTACCAGTCTCCCTAGGAATGCATGCAAATGGCTCCCCACGACTCCCCAGCACAGAACGTTGTCCAACATTTGAATGGTTTCTTTGATTCCGATATTAATGGTAAGCCAGAGTCACACGATTTTAACAGCTTCTTTTGCTTTGGGGGCCTAGAACAGACCAAACAACCATCTATTCATCCATGCAACAAATGGGCATTGAGTCCATAGTGATTCATTCAGGAACACCTTCTATGTGCCAGGCACAGTGCCAGGCTGGGTTTGCAGTAAGGAGACAATGGTCACAGATTTTATTGACAATGGGAGAGGGAGAGGGAGAGAGAAATAATGACATACATGGGCTCCAGAGGAAAAAGCCCAGGATGTGTGGCTGTCTAGCAGAAGAGTGTTCTGGCCTGGGAGCCACAGAAGTGTCCTTGAAAAGTGCTGCGTGGCCTAGAGTATGGCAGGAATCATGGAGACTGACGTGTGAACACTTGCACAGAATCTTCCAGAAGATGGAGGAAGAACATGTCACCTTCAAGGTTGCTAAAGGCAGCCAGGGTACAGAAGGAAAAATGAGCAGAGGATATAGAGAAACACAGTGCAAGGCATTATGGGACATGCTCCCCAGTCTCACGGGACTTGTGGGAAGGAATGGAGAATTGCTTGTTCTGAGCACTTAGCTAAAAAGAAAGCACAGGCAGACCCCACAGCTAAAGCATGTTGCGTAGTTGTGTGCCTGGTCGGTTGGCTTCCTGCATCTGTTTTCTGCTGCTACATTTCTTAACTCACTGTCCTTCACTGTGCTGGTTGTTGGGAGTTTCCTCCCTTAGCATTCCTTCTGAAGGGAAGACCAGAGCTCTGCTCAGGGGTTCCAGCCCCAGGAATCTCTCTATTTTCTCATTTGTGTAAGGAGTACAGGGCAAGACAGACAGGTCATCAGCCTGTCCAGCTGTGTGTCACTTCAGGATAGTTGTTGAGAGACCATGCTTAGTGTGTGTAGAATGAGAAGTCAGGAAGCTAGCCATAGGCATTATTACAGAGCAGCAGTGGAATGATGCTCACTTTGACCGTGAATATAACACACTTTCAAACGTTATAAAGTGGCATACACCTTTAATACCAGCAGTCGTGAGGCAGAGGCAGGCAGATCTCTGTGAAATGGGCCAGCCTGTCCTATGTAGCAAGTTCTGGGCCAGCCAGGGCTACATAATGAGACCCTGCCAAAACAAGGTATTAATGACTTCCACACAAACACATGATTATGCTCCTGCCAAAGCTATATATAATTTGTTAACAGATGAGAGAGGAAGAGGTTAGGACTCACTCAAAAGAGGAATTGTAGAGCAGAAGTCATTGGTGTTAACTTGTTATGAGATGCAAGTACATCCCATTTTCCCCAGTACACTGTGGTCTTTGAGACACCTTATAGTCATTTAAAGAAAGGTAAACAGCGTGTCTAGGTGTGTATGTGTGTGTGAAATCAATATTTCTCAAACAAGAATTTACCTTGCTATTGGGTTTTGCCCATTCCACAGCACTGCCTAGATGAAAGCTCCCATCATTCCTCCTTCCCTTGTGTGTGTGTGGAGGCAGCAGCATGAGTGTACATGTGCTCCTCCTGCAGTGTCCCTGTTCACATGATGAGGTCAGAAATTAGCTTACAG
The DNA here is from genome assembly GCF_978045245.1 of Mus caroli. Classification (NCBI taxonomy): domain Eukaryota; kingdom Metazoa; phylum Chordata; class Mammalia; order Rodentia; family Muridae; genus Mus; species Mus caroli. The sequence goes on along the minus strand of NW_028227270.1, from coordinate 56,598,396 downwards.
GAGTCTTTTCTTTCCATCACACAGACCATCAGGCCTGGCTGTGAATACCTTCACCCACTGAGCCACCTCGCCAGCCTAACGCCACTTTATAAATAGTGTGCACCCTGCATTCTTTCTAGAGAACTTCAGAAGTCTGCCACCATGTGATCATCCCAGAATGATGTTTAGGGCCCAGCATTCTATCAGGACTGAAGAGCCCTGCTCAGAGCTGGAGGGCGGAACCCGGAACAAGGCAAACTGCAGCCTGTAATTAGGCATTCCCACAGCCCCAATTAAGAGACATCACTTCTCTTTGAACCACCTTTTATTATCTTTATTTCCACCACAACCCCTCTGACTGTAAGTTCCAGTCACAGAAAGTAAAGCCTTCCTCACATGGCCTGTAAGTTCTGGAATAGAATAGCATGAGTGTACTGTCAGTTACTGGCTTGCTTTCTTGCTAGTGACTTTCTTACAAGTAAGACCAAGGGCTAGAGAGGTGGCTCTGCTGTTAAAAGTGCTTGCTGCCCTTTCATAGGGCTGGCTTTCCAGTCTCAGCCTCACCCCCCCCCCCAACACACACACACACACAAACACACACAAATGTAAAAGTAAGGGTATAAAATGAAGTAAATCTGGAACTATGGAAGAAAGCAGAATCTAATGACAATATCTGCAAGAGGTTCAAAGCCAAAGGGAAAGATGGGGAGAAAGCCAGGTGGTCCCTGGTGTGTTTGGATCACATGTTAAGTGTTTGGTCACAACTCTGGAGCACTGTTTGGAGGCAGCAGAACCTTCAGAAGGCAGAGCCTATAGTGGGAGGAAGTCAACTCCCTGGGGATGTGCCGCTGAAGGAGATGTAGGGATCCTAGCCCCTTTTTCTCTCTCCTTTACTTCCTGGCCAACAAGAAGTGAGAGGACCCTCTACTGCATGATGAACTGTGCCACCATAGGCCAAGCGGCAGACTCAGTGGATTTGAAATATTACCAGACTCTGATACATGGTTGTAAGTGAGGCCAGAGAAGCAAGAGCCTAAAAATGAAAATGGAACATGTAGAGAAGTCACCGGCATTCCTGGTGCAGTTGAGTGAGGCAGAGTTTGCAGGGAATGTTGCCTGGGCACCCTGGTGCTCTTGCCTTGGGATGGTAGAAAAGTTGGTATTAGTTTGTGGGTTCTTGGCTCTCTGAAACTACCACCTTTGCGGGTTCACAGTGTTCTGGTATAGGGCTGGAGTAGTCTACTATCAATGACATTTGCCCTACTCTCCTAAGTGTGTTCATGTTAGAATTAGCCGTAAGAGCTGGGTATTGGCATGACTGTAGCCTTCCATGACCTGAAAGACAGGTGCTTTGTGATGGGGGTGGGGGTGGGGGTGTTTGTTTTGTTTGTCTGTTTCTGTGAGAGGACTGCTGTGTTTCTATCCAGTTCACATAAGCTCACATTTGAGATGGAGTGTCAGGGAAGATGGGGTCTCTACTCAGTAGCTAAGGGTACCCTAAACTTCCAATCATTCTGTCTCTACCTCTTAGGTGCTGGGATCCTAGATATGCGCCACCATGCCCAGTTTGTGTAGCACTGGGAATTGAATTTAGGACCTTATGCATGCTAGACAAGCACCTTTCCAAGGGAGTTAGATTTCCAGCCTTCTGTTTGGTTCTCTATTTTCAAGCCCCAGCTTCCAAACCATGCAAAATTCTCATTGCATTCTCTCTCTTTTCTCTTAATTTTCCTCTTCTTTTATTCCTTATTTCCACCCCTTATTGTATTAATCCATAACACTTAATTATTGTATTAATTGATTTTGTATTAATTTTTATTATACTTTATTTTATTAATTTTTATTAGTTTTTATTAGATTTTGTATTACGTTTTTGCATTAATTTATAGAGTACAGAATGGCAGCTGAATCACTGGATATGATCAAGGTTGGTAAGAGTGAGAGGCAGCCCCAGCTTCAGCAGATACTTTCAAAGAGCAACAGAGTGCCAATAAATGACGTTTGGAGGTTGAGACAGGAGGATAAAGAGTATGAGGCTAACCCGGGCTATATAGCAACATCCTATCTCACCATTATCACTACCACCTCAGCAACAACAACAACAAAACCCAACCAACCAGGCAAACAATAGAAAACCAAAACCAAAACACTATCGCATCCCTAAAGCAACAGCGTGAGAACGAAGAACCAGAGGACGTGGATACTTCTCTGAGGACAATGGCTGAAGTGAAATGCTTCCCAGCGCTGAGGATCTACATGTGTGTGTGAGGGGGTGTGCCTCTGTGCCTCTGCGCATCTGTGCCTCTGTGCCTCTGCGCAAGTGTGTGTGCAGATGCACCATGAGACCAACTTGAGAGATCCACAAAGCACCTTAATTTCACAAACTCCAAGAAGTCCTACAACAAGGACAATGCTTATAGAATTCTTTCCCTTGTAGAGTACCATCTGAGCTTTTCTATTTCCTCACAAAACTCAAACCACAGTATAAATTGGAACACTGATTTTCCTCTAAAGAAACAACTTAAACCAACAGTCTTCATACCAAGGGATCATCCAAGAGGTGGACTATGAAGGGCAACTTGGCAGTGTGATTAATGGGTCATCTTGGATGTGTCTCTGTTTGAGAGATGCCAAGTAAGCTGTTTGGATGTGTCTCTGTTTGAGAGATGCCAAGTAAGCTGTGTGTGGAATAGCTCCATTCGGGAATGTTGTCTTTGAATCCTAACAGCATCGGTATGTAAAAATACCTGACACTCCAGAGAAAGATGAATACTACGAG